>NC_141778.1:1421058-1779205 GCF_054643075.1 Acanthaster planci
GATCACAATAGGGGCAGAAGTATGTATGGTGCTGGTGGAGTCTTATGTGGCTGCAGTGGAGACTAACTTTAGTGGTAGTTATGGTGACATCATGCAGAGTGGTCTAGTGATGTTTGCACATCACAACAGACATGCATTGTGTAAAGGGGATAAAGCTGATAAGGTTAGTCTCTAATTCAGTCTGGTTGGCCTAACATCATCCACTCTGTATTGCTCAGTGACTGTCACCCTCTATCATCCCTAGCATCTGACGTCTGACACCCTCTCAGTTGACATCTCACAGGTCTAGCGAACTCTATCAGCCCATGTTGTCCAACACGGTCTGAGCCAGTTGCTGTATCTGAAGTGGAAGAGACGGTCGCTGCTGCATGCCCTCAAGGAATCGTGGGATTGCACTCTCCCCGAAGGCGGTGCGGAATGTGGCATCTATCGGCAAACATAAAGAAGTTAACATGCTGGTACAACGCGGTACACTTCAATAACAATTCTGCCTGTCAAACAATTCTAAGTAGGCCATTGCTTGCTTCATTCCAAGTTCTATAACTGGGCTACGACTGGATAATTTTTCCCTCTGAAGTGAGAGTCCAAACAGCCAATCAATACCAGACAGCCCAAACAATACCTGTAGCAGAATGGTAATGGAACAAGCAAATCAAGTCAAATTATATCTTTCCCTATGTCCTGTTCGACTCAACAGGACACCACATCGAGAAGCATTTTTCCTAATATTGATTTTTCACTTATTCCTTAAAATCATACATCTTCTGAATGTTTGTAGTTTTTCATGTCTACATTTTAGCTGTACAGTTGAACCTCGTTAATAAGAGGTCCTTCGGACTTGGCAAATTACCTTGTTATAAACAGGAACCTTATACACGTATTATCAGAAAGAAAACAATGAAGAACAAAGGATTGAGACCTAAAAAACTCCTTGTGATAAGCAAAATCTTGTATGAACAGTGCTCTTATTAAGGAGGTTTAACTGTACACAAAGAAACTTTTTCCCATCTCTGTAAAGCACTCATAACCTTAACCACATGCTGTTGGGTTTTTTAAAAATGCAGTGCACACATACAGGCGATTTTCAAGATTTTCAGTTTTCAAAATTCTTCAAAAATTCATCATTTCATTTAATGGACGTTTACAACCAAATGAATGACTCTTTTATGGCTACTCTAAGCTGACAAGTAACCTTCATTGACTCCTGAATATTTCAGCCAGGCCTGCTGCCCTGTAAAAAAAGCCCAGAATTATGAGGTGTTGCGTAATTTCCTTTGTCCCCAGTGAATGCGAATGGTGTCTTTTCAAACAAGGCTGGATTAGCATGCAGCGGTGCTGTGTCGCTCATCAATGGGGCCCTAGAGCACTTTTGTCCGCGGTGCTAATCTGTGGGTGCACTATGCCCAAAACAGTGGTATACTGGGTCTTTTGTTAAAATTTCAGGCACCCCGGCTCTGCGTATAAACCCATGGTGCTCAAAACGGGGTTCCCCGGCAGCAAGTGGCCAATACTGTGTTCTGTGAAGTGACCATGCATGCGGGAATGTATGACATGGACTCAGCATATGATAGTTGGTCAGGCCCTTTGTGATTTTTGTTCCTACCTTTAAGAAGCTGCAGGCTGGTCCAGAGACCGATGTGAATGAAGCTGGGGTCAGGGTGCTTGACAAAACGCTCAATGTATCTCAGAAGACCTAAGATATTGGCTGTGATCAGCTCAGGCTTCAGATCTGTGTGATTGAATGATGTATGTAGGGTCTATCACTGCATATTCATCACCTTGTAACACCATGCACCTCTAGCCAATAGTAAACATTATGCATGGTATATCACTACATATTCATTACCTTGTAACACCACCTCTAGCCAATGGTAAACATTATGCATGGTATATCACTACATATTCATTACCTTGTAACACCACCTCTAGCCAATAGTAAACATTATGCATGGTCTATCACTACATATTCATTACCTTATAACACCACCTCTAGCCAATGGTAAACATTATGCACAGTATATCACTACATATTCATTACCTTGTAACACCAGCTGACCAATGGTGCCAGCGCTGTTGTACTGTACATCGGCATGGTGTGAGTTAGCCGCTAGACTGATCAGTTTACTGAACACCTTCCAATCTTGGGCATTCACAAGGATAGCTTTGGCTTGCTCTGTAAACAAACGCAACAACAAAGTCAACAATGTAATTAATGCCTCCATTATTTAAATGTTCACGTGTGTATGATGTTGTAGTGGTCTGTATTTGTAAATAATAATGTTTGTCATATTTGTCAAGTTTACTTTTCGTTGTGAGTTTCTAACTGTTCAATTTATTTGTAATGATTGCAGGGCCCCAATGGAAACCAGTTTGCAACTGTTTGGGCATACCCTGGGTAAAGAAATGAAATAAATAAATAATGTCAATGTTAAAAAATGAAGATCCTGTTGTATCTAACCCATGATAGGCAAGATGTGTCTGAATCAACTGGCTATGGCTAGCAATAACACACATTTACATGAGAAATGGCAGCAGCCGCTAGGCAGTGTCTTCCATAAGTTTACATTTTATTTTCAGCTGCAGCCATAACTTTCAGACACGATCTAAGTCAAGACTCATCATACAATGGTCACAAGTGAAGACTTGAGGTTCAAGTAAAATTATGATGCAGTTTGCTGGTTTCATCAGAATCAACAGAGCAGACATCTAACAATCCCAGATTTGGAAAATCTGCAAAATGACTTCAACTGGATCAGCAGAACTCACCATCTGCAGACAGAACTGCCAGGGCAGCGGTCAATTCAGACTGGACCGCTAGTGGTGATGTTGACCGCATGAATGCCACAATCAAGCTGTCTAATGTCCCCTTCTCCACAATAGCCTGGAAGGAACGAGATGACATGGTAATCTTAGTAACCAACCAAACCTGAGTTCATTTGTCCACAAATTTCTGTATTAGTCAGTACCAAATTCAGCCTAGGGCATGTAAATTGACTGTATAGTTGAATCTGGTGCTGCTTTGATTTCCATTTGGGTGGTTTTTGCCATCAAGCAAACAAATTATGGACTTCATAACAACAACTCACCCTTAACTGGTCCCCTGCAGCCAAGTTTCGTATTGTGCCGGCAGCATGGCAATGAGCATCCCAAGACATGGGTTCCCTAAGTAGGTTCCCCAGCTCAAGTAGAAAACTTTCCCTGACGATTGGCATCTAAGAAATACAAAATGCATGTCACTCCCTTTAGAGAAAACTCTCATTACAAGAACATTGTAACATTTTAAACTGCACATGTACATCAACTTTCCAATCATCTCTTTCATAAAATTTCAGTATAATAGAGAAACCTTCTAGGGTCATGATGTCTATGTAAAAAAGCTAACCATAACCTTGCCAGACACATCAAAGTGTAACAGGTGTTCTCTGGGATCTTGTGGTACACTTGTTGAGGCAATCAACAATAGTAATTCATTTATGATTTTTCTTATGATTTAATTCATTATTGTAATCTCAATGTATGCATTCTGCACTTTTGTGATTGTGCTTAAATTTATTTATATATTATAGTTTTGATGTGAAGGCTCCTTTGGAAAGCAGCTTAAGTTAAACTGAAAGGATGACTCTCATTAAAGATTATAATAAATAAAATGAACAAAAAATAGAGGAAACTTTTCAAGATGATTGGTGCTTGTCCAACTGCAAAATGTCAAGGAGCAGCCTTCTCATTTTGACAACTGTTGTATGCTGTGTTTTACAGGGTGTCTGACCACATAACGCTAATGAGCTGGGATTGACGTCTGGAATGCACTTGCCAAAATGTCAGGAACATCTTAGATGTTCTGAGTCTCACCTCATTCCTTCTGTGTATGGAAAGATTGCGTAATGCCGCCACCGCCGCAGCAACTGTATCCTTGGTGCACGTCTCCATGATACGGTGCAGCGGAGGCAGGGCACCAAACTCCACAATTGTTACCTGGTTGTCTTCTAAAAAAGACGCATTTAACAGAATGGACAAGTATGTTTTGAACAATGGTCATTCATGGGCTCCTATCCTTTTGTCTAAACCTTTCTGTGTTTTGTAATGCATAGCTATAAATATCCATGAACAGCAACGTACAAAAATCAATGTCTGTATTACATATCCCCTTTGTGTTGTTATTTCAACAACCTTGCAAAATCCACGGCTTTGAGTTTAACACTTCATATACTTTGTGCAGTATGCAATTTTATTGGAACAAATCTTCCGACATGATTAATAAACACTTTTTTGATCATTAAAAAGAAATCTTACCGTCTGAAGCCAGATTCCTCAGAGCAAAGCATGCTTGGCACTTGACCTGTAAAGACAGAAATATGATTGGTACGAACTCTTCAGAATGTAACGTAAATGAAAACTGATCTTAAGCTGTGCAGATCTAACACACTGCCGACACACATCCTCTAAAGACAGAGAGATAAGAACTTGGTGAACATGTCTTGAGCCAAGGCTGAGGTGCTTTGGTCTTACCCAAAGTCACAACCTATTTCTGCACAATCAACTAAAATTGGTCATGCATACTCTGCACCCTGAGCAGATGAAACACTGCATTCCATCTGTTCTTACTAGCTAAGAGTACTTAGCACACTCCTGACATTTCCATCTACAATTCCTGTACTATGTCCATTTTCCTATGCCTTTCAGTATCACTTGCACTTTCACTTGCTGAACTAAGATCAATCCAACAGGTGAGCCTTCTCTAATATTGTGGACCTAATCTGCAGTGTTGTTGGAATTGGGTCTATGCATGCACGGTAGAGGGCGCTATACGGTCTACTCCAGAAACAATAGAGGACAATTCAGTGGCATGCACACCACTTCTTCTTTGCCAAAGGTAACCACAGTAATTTTCCTCATTTTGTACTACCAAAGATGAGAGGTCAAATGAGGTAAGTCTTCCCTCTGCACCTTTTCTGACGGCGATTCCAACAGCCTGATAAGCTGCCTCAGGACCTTGTTGTTGCCAGCTTGGACCACTGATGCGCGATGTGTAGCATCCACAGCCAGGTTGCTGAGCGCTGCAGCGCAGTAGTACTGGATCTCTGAGTCATCTGAATGCAGGGATGCTACAAAGAGTGGCACGGCACCATGGGATACCAAAACAGTCCTCGTGGAATCTGGAAAGAGCAGAGCGAATCCGCTACTCAGAACCAATCATTCCTATAGTTAACGACCACCACGGGACCACCACAAGTCCACAAAAAACCTTCAGCCAGACTTCAAGGCACCAGCTTTTCAGATTAACTACAACAAAGCCATTTCTTTGTTGTCATTCAACCAGTTTTGTTTCAAGTTTTGTGGTGGTTTCAACTATAAAAACTGGTATTGATTAAGACAGTACAGCTCCACTGCCAGGCTGACTAAACTGACTAAAAAAAACCCTTCACTAACCATAAAGGTCACAGGATCTCAACCAATTCTGACTTCATTGTAAATGTGCATTTTCCCTAGACATAAAGCCACCGTTTAGTAATCAATAATATTGACCATGTGTTACTCCAAAGTTCACACAAAGCCCTGCATTTGCAGAAAGGAACATAATTCTACATGTAGGCTTCTATAACACAGTAAAGTTGACATTTACAGGTATATGTGCTGACTTTTCAAATGGCTTGGATTTTTTAATCACACACTTAACTTACCGATGTGCGTGAGATTAAGTAATGCACCTGTTGCATTTCTCTTTACTCTCATGTCTGGTGATCGTGCCAAGTTGATCAGTGGTGGAACACCCCCACAGGATACAATCTCTTTCTTATTAGCATCTACAAAAGAAATCACAGATGTCAAGACAAATCATCCACAGAAAAACTCACATGAAATAATAACTCACAGTATGGACCATCAACAGGCAACAGCTGCAACTTCTTCAGATACAATCTTGAATTCCAGTTTAAAAAGTCTTAGTGTAACATATCAGTCAGTTGGTTATCCCTTTCCATGAAATGATTAAGTATTTTGTGGAGCAAGGCCTAAGGAGACTCTATGAAGACATGGCACATGTACCTGTCGTTGCCAGTGTGGTGATGCAGCCGCATACATTGCATTGGATTTCCTCGTTGGGGGATCGCAGTAACTTGATCAACAGCTGTAGGGCTCCACTTCTCATAATCACCTCCTTATTGACATCTGTAATGAGGACAGGTCATTAACACAGAGTCAACAGATCAACTCGCAGTGATGGGCTGAGGATCAGCTGCTGTGAATCGGTTTGCTTGTGGAGGATACCAGCATGTCATGCCGGTGTCCCACAGTACAAGAGTCCATTTTGTGTACATACCATGGCCATGCAGTGCCAGATTGCTGAGGGCTAAGGAGGCAGCTTTCTGTGTCTCAATGTCTCGGGATTCCATCAGGGTAAGCAACGGTTCCATCACCTTGTTGTTAATGGGGTGGAGCACTGTAACAACAAACAGACAATCTTGTGACTACAATGAGGTCACGCTAGGAGGTATTAATTAATGGAAAAAACAGTTTCATACTGAGTATGAAGTACAGGATTTGAGTATGACCACGCAACAGGCTTGGGCAAATCCATGCTGCAATTGGGTAGAATCGACTCCAAATTTGCAATCAGAGTCGCGATTCCATTATTTTGAGGAATCGAATCCACGTCACCGCCGATTCCATAACCTTGAAATCTGATTCCAGAAACAGTCCTGCGATTCCAAAAGACTGCCGTATAAAATGATTTGTCGATTTTTTGAAAAAATGTGTGGTTTTATGCCAAAACAAGGAACCTACATTGTAAACCACGTGGCTTTATTTTCGTTGCCAAAAACTGAAGTCTGTGATGAGACATGACCCACATGCTTTGCAAAATCACAGCGGCACAGTGCAGTACTCCGACCCATTTGTCTGCAGCATGCTGATGGCCCACTGTTGGCTGCATGCCAATTGTGACTCCTAAACATGCTGAGCTTTTGGGTACTACATTGTGAGCGATGAAAACTACACGTACATTGGAGTTTTTCCCGGACGCCAAACTCCTTGCAATGAAATTTCTTGTCGCTGATTACCCTATATTTCTTATTGGAAACTCAATTGCAACATCTGAAAGATTGACACCAATTAGAAACTCAATTCTTGGAGTGTTTATGTCTTCAAAAAAATCTTCCACTGGACCAACGTCGCGGTTTAATCTTCAAGATCGAAGCAAACTGTGGTGGAAAAAGTAGGCCTACTTCGTCACATATTATAAAAATTTGCTCAGAACTGAAAAAACCTAAACAATGCAGCCCTTAGCCAGACATGAATTCCTCCTTTACCATGAAAAACTCGAAATGCAAGTAATTGTTGAAGCATTTGAAATTCCCATGTTGCCAGCTTTTGGAAAATCCCCTAAATCCCACGAACCTTGACATAAAATCAGCGATCCGAAGTTATTTAAAGTCAAACAGGGTTTGACAACTAAACCTAAACCATTCATAAGAGAGAGAAGCTGGCGAGATAGGCAATGGCATCGGTCCTGGTGGAGATCGGTGTTCATACATGTGTTTCTAATAGTCATGCATGCATCGACCACTCTCCGTTGGTGATCGGACATGTGGTTGCGGGCCGGCTGCAAGTGTTTCTTTGCTGATGCTTCATTTCCGAGTCTGTGAGACATGCACCACAATTACCGCCATTCACTCTGCCAAAACACAAATCTTTGACTACTTTTCATCCTTCATTTCTGCCATAAAGAAAAGAAATTCTACTCAACCTGTTGAGTGAATTGAAGGTCAAAATAATGAGCAATTCTCAAAATATTTCATCTCCACCTTGGAACAAGACTAACAGCTATATATAACGGGTTTGCCCTTACCCAACGTATATTAATAAACACTGTATGCTCAGTTTATTAATATACGTGGGGTAAGGGCAAACCCGTTATATATAATTAACATCTCCCAACGCAAAAAAAATACATCTTGAAAAAAGACTAACAGCCTCATGTTGAAGCTGGTAGTCGGAACACACATAGGAAGAATGCAGCTTTAGGCATGTTCACCAGCGATTGCACGAACAGGCCACTGATGCAAGCGGTGCTCTGCGGCGTGCGAGCAGTCTAGTTTTGATGGAATTTACAATCGAAAGATCAAGAAAACTATCATACTTTATCGTCGATGGAATAAGGTCACATTTTTTGGGACTTTCAGGAAAAAAATATTTCTACAGTACATTTTTGACGGCATAAAAATAAAGGTACACACCTTATGTTCTTTTCTTGTCAAATATGCATTTTAAAATTCATGGTCACTTCTATCTAAACTGGAAAACCTGAAAGCCGGCGGTCTACGTAGATTGATAATCTTTTCCCATAAATGATATGCTTCCATCAAGTTAAAATTTCTGATTTAAAAATCAGTAATGATAATAAATCTTTCATGTTTCCAATGCAATAAAAGGGGATCATTTTTAATGACACGAGTGTTTAGGAAACAACTTACACGTACATGTACAAGTGCATTTTGCATGTAATCTCGGGTATACTCAACATGGCATTCGCACATGTAAAAATTGGAATCGATTCCGAGTGGAATTGTGATTCCTGGACGGAATCGGGATCAATTCCAAAAATGCTGGAATTGCCCAACACAACCACGCAACCACTAAGTCCAAACAAGACTAATATTTCATCTGTGCCTTTCATTTCAGCACAACTATATGAAATCTTCCAAGAAAACAACACCTCAAGCTAGGTATCGGGAATACGGTACCTGTCAAAGACATTAATACCAATGTTTTCTTGTTGTTATAAGAGCCCTTCACCTCTGTGACCCATGATTGATTTCCAGCCATAATAAAGACAGAATGTGCCATCTCTCTGGATTTCCTACGGTAATCAACATTTCTTCCGGTCTTACGTCTACCCCCACCTCAGCAACTAAATATCCCTCTAGTTCCTTTGCTGATTAACACAACATACTTGCAGAGTCATAGTGCTCCCAGAAATTAAATCCTTCATCAACAATTATGCCTACTAAAAATCATGACTATTTAATAATACTCCAAATATCACTTCTGAGAATTAGATCTCCAGAAACATACCAGTCCAGCTCAATAATCAGGTTGCTATTCAGATTTCAACAAGAACTCTTACATCTCTCACTGATCTCTGCCAGACAGAGGGCAGCAGACCTCTGGAGGTCATCATTGCGGGAGTAGGTCAGGATGTTAATGGCTCGTAGCCTCTCCTCCGATAACGTTGGCTTCTCCTCGTATTCTGCAAGTGGGAATGATGCAGAACAGTTACTCTAAGGCTGAGTCCCAGAGCTACAGTACATGTAGGTCTACAGTAGATCTTTGGCCATAGGAAATGCACAGGGATGCACTGACAAGAGACACAGCCTTAGCTATGCCAGCTGGTTTTGGACACATTCGTCGTGGCAAGGACTAGGGGCATCAAGGCAATTGCTTCCAATGCCTCTGTGAAGTTCCTGCCTTGTGTACATACATGTACATCATAACATACAAACTTTACTATTGTACAAGTAGCATCCTATAAAGGTCAATTGGTATGAATGAAAACCTTCTGTTCTTTTCAACTCTACATTTCATTTATCCTGCAGGCAAAAGTTCAACACAGAAAATTGTTAACATGTACATACTATACCTCCATACATGTAACAATCACATGATCAACACTCTCACCACTGGACATCAGATCATGACACACATCTAGACCAGTCCCCGCTTCACAGTCCCAACCAATATATGTACATGTACAATGTGTGGTGATTGCTAACCAGACTATTCCCTGGTACCTCTGCTATTTTCACAATAGCAGTAAATATGATAATAGTTATCTCTAGAGGGGACAGTGAACTGGCACAATATGGTCCTGTTGGAAAGCTACTGGTACAGCTCTTTGTTGATGGCTGAAGTTTGGTTGAAGTTCATTTCTTCATGTAACTTCCTTACTAAAAGTACCTGTTGAGCTTGAAGGCACATGCAGATATTCCTCCCAAAATGCTTTGTAGAATGCCAAGAGATTGCTCTTGAGCAGCACATGCAATTTAATAGATAAACTGATACAGCCAGGAATCAAGTTTGTGCGCACCGCAAAACATTCCGTACAGCAGTGGACCGTGATTATCATCATTTTGATTAAACTGGAGACCTCCAGGTGAGGGAAATATTACAAACAATTAAAGACAGAGCTAGATGTACATGTACGAAACAGTAATTGACTGCCGCCCTGTGACGTAGGGCACGATGTTTAATAACCAAGGAACTCATTCCACTCATTTATCCTGACTCATTCATCCTTATCCTTTCATTTCTTTAATCAATTATTCTTTACTTTAGCTTGTACTGCACTGTCGTCATATTTATGGAAACAGCGCATTATAAATGTTCAATTATTATTATTATTGGCACCCAAGGTGAAATCAAGGGTTGTATGCACCCCTGAGGGTGTTAAAACGTCTTGTCATACCTGTGTCTTGGATACTGTCAGTTTATTGGCCCAGAACTATCACATGACAGGGCGATATATCTGCATATCACACTCACAGTGAGATATCTCTTTCTGTCGAGACAGAAGAGCTTCGGGAAGTTCAAGGGTGAACATTTCCACTCCTTTAGTCAGTTTTGCATGGTACCATGATACAGTTTGTGCATAGGCTACCAGGGAATTTGATCAATGATTGCGCTCGTATAACAGACTCGTTCCCGTCTTCAAGATAATGTGATGCACAGTAAAGATTTTATAGGGGCCAAACACGCAACCTTTGAAATAAAGCAATTTTTGCAGTTGTGCGTTTTGCTTTTAGCATTAAAATAGCGCAATGCATTGAGTTGGAACAGCGCATTGCGAGGGGTTT
Source organism: Acanthaster planci (assembly GCF_054643075.1). NCBI lineage: Eukaryota > Metazoa > Echinodermata > Asteroidea > Valvatida > Acanthasteridae > Acanthaster > Acanthaster planci. The sequence goes on from NC_141778.1 coordinate 1,431,906, forward strand.
AATATAAACCATGCGATACAGTTATATATCACACTGTTTGTTGCCATGGACCGACCAATTAGAATTGAGAATTCAAATTTTCCTGAAGATAAAATGGGATACCACACTAGTGTTGCCATTAGACTGACCAACCATCATCAAGGATTTGAGTTTGCTCAGCAATAACAACCAATGGCAATCCATGTGCTCGACTCTTACCTACCTCGGTTTAAGTAGTTCAGCAGTTCATTCACAGCGGCTCGCTCCTCATCCAAAAGAAGTGGTTCGTACAGGTCGTCGTCAAGTGTACGAGGGGCATAGCAACTGCAGCACATGCAACAATATGACAGGCAGTAGTCCAATACTGTCTCCATGATGCCAGGTCAAAGGTCACAGTTCAAAGTATCATATCAGTTTGTACATTGATTATGACTCAATATGAACAACTCAAAGTGTGAGAGAAATCAGCCAACGGGATGCTTCAATGGCTCCACACCAGAGGTCAAAGTTCACTGGAAGGGGTGGACCCTTACATGGACATGTACCACAGACTGCAGCCACTCAATGATCAGGTTTCTTCAGTCCAGCAGACACTTGAGACATTTACCCAACTGCTTTTGATGAGACTCAACTTGATCACTGTACCTACAGGTTTGAAGAAACAATAATATGTGAGCATGATTAGGTGCAGAAAAGTATTTACCCGTAGTTACATGTACATGTATCTTTACCCTGGGGAAACTTTTAAGTGGAGTGCTGGTTTCCAGAGGGGCCCAGCAAGTGTAGAACATGTCATTACGATCAAAACAAACAGAATGATATTCAGAACAAAGAAACAAACTAACTAACAAACAAGTACTGTAGAAAATGGTAAAATGTGGGAATAAAAACATAGTCATACATGTAAATGTATATACCTCAGACAGTCTCCCTATTCAACAGTGTGCAACTTGACCGTGTATTAACATTTACTCATAAATACATGTACCTGGGACAGTTTTTTTCTATTCCTATTGGTTGAAACATGTACAGTACATGTGAATGTATGTGACTATGTGTTAACATTTGATAATGCCCATTGAGAAGTGACAATGCCCACTGCGTAAATCACTTGCTGGCACCTGGAATCAAGACAGTTTAATCAATTCTGATTGGTCAAGTCTGTGTGCATGCCACACGCCACGCCACGCATATCATATGTTGACTTCTTTTGACTCTGAGTAAAAAGGTATTTATGAATGGGAATAAAGATGTGCTTGGCCAGTCTTTAACTAACATTTAAGACCTTGCTCAGGACAACGAACACTGATCATGCTCCAGCTACAGGCAAAAGCTGCAGGCAAGAAGCATGAGACAGGTGCATTCTCCTGAGCCGGTCTTAAATGCACATTGTACATGTAGACTGGCCAAGCACAGGTGTATTCCATTACTAATACATGTATATATGTACACGTGACAGGTACATGTACCGTACTACTGAAAATTACCAACTATAGCACCCATAAATGCATGTACATGTACATGTACCGGTACGTTTAAAAAACGGTTTTTGTACATGCTTTTAAAGTTGGCTTAAGTAGCAGGCAAAGGACCTTGAAAAGATGCAGGAAAGGCCTTGTTAAGTTGTAGGTTTACAGTTCCTTAAGACCATTACACAAGACCGCTACAAGATCGTCACAAGTCCTTCAGTCACATGCTATTCAATGAACTGCAACAAAAGCATTTCTTTGTTATCAATTTCTCATCCCGTTACTTGTGGCTGGTTGCGTGGCTGGTCTTGGGGCTGATCACGTGTCTGGTCTTATGACTGGTCTTGTGACTGGTCTTGTGTCTGGTCTTGTATCTATTCTTATGACTGGTCTTGTTTCTGGTCTTTCTTCTTGTCTTATGTCTGGTCTTGTGACTGGTCTTGTGTCTGGTCTTGTGAATGATCTTGTGACTGGTCTTGTGTCTGGTCTTGTGACTGGTCTTGTGACTGGTCTTGTGACTGCTCTTGTGGCTGGTCTTATGGCTGGTCTTGTGGCTTGTCTTGTGTCTGTTATTGTGACTTCTCTTGTGACTGGTATTGCGAATAATTTTGTGACTGGTTTTGTGTCTGGTCTGGTGTTTGGTCTTGTGCCTCATTTGGTGTCTGGTCTTGTAATGGTCTTGATTGCAGCACTGGGGCACTGATGACTTATGTTCCATAAACCACAAATTTATATATTTACATGTACCTGACTACAAGGATGCCTTGAGAAGCATACAGCTCCTTGTGTTATGTGCAGTTGCACAGTTGTAGTGACAATTTCAAATTTCTGGACCATCGTAGTGTGTTGAAGTATAAGATACAAGTATGTTACACCTTTCTTCTGAGATATTCCCTCCCAAAGTTGATCAAATAATGTCTAAGGGAGATCTCCAGGGAAGGCCTACTAGCAGGTTTACTTGCGCAGCACTGTTCTGAAGTTTGTCAAGCTTGTTGAGGGACAGGTTGGAAAAGTTGCCCCAGGCAGCGTCACAAATAGTCAAAATGTGGGAGAGAATCTGCCTTTTGTATACTGACTCTCTGGGAAACCACCCCCTTGCTCTGGGGAACCACACCTTGCACCTTACCCCACATCTGAGTAAGTTTCCACCACGCATCACTGAGCGAGCCTTATCCCTTCTCCAGACTTCCCGCCTTCACGCACCATTGGACTAATCCCTGTCTCCAGAATCCTCCACCAGACTACTTAAGCTCCACTCCCAGTCAATATCTGGCATTCTCCTGATGACGAGCAGAGCATACTGCTCGAAACGTCGATTACCACTGGTTCTTTTCAGAACCGCAAATACTCACAAAAGAGATACGTCCATGGTGCTACCGCAAACCTACTTTCTATTACACGCCTTGCTTGTTGACTTTCTTTATAAGTTTGTAAATAAGCACATTTTAGGTTTGAGATGGATCCCACCAGACACTTAAAGTGAGTTACCATGGACATTATCATTGGCAAAAATTGATCCTCACTTCGACTTAGTTTGGCTGTACAACATACATGTACATTTAGTTCTGCTGGTACTCAGAGTTTAAAAAATGCACCTGAAACAACTTACATGTTTTATCATTGGCGCAAGTAAAAATGGCTCTATCACCATTATATAAAAACATAAACTTGGTGGCGAAGCAGTACATGTAGCTGGTTTGGTTTTCCACATGTGAATGCTACAATCTACATGGAATACATGGAATGTCTCTCCCCTTGTGTGGGGAAGTTGGTTGTTTTATCCCAAACTTGTGGATGATCAACCGATTAATTACTGACTCGGAGAATTCATTTTCAGTTTTGTAAACAACATACATGTATAAATGTATTTGTAGGAGACGATCTGGCACATTTCTAAGCGAGCACTCATTGGATCAGATTCCCCAGGAGATTAAGGTATTTATGAACAACTTTATACACTGTACATGTAGCACATGTACATGTAGGCCTGTCCACTCCATTTCCAAGAAGATGTGAACAACGGGCTTATGAGATTGAATTTGAACAAGAGCGCCGGTCCAGACAGGTTTTTTCCACGCCTCACAAAGGAATTTGCTTATGAGCTTTACTTCCCATTAGCTGAGATATTTAATTTCTCTCCTGAGGCCGGAGTTATACCGGGCATACATGTATAGAAAAGCACCATTGTGATTCCTGTTCCAAAGACACAACCTCTAAACATTGATCAACTACGTCCAATTTCCCTCACATGTATTTTGCGAAGGTGTTTGAGGATTTTGTTGTTAAGTGCATAATTACCAATATTAATAATTCGCTGGTTAATTATCAATTTGGGTCGTTGAAGGGATCTTCAACTACGCATTGCTTGGTTAAACTAATTGATGATGTAAGCAGGGAAATGGATAAACCTAAACAATCTGGTGTAGTTGTAGCTACCAATTCCTTGAAGGCATTTGAGAGAGTCAGTCACCAAATTGTTATCCAGAAGTTCATTGATCTAGGTGTGCGGCGGTCGATCATACATGTACCTTGGATTTGTGATTTTTTGTCAAACCGTTTGCAAAGTGTTCGCCTTGCTAGTACTTTGTCTGATTGGCAAACTATTAATACAGGAGTGCCACAAGACACCAAGATTGGCCCAAATGCCTTCTTGGCTATGATGAATGACTCTAAACCAGCCACTGCTGAAATATTTCAGTATAAATATGTAGATGACCTGACTTTTTTTTTCCCTTTTGATGAGATGGACCGAACAACAGTTATGCAGAGTGAAATTGACAATCTGAAACAGTGGTCAGATAGTAATTTCATGCATTTAAATCCAACAGAGTGCAATTTCATGACTGTTTTCAGCGGCCTCCTGTCAAACCTCGGTTTAACATGTACATAGACAATTTGCCGATTAACCAAAAAAGTTGCCTTGAACTCCTTGGAGTTTATGTTCAGGGGAATCTCAAATGGGATACCCAGATTGATTCAATGTGTAAATTGTTTAATCTAAACTTTACATTTTACGGCAGCTGGAGCGTTGCAGTATACCGGTGTGTGACCTCAGAATAGTGTATATCCAGTATATTAGACCTGTTATTGAGTACGCCTCCCTTTGATTCTCTGGGCTAACCAAAAAGCAACTTGAATGTTTGGAGAAATTGCAGAAGAAGGCCTTCCGTATTATACTGATCTATGATTATTGTTTGATTCGTTCATATCAGAATATTTGTGACAAACTAAATATTCCCCCAAATATCACACAGACTCGATAGGTTGACCCTCAATTTTGGCACATAACTCCTTGGTTCAAACAGATTTCAAGACTGACTTCCTCCTACCAGGAACAATAATCTAAGAAATGCAAATCACTTAACTACAATAAAATGCAAAACAAACAGATACAAGAATAGTTGCATTCCAAGCCTAACCAAGTTACTGAACAAGCAGGATAAGCAGGTTAAATTAATGACTGATATGTTTTGTATTGTGTGATTTCCGTCAGATCATTTGTATTACCTTTTAATTAACCGGTTTACATGTATACTGTAACACTTTGTGTATGTGTACATGTATATGTGCATATATATATGTATGTATATATATGTTTATATATCGTACAAACTCAACTTTCCTCCCCTCTTGCCTATATTCATGATATTAGACTTCTAAACGCTTGTAATTTGTTAGATATGATCTTTTACAAATTTATTATCATACCTTTTTTTAAAATAACTTTTGTGATAAATGAATGTACAGTGCAATTCAACCTACTGGTTGCCATGCTGTACATATTTAACATGTTATTTTATCTTATGAAATAAACCAATAATAATAATGATAATTATATACCGGTACTGAAAACGGCATGACTACTCGTATCGTTATTTCAAGGTTTGTACTGCTACTCTGTGTTGTGTAACATTCAAAAATTAATTGCATGGCATAATTATATGCAGAATCAAATATTTCATACTGAACAGGTACATTTATTTACTTTTGACCTAGAGGAGTGTACTGATTAGTCAACATTGCCTGTTTTGTAATGTACATGTATTGAGATTACATGTAAATTCCCTTTTACAGGTAACATATTAATGAATCCTCTGATTTGCATGGTAGGTACCACTGGATCTTTTAGCGGGTGCAAAAGTTTCCTAGAAAAAAGGAAGATTTTCTGTGGTTACCCTTAGCCGAATTTTGAAGGTCTTCTTTATCATATAAATAGGCCTAAGTTTTTGTGGCCGACTTTAAAAAAAAAAAATTCAGGAACATACTTTCTGCCGTTTAAAATGAAAAGATATACATGCAGTTACAAAGAGCAAGGTTATGAACAATATTATATACATGCAAAAAATAGATAAATGCAACGTCACTGTACATCTACATGTATGTGCAGGTAGCCCACCAATTACATGTAGCTACTAGTACCCTGCCAAACCTGGTGAACTAGGGCGATGAAGCAATGCTCAGGAATGAGAAAAGATTGGTCACCAAGTGTGTGTATACATGTATGTAGGCTGATCTTGCCAAACCAGAGAAGCTAACATGGGAGTAAGAACGACTACACCGAGTCGATGGTTTTTATGATACGATTGGCTCGTCACATTGCTCCAATACAGCTTCTGAGCACCGCTAATAAATGAAATTCCAAGCTTTCATACAATCTCACTGCAGAAAGCACTGTACAATGTATATGTATTACGCTGCATGCATACATGTATGTACATATATCAGTAACAGTGCGAGGACACATTCGTCTGCTAAAATGTCTAGCATTCGATACATCTACCGATGCATGCAGGTGTAAGTCCTAACTCAGCAAGTTACCAATACATGTATGTTAAATACACGTACATGTACATGGATACATGTACATGTGTGTTTACCACAGTTGCACTGAATGGATTTCAACTGAAGTTTGCAGATATATGTACATGTAAAACACGGCTATGTAACGATTTGTCTTCAACTCTGATAGAGACAACAAAGCATCTGGGCAAATTATTTGTAATGTCAGACAACCCTCCTTTAGTTGTATTTAGTTACAAACAGTCAAAAATTCACTTTAGCTCTACACTTTACACACAGGCCAGTCACCAACAGTCAGATCATAATAAACCGACAACATAATGACGTAATGCAGTGTTTACCAAAGTGCATTGTGGGTGAAAGGTGGGGATGTTGCAGGAACGCGTGCGTACACGTTATGTGTATTAACGTACATGTACATATTGCGTGTGTATCGACTTGACATGAAAAAAAATATTTTAAAAATCCTGATTATTGTCCGAAATGGTCCCTGTGAACTGCTGTGTTCCATTGTGTTTATCAAGCACTCAACGAACGCCAGAGCTGCATTTTTTAAAACTTCCAAGGGACCCCAAAAGGTGACAGATTTGGATAAGTTCCCTGAGAAATAAGCCCATCAAAGCGAAGTCCAAGTGGACCGACCTCTGTATGCAGTCTACATTTTGTAGGTGGAGACAAAACTTACGATGTACCGGATCCAACGATTTTCCTGTGGACAAGTGAGTGGGAGCGGGTTGTTTCCCAGCTGCAAAATGAACGAAGAAGCTACTGCAAACCTAGAACCTTATATCTCACAGAACTTATGCCAATTTAGTTCTGTGAGAACTAAATATACATATATGGCCATATGACCAGTCTAATTCAATCAACAGACAAAAGCAGGCAACTTGTGGACAGAACTGGCTTATCAATTATTAAATGTCAAGGCACAGTTACACGTGTTAACTTACATGTACATGTATATCAACAGTGCAGCCAGTCAATTCTGGTTGGATTTTTGCCGAACGCACATTTGCACTGAAGGCTTAAAGGTACCTGTACATGTACGGTCCATCATTTGCAGTTATCCAAAAAATATATTATGAAATTGTTGTTGAAATGCATTTTTGGTTGAAGGATTATTATGGGACTTAACTCCCAGTGAAACTATTCTTCTGGTGAACTACTATTTTGAAGAAAGCCATGAAAGAAAGCCATCTCCAATAATGTGTCTTAAGACACATTTTAGGAAATAAACTGTGTCGTTCCTTTTTAATTAGGCTCATACAAGCACTGGGACTTCAGTTCAGACACATGTGTGCATGCAAGTTGCAACTATTCTGATTTGTCAGTTCAGTGCGTGACATCGTGTAATGTGTCATAGACGCTGAACTTGGGGACTCTGATTTGTCAGTTCAGTGCGTGACATCGTGTAATGTGTCATAGATGCTGACCTTGGGGACTCTGATTTGTCAGTTCAGTGCGTGACATTGTGTAATGTGTCGTAGATGCTGACCTTGGGGACTCTGATTTGTCAGTTCAGTGCGTGACATCGTGTAATGTGTCATAGACGCTGACCTTGGGGACTCTGATTTGTCAGTTCAGTGCGTGACATCGTGTAATGTGTCATAGACGCTGAACTTGGGGACTCTGATTCGTCAGTTCAGTGCGTGACATCTTGTAATGTGTCATAGACGCTGAACTTGGAGACTCTGATTTGTCAGTTCAGTGCGTGACATCGTGTAATATGTCATAGACGCTGAACTTGGGGACTCTGATTTGTCAGTTCAGTGCGTGACATCGTGTAATGTGTCAGAGACGCTGACCTTGGGGACTCTGATTTGTCAGTTCAGTGCGTGACATCGTGTAATGTGTCATAGATGCTGAACTTAGGGCTCAATTCAAAACATGCCTTAGCAACTTTTGATTTGAAATCTTGATCATGGAATACTGTTACTGAAGTGAATGCATTTACTGAGCTGAAACTTCATCAGGTTATCTGTTAGGCACCCATCTTTAGATTTTGAAATAATGAAATTTGAGCATAAATAATAAATGATGGATTCTATTTGTGGTTTTCAGACAAGGTGAAAGAAGTTAACCTATGGTACATGTAATGCTGATATCTGGGGCAATCTATCATTTTTCCAGCTAAGGTAATAGTTGTTGCTGATTTTAGCCACCTACTGACTGCTTCCATGACAGGCTGCATGTCAAGTACTATTTTTTGATTGCTGCATGTACCCTCAGATGCATTCCACCAAAAACTGACTGCTTCCATGACAGGCTGCATGTCAAGTACTATTTCGCCAGCTGTAGTGTACCAAAGTATTTCACAGAACACAGCATGACACACAATTTTATTAAATGAAAATTGTGTAATTTCAAAATTGTGTAATGCTAAAATTGCATAATTGTCCAGGACTACAGATGACAGTGGATAATTTACCAATAAAAACAAGGTGAAATGACTACTGACACTTGCAAAACAAATTAAAGTTCAATATTTTGCTGACTACACTGCTGATTAGTACTAGACATCTGATTAGAGGACAATCAATTTACATGTATGGTGGCCATGTTTCCAGCCCAAATATAAGTATATGTATTTCACATCTGAGAAAATTTTCCCCTAAGGAATCAATGTGAATAGGATAAATATGAGATACTGCACACTACCAGCATTTTATTCTGCCCAGCAGAGAAACAATTTTCTTTTGTTTTTCACTTGCAAAAAGTGCACTTGCTTTACATGCACATGGGGAAAAATAAGACCAGTATATATGTACCGGTACATGTATATTCTCACAGTTAAAAGTCAAAAGTTGACAGTTACCAATATACGTATTTCAAAACGTGAATAAATCTCACAAAATGAGCTTGCATTAGAAGGAGCACACTACATGTATTTGTGGTTATAGTTTGTTACATATCCTGTTGAAACTAGAAACGAAATGAATGGGGATAAAAAAATTGATGGATACTACCACTGAACCTACAGTAAGCAAGATTCTTTGAAAGAGGCTGCATACCACTGAACCTACAGTAAGCAAGATTCTTTGAAAGAGGCTGCATACCACTGAACCTACAGTAAGCAAGATTCTTTGAAAGAGGCTGCATACCACTGAACCTACAGTAAGCAAGATTCTTTGAAAGAGGCTGCATACCACTGAACCTACAGTAAGCAAGATTCTTTGAAAGAGGCTGCATACCACTGAACCTACAGTAAGCAAGATTCTTTGAAAGAGGTTTGTGATGCATCAATGAATCATGAGTGGATCTTATCAGGTTGGGTCAACTCAATGTACATGTAAACCAGTACCTTTATGCATGTACCACTATAGTACAGTACATGTACAGGTACTTGTAAGCACAGTAAGGTACATGTACAATACATGTACAGGTACCTGTAAGCACAGTAAGGTACATGTACAATACATGTACAGGTACTTGTAAGCACAGTAAGGTACATGTACAATACATGTACAGGTACTTGTAAGCACAGCAAGGTACATGTACAGGTACTTGTAAGCACAGTAAGGTACATGTACAATACATGTACAGGTACTTGTAAGCACAGTAAGGTACATGTGCAATACATGTACAGGTACTTGTAAGCACAGTAAGGTATATGTACAATACATGTACAGGTACTTGTAAGCACAGTAAGGTACATGTACAATACATGTACAGGTACCTGTAAGCACAGTAAGGTACATGTACAATACATGTACAGGTACTTGTAAGCACAGCAAGGTATATGTACAGGTACAATACATGTACAGGTACTTGTAAGCACAGTAAGGTACATGTACAGGTACTTGTAAGCACAGTAAGGTACATGTACAATACATGTACAGGTACTTGTAAGCACAGTAAGGTACATGTGCAATACATGTACAGGTACTTGTAAGCACAGTAAGGTATATGTACAATACATGTACAGGTACTTGTAAGCACAGTAAGGTACATGTACAATACATGTACAGGTACTTGTAAGCACAGTAAGGTATATGTACAATACATGTACAGGTACTTGTAAGCACAGTAAGGTACATGTACAATACATGTACAGGTACTTGTAAGCACAGTAAGGTACATGTACAATACATGTACAGGTACTTGTAAGCACAGTAAGGTACATGTGCAATACATGTACAGGTACTTGTAAGCACAGTAAGGTATATGTACACTATATGTACAGGTACTTGTAAGCACAGTAAGGTACATGTGCAATACATGTACAGGTACTTGTAAGCACAGTAAGGTATATGTACAATACATGTACAGGTACTTGTAAGCACAGTAAGGTATATGTACACTATATGCACAGGTACTTGTAAGCACAGTAAGGTACATGTGCAATACATGTACAGGTACTTGTAAGCACAGTAAGGTATATGTACAATACATGTACAGGTACTTGTAAGCACAGTAAGGTACATGTACAGGTACATGTACCTGTACTCTGTGCAACTGTCTGACAGATTTCAAATGGACCATCAAGTGCAGCCAACTGTGACTGTCTGCTTGCTAGTGCTCTGATACTTTCTGGTAATAATGTATACGCCTACATGATGGGTTTGAATTCTGTTTACAAAGTTACCAGGTTACCATACCGGATGAATTGCTCACACAATTTTGGGACAGAAACTGATTTTTCAAGACTGCCACTGTCTACATGCACCTGTGCTTCTTAGGACCAGCTTTGTAGAATTCATATGTACCAGTCTCTTTTCTGTCATAATGGATAAATATATTCTACATGAATGCTGTCCGTGTTAATATACCTGAACGTGCACACTGGGTGTTGCTAAAAAGGTTCCTTTTGTGCCAACTTTCTTTGGGGGGTACAAGTGAGTTGCCGGTGTAATTCAGTTTGTGTACAACACTGGCTACAAAAATACTGGACCACTGAGCTTGTATGGCATAGGCTGCACAAGATACATGTACACATCAAATTCAGTGGACATGGTCCTGCAGTCCAGTGGAAACTATGTACTCTGCAGAATGCTTGGCGTGCAGATAGCTTTTACAGAACACGGTGAATTACTGCTGCATGTACATGTACAATGTACAGGACATGTACATGTGGGACATGCACATGTACCGGTACATGGGCAAGCTTGATCATTTTAATGTCATGGCACTGTAATGCTGAACATTGCATAGTACACTGCAAGTTTTAACTTGGTGTCAGGATGTGCATTTCTGGACTGATCTACTTACCTTATGCCCAGTTTAAAACTTTTACCATAAAGTACAGAGTGAGTTCAAAAATGTATGAGGAGATCTACAATTTTGGTCGTAAATGTTCATGTGACAGGGGTTACAAGTATTGAAATGCAAATCGACAAGAAAAACTGTACGTGTCCTGCCATTCAAATCTCTCAAAATGAAATGAAGTAATCCCACAATGGTACTTGCATGACAGGCTCACATTGTGGGGACCAATTCCAGACCAGACATTCTCCGCATGCACAATGTACAATACACTTGTGAAAAGCCACTAGGAACTTTTTCGCTGAGTGAAGTAGTCTTTTTCATCAGGTTGGTCAGATGATCTTTGGCAGGAAGGATTTTCGCACCTAGCATTACAAGAGGATTTACAGAATAGAAACAGTTGGCTCTTTCTGCTTACAAACAGGATGCTGGCATTTAACAAAAGAAAATGAATTAAGAAAATACAGTTACATACATTTACCCCAACCCCCTAGGGTGTATGCAAAATCATATTGAAATCGGAGGATTTGGGACTGTTAGGGTTATTTGTCCATCTTTTGAAGAGTGTATAAATCAAACTAATTGTTACATGGACAATGTACATGTAAATGCATGTTTTCTCTTCATTTAAAATACATGTACCATACACAAAGCTATGTCTTATTGCTATTTTAAACCGGGCAAGATGAAACCCCTTCATGTTGGTTTTCATCACTTGAAAAAAGAGATTGTCTTCTGATTAACTTGCATGCATGGTAACTACCGGTACAAGAAAGGTACATGCATTTAATTTACTATTAACATCATTTTCACTGATTCAGCAATCTAAATATGCAGAATTTTATCTCATGTCAGTTCCCAAGCTTGCTTAAGCACCACATCCCAATCTGAAAAACAAACTCAAAAAGGACCAGATCAAATAAATCTTCCACCTTAGTGGAGAAAACCTTTTGGGGAGTGATTGACAGCTCTGTTGTTCCAGAAGACCTAAGGTACAGTGTATCTCTTTGAGAATCAAACTTGGATTCAGCCTCAGGGGTTTCAAGTCACAAGTCTTTGAATGTTCATTGTTGGCTACATGTACATGTAGCTGTGATGAATCTTATCTCTGTTAACTATTATGATTTGATTCCATGCATTTATACTGGACATGTACTGTACATGTACATGTATATTTCATCAACAATGTGCATATGTAATCACCAAGGTATATACAGTAGTAGCCTTTGTAAAGTGTTGGCTAAACATTTAAAAGATCAGTTGCAGTTTCAATTAATGTTTATCAAAGTAAACATGAGTTCCTGTCCTTAATGAACATGACAACTCAGTTGAACTCATCTGACCTCACTGCAATGTACACTGTACATGTACATATACATGTAAATAAAACACTACCTTACCTTACATGTACATGTACATGTACATGTACCTCTAAAAGGTGACATCTGACACTTCTATACATGTACCTCAATTCACTCTCTACACACAGCTCCAACTTTTTCATTAAAGCGCTGCCAAAAAGGGACCAGGCATTTCTCCAGTTGCCACACTCCCCCAAATCATTTCAATCCCTCCCCCCAAAATCTACTAGTATGGTGATTTCCAGCGAAAAAGTGAGTTAGGATAACAACTTGGCAAGGGTTCAAGAACTGTTACAAAACTGTCGATGTCTGGGACCACTTGAAGGAGAATTTCATAACATGTTAAAATGTAAAAGCCATATGGTGAACACTACTCTTTGAACCAAAACAATTCACTGAGTCAGTGTATTCAATTAGTACATTATCGTATGTGTACATAAATTATGTTAAAAACAAGTACGTTGCCTCTGATTGTGCCTGGATATGTGATTGATACAGTAAGAACCATTTCTTTAGGGAGAATATCACCTCAGTGGAATATTCATCGATCAATGTCTTTGAAGGAATTTATAAATCACAAAATACTTGTATCAAACTGTCTTGTTGGGAACACAACTTAAACAGCTTCAATTTGTCACGCTAAGAGACACACCAAAGATATGTATGTCAACAAAAACAATATATCCACATAAAATGGATATATGTTTTAAGTCTGTCAATAAGTATTTTTCAATCAATATTACCTTACGCTTAGGGAAATGCAATCAACACTAGCAAGTTGTACAATGTATTACACATACACATACATGTAATTTACGAACCTTGTACCAAGTAAACACACATGGTACAGTATACATGCACTTTATCAGACTCAAACCAACTGGTTGCATAAGCAATTTTCTGTATCAAATAGTAATTAAACTCTAATCTCACACGTAATTCAACAATTTTGAAGTCCATTTCATCAACCAGCAGATATACTTTATGATCTACTCAAAGATGAATCTGGTAACCATAGTAACACTATTACTGATCATTTCAGTGGCCCCCACCAATGGCAGTATGATGTACATGTGGGTATAGTGATAAATGAACAAAGGCACTATTCCACGACTATTGCTAAAAAAGCCAAACACGGTGTTTTCTGCCTTGAAACATGTTAAAGTATAGGTACATGTATCCATCAGAAATGTCCAGTGAAACCTGGCTGGATTCACCCAACTTTCTACATAGTACATACCAGTATGTCCATGTACAAACTTGTTTACAAGCAAGTGATAAAAGCACTGCTGTTTATTATAACAGTAAACTTACACCTCCACAAAATACATGTACCTGTAGTTGCAGACCGGAGATTGGGGCTCAGGATTTGGACAGATGTTCAAACAGCTAAATGTGCACAGTCAGGTCAATATCGTTCATGTACTGCACAAGCCTGCCTGAAAAAATGTTTAGAACTTACATCTTTCGGTAATAACAGGTAGTCAAGAGGAAACGCAATGCACACAAATGTACACATGGTACCTTATCTTCAGCACATGCCATCACACATGTACATGTATATGTTGCGTACATGTACTGCACAATGTACAGGTACATGTACCCGTACCGTAATGTACACCTGTATGGTTCCCTCAGTGTACATGTACATGTTCACTTTCTGGCACATCACTAAGGCTGTGTATATTTCACATGTAACATGTATCATGGAGGAAGGAAAACACATGTATGAGTATTCCATTGCAGGTACATGTAAGTACTGTACCACACTCATGGGCTATGACAAGTTGCAAAACAAGTGGAAACCCAATGAAATGTATTTATGCATGTGTACACATTAAATGTACATGTACAAATGTACACAAATCTATACAATAGAACTTAGAAGTCAACATGTCATGCATGGATTGTTTTCCGACTACACGTACATGTAATTTAAAAAAAGGACAAAAGCATATAGGCCATGAACACGTTCCTTTCATAAAGCCTTGCATCGAATGCCTGCAAATATTTCCAATCAATTTTTCTTGTCTGTGTGTGATCCAAATGTAAATATCCACGGCGAACAGATTCGCTAATGAGTACATGCGCATACACAAACCTGTCTTAACGACTAAATTGATTGGCGTTGATTTGGTTTTGAGTTCTATTTCTCTGTGTACATGTATTTTGTTTGTTCTTTTTGAGACCTGAGTTGGTTTGTTTTGTTTTTGTCTAGCCTCGTTCTTTTCTTTCAGCCCTTGTCTCCCCTTTTTATACTTCACATTTTAAGTTTTTTAATTTCTGGTTTGGATGGATGAAATGTGTATTGCATTGTTTTATCATTCATTTTTTTGTCTAATGCTTCATTTTCATTTTAAATTAGACTTTGTTGATCTTTTCAGTACTAGATGTTTTACACACACAAGGTACTGTTTGTTTCTGTTTGGTTTAAACTCTGTGTCTGTTTCTTGGATATTGATACTTCTATCTTATTCCTAATTTTTTTTTTGATTCCCGAGAATTTCTATGTAATTGTAAATGTAACATTTCCTACATTTATTCTGTAAATTCTGCCTGGTCTCATCATGTTCAACTTACTTGGTATGCAAGTCAATGGGATATGGCTCCACGGGTAAGGTACATATACATGTGGCAGCTTACACACATTTCATACCGGTAAATGTACATCTACGTGTAATTTCAAGCTATAGCCAACAATTTGGACAGCTTCACTTCAACTTTGTGCGATGCACAAAGCAGTAGCACGTGCAGTGCCTTGTATGAAATTCTTCTTTGGTACATAATGCATACATCGTACATGCGTGTACTGGGACCACGCCAATGTACACACTACCATTATGGTCCATTTGAAATGGTTGGTCCCAACACTAGCCAGCTAGCAAGGTATACACTGGTTAGTGTTGCCACTACTAGAGTGAAGCTTGTCTGGATCTTCCTTGCCATCCAGTCCATAATGGAGGGGCAGAAATCAGAGCCTTGATCATGCTGTTGTACGTACCAGTAGCTGACTCTAGACGGAGATCTGATCACAACACGACCAAACTCTGAATAATCTAGATGTACTCGTAATGCGCGAAAGTTTGGAAGCAACAGAATACTCCAAATCGTGCAGTTCTAAGTAAACCTCCTTCATGTACCCCTACTGTACATGTAGGGTACCCTGTGTGCACATCCCTAGGATCATTGTATGCGGTATAAACATTCACATCCATGTAGATAACATCATGGATAGGCATGATGACAATCTGAGCTAACTGGCTGTGATGCGTACAGTGTACACTGGTTGCAGGCCATGTAAAAGCCCCAACCATGGAGCCTACATGTACAGTATGTATTTCTTGCTCTACCAGCAACTTCTATGGTAGTCCCAGTCAGCTAAAACAGGCTAAAAGTCCAGTTGGAGGATCAGAAATCCAATGTGGTATGAACTGTCTCAGCTTGTCCTACACAAATGTACATGTAATTACAAATGTACATGTACATGTGTATTCAGGCCACATTCGTGTACGTTGTCTAGGCACCTGAGCAGATACAAATGCATGTACATGTACAGTACATGTATTGTGATGACTGTGCTTCGGCAATATTACAGATACCTGTATTGGTTACCTTACCGTGTATCAACCACACGACTGGTACCTGTAGGTGAAATGTCCAGTCCTGTCCAGCAGACCCAATGAAGTTTAATGTTCATCTCCTCAGCTCACAGGCTTACATGTAAATCCCAGCTACAAAAGCAAACTGTAACTTCAGCCCGGCCTACCTGCACAATTCTGCATCTTCTTTCATCTAGCAACAAAGAATCAATGCTTACTGCACGTATGCACATGTACACTGTACATGTACAATGTACCTTACAGAATCTGCACACTGGGGCTCAGCTGCACAGTGTGTGTTTATTGCCAGACTAGATGCAGCTGCTGTCTTTGTTTCTGGGCCTATTGTTTGGATGTATACATGTACATGCAGACTTCAATAAACCCTGGCAAACTGTGAAATGCACAGTGTGGGGACAGAGCCATGCCAGTTCTGCATGTGTAAACTTAAGGCTACAGGGCTCATTGATGTGGATGTAACAGCAACACTCAAGGAAAATAAAGTAAAGGTCTATACATGTATTCATCAATTTCACTTATGACAATGTACCGGTACAGTGTACCAGTAATCCTTGTTACATGTACAGCATTTGGATAAAACTTATACGATGTACACGTACATACACTATTTGTATATACTGGCTACATAATTACATGTACAAGTGCAATATTGTCAATCTTGTACATATTTACTGTACCCTCCAGAGTTATTCTATTTATGAATTTTCTTTACAGGCAATTACATGCAACTTGTAAGCCAACTCAGGATGGAATACAATACCAACCATGTGCATTTGTAGCATGTACATTTCTTTACAGGCAATTACATGCAACTTGTAAGCCAACTCAGGATGGAATACAATACCAACCATGTGCATTTGTAGCATGTACATGTATGTATGCACAGTTTGTATACAAACTACAGCACGTACCAACACCAGTAACAGTACTGTGCATGTACCTGTAAAGGTGCACCTGTGCATTTTGTGCGTAACTTTGTACCAGGTTCTAAAACGGTATTGCTGACTGTAATGCTTTCTGTTGTGTACGCATCAAGCTGATTGGCTTGCTCATGCAGGTACCATGTACATGTAAGGATACCAAACACAGATTGCATTGTTTCTCCCCGACATAACCCATGCTTCTGTGGGAATCACATACATGTATGGTAAGTTATGGTAGCCATAGCAACAACCCTGCAGGAAAAATGATATCCCTTCCAGAGGCACTGCGAGGCTTATTAAAATTGGAATCTAACAATTAGAATTACAATGTCAAATGGTGGTGGGGGGTTATGAGGCTTCTTGCTCCATTGTATTTCTTAAATTCACCCTCATTTCCCGTCATGCTATTGTACTTGTCACTGGTACCCGGTACCGGTACTTTGTCGGCAAGTCAGTCACAAATCACCACAAGTCAGTCACAAGTCACCACAGGTCAGTCACAAGTCACCACAACTCAGTCACAAATCACCACAAGTCAGTCGCAAATCACCACAAGAGAGTCACAAGTCAGTCACAAGTCACCACAAGTCAGACATGCAAGCTTTAACAACTTACCTGTACACATAGGCATTCCTTTTATCATTGTTTCCATGTACATGTATGTTCATATAAACATGTACATGTATGTTCATATAAACATGTACATGTATGTTCATATAAACATGTACATGTATACATGTTCATATAAACATGTACATGTATGTTCATATAAACATGTACATGTATGTTCATATAAACATGTACATGTATACATGTTCATATAAACATGTACATGTATGTTCATATAAACATGTACATGTATGTTCATATAAACATGTACATGTATGTTCATATAAACATGTACATGTATGTTCATATAAACATGTACATGTATACATGTTCATATAAACATGTACATGTATGTTCATATAAACATGTACATGTATGTTCATATAAACATGTACATGTATGTTCATATAAACATGTACATGTATACATGTTCATATAAACATGTACATGTATGTTCATATAAACATGTACATGTATGTTCATATAAACATGTACATGTATGTTCATATAAACATGTACATGTATGTTCATATAAACATGTAGTTCTTACCTGTACAGTGAAACCACAAACTCACTTGCTACTGACTAAGTTGATTTGAACTTTGCTGTTCATGTACAAGCTTTCAGCTCTAATTGTGTAATGGCTGGGTATTCTTGCATACCTCTATGACCAACAGGCATGTATCTGGCACAGGTAACCAGTCCATCCACAAACTGTGTTTGTGTACTTTATAGATGTTTGCCAGTTGCTCCATGGCTATGCCAGACAACTGATGCCAAATTACTCATTAATTTGCTTGGTACAAATATGAAATACTGAAGCAGATACAGAAATTTGAAAAAAAAATTGGAACGCAACAACTATCCATCCATCATGATCAATTTAGTATTCAAAATATTGACCGCACTAGTTCACAAAAAAAACACAAACAAGGTCCCTGGCTTTATTTGCTTTTCTTTGATTCGTGGTTTATTGAAAGATACCATAGTATTACCTTGACCATTCATAATGATGACAATGTCTAAACAGCAAGTCTAGTTATTCAAAGTCATTTATTAGCCCAAGAAGGCCCTATACATCATCATTCTTGAAGCTGACATTTTAGACAGACAATTTTAGAAATAACAACAATATTTGTACATGATTAGAACATTACTTGTTCATTCATCAAGTTAAAAATTAGTATTTGTATAAGTATGCATAAAACAACTACATGTTCGTACATGTACAGGTGTTTGCATCGACTTGGTACAAGTAAAATGCAGTACATATGGTACGTCATGTAGTCACTAGTCAGTCAAAGGAGTTCCATTACTCACATTTGCTCAGCCTACACATACATATATGTACATATGTACAATATGCAATGTCGGAACAAAATGTGTTGGAGTTATAGTACTTTAACCACATGGGATTAGTTTGAATAGAAGTATTGTTTGGTTGCTTTTTGGTTAACTTGTCATGCGTTGAAGATAAACAGTCAAGTGGATACAACTGTCAACAACAATCTTGCCCCATTTGCCACTGGCTTGACATGACATGCTTCCAGTGCTTTAGTGAAGCAAAAGGGTCACAGGCAACATTGAAAAGATGAAAGCTCTTCTAGTTTTGGGTGACAGATGCATGCTAGTTTATGGATGTAACACATACTTACTGGGGTAGGTACTCACTGAAAATGTCAGTGTGTTTTTGAAAGTTTTGACGAATTGCTGTACTGCATAGAAAAGATCTTTCCATCCTGAACAAATTCTGAGAGCTACCGGTAAATGCCAAATCAGACGAGGATTTTTGTTAATAAGTGAAAGCTTTGTCACAATTATGGTACTGCTTTGTCATCCATCTTTGATGTGCAACACATACACAAGGAAAAGTCCAGGGGACAGGGGCCATGGCAGCCATGTCTCCCTGCTCCTCCCCAGAATTTAAAAAAAAAAAATTGAAAAAAAAAAGAGAGAAAGGGACAACTTTTCATGTCCCTTCCCAATATGTAGCTTCAGTTCCTAAGAATGGCCACTAAAAGTTAGATGAAAAAATTCTAAATCGTTTTGGGCCCCAAACACAAGTTCACGCCCCCCTAAAAAATATTATTGGGCCTTTGATATGAAAATAAAAGGAAAATGTAAACATATATGATGTGACCTTTACTTTTCAAGTGAGAGGTCAGTGCCAGCAATGTGTACATACTGTATATTTACCCACACAATCTTTACATGTTCTAGTACATGTTTGTATTTACGTACATACATCTCAACCAGCCGGTAATCTTGACCTACCCGTATACAAGTCAGGGTTAACCAATCTGGGGGTCAGACAAGCAAGGACTCTGTCCCTTAATTAAACTGTAGGGACTGTTTTAGGGGCACAGCTAACCTACCGGTACACACCTGTGTTCCTGTATGCTGCATGATATGGAACCGGGGTCATTGAGGGTGTTTTTTTGGGGGGGAGGGAGGTTGCTGTTGTTGTTTGTCTTTGCTGTTTTCTAAAGAGTTGCAAATCGGATAACATTTTAGCAAAACTGCTTTCTTAAACTTTGTGGACTTTGTGTGTGTGTGTCGCCTTCGTCAACATACATGTACGAATGGTACATCTTGTAAACTTGTCACAAATGTTGAACAATGACAAACTGAAAACGCAAATTGAATATGGTCAAGACACTTGACCATACTTCGTACAGTACATGTACCGGTACATGTACATGTAAATGTAGGACCTTTTCCAGTAAACATTAACTTCAAAGTCATTACAGTAGATTTCATCACTGTTTGTTGATGATATGCCATGCACACTCAAAACTATTCTGTCTCAACAAAATGCAGCAATTATTGATAACCAAGAGGGTCTTACCACTTAGTACCTACAGGTCTACAATGCTGTCTCAATGCAGAAACCATCCGACTACCCACCTCTGGTAATAGGCCACTAAAGGGTCACTGGTCACCCAAGAACCAAATTACCGGTACGATGTGTGGACTCTGCATGACATCACATGACAAATGTTGTTTAGGCCAACCAGTATCCCCACCCTACGCCAAGACTGGAACCAGTTTACTTGACGACCTCAAGGATACGAAGGTACCGTAGTCCAGCAGACTGGCTCTAGTCTGAGGCTATCCCTGTCCCATCTGCAGCAATCATGGCAGTAGTCAGTCATGTCGGTTTTCTTGGCCTTGCTTTTTAAAATTATAGGCCCTGTAGGCGGTGGTGTAACTAGGGCTATTATTATGTCCAGGGGACACCCGGGGGTACACACATTTTTTTCAAGGGGGCACCAAAAGACAGAGCTGAAGCGGCCTACAGCTGCATTGATTTCAAATGGGAGGAGGGGGGGTACTGGGGCACCGGTATTCGGTAGGGGGGGACAGTTATGCCAAGTCCTGCCCATAGTGCCTATTTTGTCTTTCATCCAATCTCTCATTGAGAGTGGTCTCAAAACTCTCATTTATACATGAGCAGCTGTCATGACCATGGACGATGCATGCATGCTGTTGGCATGGTTGGCGGTAAAACTAGCACTGAGTGTTAAGCCAATCTTGAACCTTGTGCAAATTCATCGTACAATTTATTGTACTCCCTCCTGCAAATCAAAGGCAAATCAACTCAGGATAGAGAATCAATTAGCACAAAGTTTAAGTTTGCGCTTAACAAAACTACTGTGTACTGGCAAAATTAGCAATATGTGCATATTTGTTCAGGGATCGTATCTTTGGAGACTTTGTTCCTATAATAGAAGGGACAACTACATTTTAAGTTTTGAATTCACCTTGGTAGATGATTATGACATCACGCTCGATAACTGTAGGGTTGATGTTTTGAAAGAGGGCAGGGTTTGGAGTTGTATGGGAAATTACACCATAGGTGTAAGGGCAAACTGTGAGTCACATAACACATGGTGGATTCAAATTTGCACAACTGGTTTATCAGTAAGGAAGTCACATTTTCTGACAAGTTACAATTTGAAATGTCCAAAAAATGGGAGCAGTGCAATAAAGGCAGCGTTGGCCATTGCCTTTGGTTTTGTTTGGGGGGTGCTGATCAGTTCCAAAAGATTGAAATCACAAAAAAATGTGGCTATCCAAATCGGTCTAAGCAATCCCCATCTATTCCAAGGTACAGTGTACATCCTAGACCCGACGATGGAGTAGCCTACATCACAGGGCCCTGTGCCCCTGTAGGGCCCTGTTGTTTGTTTCTACCTACCTTTTCAAACTAGGACGTAGCTCGTCGTCGTCTCGTACTGACCTGACGAGATCAGTCTGATCTGAGAGAAGGTTCTTGCTTCTTCTTAATGTGGGAACGCACATCTGGTACACACAAACAGCTTGACAGTCTGTCGCCCTTTGTTGATCTCTGCAGACACACTGTACTTAAGTTCTTGACCAAAAAAAACCAATAATCGACTTCCACTGATGTTTACATTTTCTAATGATAATGCACTGCCTATTCATTTTGTACACGTATCGCGTGATGGCGCTGTACTCTGAGTCGGATCTTAATCTTATAGACGCGGATTGTTTGGGCACAAAATGCGCGGCCAAACAATGGCGGCGCTTCAGGAGGGTAATGTCATGCGCAACATAACCTTTTTCTCATGGGGTGATGGCTAATCCATGCCTCGGCCTCCCTCCCGAAAACAAGCCAAAAACAAACAGAAAATGCAAGGATATCATTTCCGGAAATAACTGGCCATTTTCTTATCAACTAACCCACTCGAAAGCGATAATGTTAACCTGTTTTTGTGTGTGTTTGTTTTAATTCATTTTTTACACTTATTGTCTACGGTTTTGCTTTAGCAATATTTTCACTTCCGTCGGTTCATTCGTGATTTGTTCAGTGTGTAAAACTTTGAGAATTCCACCGGGACATGCAATTCGCTCCAAGTGGGAAAAAAGAGGGCGTGTTTTTGACGCGGAGCATGCCGAGTACGAGTAACTCAGGCTGCATCCGAATCTGTTGTCTTGACAGCGCTTCCACTTTCAAGGAAATTTACTTATTTTAAGGAAATTTTTGCTTTCGAATGAAATTTTAAGGAAATGAAAAATTCTAAGGAAATTTTGAGGAAATCCCCCGAGTCTAAAGAAATTCTAAGGAAATTATTAAATTCTGAGCGAATTCTACAAATATTCTCAAAATTAGCAGCAAAATCTACATTTCAAACTCCACAATAATATTCTGTCAGATTCAAGATGACTTGAAACAAGACTAGTAGAATCAATATCACCACACATGATGCACACAGCCAGATTTTTTTTTCAAGACCATGAGTTCGAGAATTGTACTGACCTCTGCTTATCATCTAGCAAATAAGCATAGTGGCTTTTAGTAGTACAGTAGGCTTTTTGGTGGTTAACAAAAAATAAGGAAATCGGGAGGAAAATAAAGAAATTTGGCTCTGGGGATAGGGAAATTTTCATTTTGACTGTTGGAAGCACGTGTCTAGGTCTAGGTCTTCGCTCTATTGGAAATGTGTGGAGATGCGTAGGCAATAGATCTAGCCGTACCTCTCAGCTCGAAGCCCGTTTCGGACACAGCTTTTAATTTACTCCAGTATGTATGGCCTTTGCGTACACGCAGAACGCATGCAAGAAACCAATTGTAACCACCTGTCTTTCTTTTCGCCAAATGGGGGGTGCACTTCAACTCGAGGAGGATAGGTTTTGTCAGTAAATATGATGTCCAAACTGTCCTTGTATTTTTCCGTTTGCTTTCGATGAGCCAACACTAAAAAAAATCATCCAAAAAAAAAAAATTATAATTTTACACTCTCAGGAAAAATTGCACTAAATAAAATTCATTCATAACTTAAGTAAATTTTATTGAAAACCGACATGCGGCACACCGCTGTGAGCACAAAGTGAGGGCAGCTTTAAATGAACGACCAAACTAACTTACTGCCGTTTTTAAAACAGACACTTAATCAGCTTAAAAAGTTGACTTCATAAGCTGACTTAAGGATTTACATGAAACAACTACTTTCCGGCATAAAAAATTCAGTTCTAACTGAGAACGAATAATTTTGTTATGTAGGCAAAATTTCTTTCATTGTGTTGACTTTGAATTCCCTTGTTTGTAAATTTATTCAACAGAAACATCAACACTCTGCTTCTCACTTTGGTTTCATCTCTGCCCAGAAGAAGAATTCTGTCACTCACACGATTTGGGTTCAGTTTGTCTGCATATCTGACGAACACAAATCATGGCTTTCTTGGAGATTTTCCCCGTGAAATCTAGGGAAAATAAACCGGACAAATTAGTCGTTCACTTCAGCTTTGAAACCACTTTTGCCAATGAGTAACATTTCAGACGGTCCCAACTTCGAGATAGTGAAGTTTCATATACAAAACCTAATAGGCTAGATAGACTGTCATAAGTTTCTCACTAGGCCTAAATAGGCTTAAAGTTAAGCATTATAAAGTACAACTTGAAAAACTTTCTGAAACTAAAAATGTGCGACTCACTTTTCCTTCTGTTCCTTCTTCCAAACTTGACGTTGGTCTCCGGTAATTCACTGCTGCGTACACCTCAACCATTATTCTTTCCAAATTTATCCATTCCAAGTGCAGAATTCAGTTTTTCTTCCAAATCTGACTATTGAAGCACAAAACCTCAACCGGTGAATCAAGGAATATAGGTATACTATGTACGTTAAAAGCATTTTTCCCACAACATATTTTACGGACTCTATATAATACTCTATTTCTACCATATTGTGGCGCCGGCGGGTTCGGTCGATGGGGGCGCCAGCTCGGACCCGCATGGCTGGCTGCCCCTGCTGGTATGCGAACGGTTTTCCCGCCTCGCGCCTGCGCAGTCCCCGCAGACTCCTTGGTCGAGTTCGGGCGGCCTGTTCTTGACACGGGTTTCTTGTTCTCGCGCACGAAAGGCCGGAACACGACTCAAGAACACTATTCTCGGAACAGGATCACGCGCCACGTCCTCGTCAGGGTTTTACTAGTACAGGAACACATGGAAAAACTCGTGAGATTTTGAACAGCTGCAAAAAGCCATAGACTATGTAGACAATGGGAAGTTTTGCCAAATTAACATTAACTATTTCCCGGAACACACAAATGAATGTTCCTGTTTATATAGAAAAGAATTCAGCCCATCCAAACCTTAAGTCTCGAATCACGTACACCGCCATGTTGCATGTGACAACCGGTTGTTTGTTACCGGCGTTCGAGCGGCCGACCCACGAACAACAAATCGAGCTGTTCGTGAATACATGGGAACAAGCCGCCCGAACTCAGCCCTTGTGTCTGGAGCTTGTGTGTGTGAGACAGCTTTTTGACTTCGTGACATTAAAGAGAGTAGTTTTACCCTGACTGAGTGGTTCTTGTCAGCGTCAGAGCGCAATAGGCAGGACACGCCGATATTTATCATATGGCATACTTGCATGGGGCAATTGTGGAATTAGCCTAATAGATAGAATACTTAAACTTCAAAAAAAGACACTGCGCATTATCAGTTCTACATCTTTTTAAGAACACAATAATCCTTTATTTTACCAATGTAAAGGTCTGTGATATTTATTCTTTCCAGCTAGGGATCCTCGTGCATCAAGTAAATAATACTAATGTACCCAACTACATCAGCTCAATGTTTATAAAAAATGATGAAATCCATTACCATTTAACAAGGCAGTGTAGTGAGTTTCATCTCTCTTGTACGCACGAATCTTGCAACCAAAACAGTGAAGCATGAGGGTCCCAAGCTGTGGAACTCATTAGGTTTGTTAAAAGATTTACCCACCTTGTCGCTATTTAAACAGAAACATAAGAAGTGCTTACTGAATAATTACAAGGGAAATAACTGAGCCTTACAGGTTACAGATTACAGGTTGTATTATTTTGTCTATGAATTCATGTACACGTACTTATTATACACTTTTTCTTTGTTAATTGTTACATATATGTAGATGATTTACGTAAAGTTTTTGTCCTACATGTCCAGTTATGTCTGTATAGGGCCCCTACTCGACAAGCTGTGCTTCTTAGTGGTCCCTCCACCTTTGTGTGGAAATAAAGTAAAGTAAAGTGTGTGTGTGTTTGAAAAACTCCATTTGAAAGTTCACTCAACGAAATTCGCAACGCTTGTTATTTACCCTCCTGAAAATATGCACACGTGGGACGCGTTTTGGACGCGATGTCCTATCCAGTCTATAACAGAGACCAATTTCAAAAAAATAAATCTTGAAATGGTTCGCGGTAGCCCCTGCTTCACGCGACTTGGACCAGCCAGCCAACTTCGACAAGCTCGGTGGTCGAGTGGTTAAGACGTCTGCACTAGTAAGCAGGAGGTCTTGGGTTCGAGTCCCAACCGAGTAAGCTTGCAATTTTTTTCGCAAGCTATGGCAAGCACTCAACATACAGTGTTTATCAATATATACGCTGGGTAAGGGCAAAACCCGTTATATACATTTAACATCTCCCCAACGCAAAAATACATCTTGAAATACTACATTACGTAGAATACGGAGCGCATACTCCAGGTTTAAAAGAATTTTAAGTTTTCCATATGTTGTACACAAGTGCATGTTTTAACGTGCATACAATTAGTTATTTTTTCTTCACGTCCAGTTGACAAATTATGAACAGAACAATTGTGGCAGTATGTGGACATGCAAACTGAATCTAAAGCTATACACTAAACAAAATCTGATGATAGGTCTACAATCACAAGAGTTCACAACTTTGACTGAGCCATTCTGGGAACAGGAGCCTTCTTCTTTTTTGCCGTTTCGCTTCGCTGACGTCTACGTTTTGACAAGGTCCCAGACAGACGTCTACACCAAGCGATCTTTTGCAGAGTGACTGGCGGTAGCTCATTTGCCTGCTCCTGCGGAGTCGGCGTTTTAGAGGGCTTGGTGTTTTTAAGTGATGACATCGGTATTTCTTGAGATGAAGTAGACCCTTGTCTGGATGTGTTGCACTGACTGGGAATAGAGCCGGGTCGCCGGCGTTGGTTCTTCCTCAACTTCCCCGCCTGCTCCAGGCCCCCGCTTGGAAAGGCATGAGCGTGGTTTAGGTTTTTAGCGGGAGTCGTTAACCTTTCCTTATTTTCGTCGTCCTCTTTGTCGGCATAGGCAGCCCCTATTCCTTTCGCCAAATCGCATTTCGTTCTCTTGGACATTTTATCTGTCCAGTGTTTGGGATGTGGATGGGTTTGGAAAGCCCTTGTCGAGAAGTCCTTCTTTTTCACAGTGTTCCAGCGGAGAGATTTTTTGTGGGTGCGAGTTAGATCGGCTCCCAGTAGATTGAAGTCGGGCAATCTGAACGGAGGTTCGACCGAAGAATCAGAGACAACAAAGAGAGGCGACAGACGGCCGCCTCCTTTGGGTAGTTTACGCACTGGTATGCATGCACCATCACTGGACGCTGGAATATTTAACGACTTGGGTGAGATCGAATTGTCACCATGCTTCTCTGACGATATCGACAGTGGTAAACATCTTCCCTTGTGGGAAGTACAAATTTGGTTTGTCGATACAGTGCCATCTGTCTTTCTTTCTTTGTTCGTGTTTTTAGCGAGGCACCAAAGAGGCGGCAGAACGAGTCCTCCTTCTTCGTGCTGCAGGGTATCTGGAGGTCCCCCAGGGAGACTTTCATCCAGGTCATAGGTCAGCTGAGGCACAGGACCTCTTCTTCGGGCCGGAGGTGTTGAGGACGAGGTAGCCGAGCACGATGCATAGTAACTGGAGTCTGTTGGGTTGGTCACGTGGAGGTGCGTGCTGGAGAAAGACGGCAATGCCTCTCGATTGGACCTGTAGAAAGAACTTTGCTGTGTCATTTCGCTGGTGTGGAACTCCTCATTCTCCCGCCAGCGATGGCCGAAAAGACCCCCTTTTCTAGTGGAACGACACCTGTTGCTGACGTTGGTGGCGAAGACGATGGTTGACCGACGATAGTCCACCCTCCCGGTAGGGCAGCACAGCCGGATCAGGAGTTTGCGCAGCGTCTTGCGCAATCTTCGATTCAGCAGCGTATAGACATAAGGGCTAATGACAGCGTTGGTATAAGCCACAAAGGTGACCAATGTGATCCACCAGCAGGTCATGTTGTAAGGGTCTCCAGAGGGATCCCCGTTCTTGGACCAGCTGACTTGAGTTTCTAAAGCACGGATGACGTTCCAGATGTGGGTGGCGACGTAGGCAGCCCAGCAGCAGAAGAAGGTGCCAAAGATGACAAGGATTATCTTGGCAGCGTGCGCACGGTGGCGCGGCGGGCGCCATGCCTGACGCTGCTGCTGATGGCCACGCGGCCGGCTCCGCTCGCTGGATCCCGATGTACTGTCTCCCCCGCGGGAAGACAGCTCCCGCACCCGGCGGGACTGCGACCTGGCTGCACGGAAGATGCGGAAGTTGCAGACAGAGGTGATGGCCAGAGGTATCAGAAATCCCGCGGCAAGGACGGAGACAGAGTACGCAGGGGAGAATGTCCAGTCTGAGGTGCAGTGGTGGGTGGCTGGTAGGAAGCGATACAGCCCCACGCCCCATACCGGGAACAGTGAGATGACAGCTAAAACAAAGAGAAGTTGAGTTGTATTAAACACAAAATGACGTCGACAAAAGTGTTGTTTTGTCCAGTTCTTCATTTACCAGAACCACAGGAATTATAATTCCTCGGGAGGTTTTACCATTTAAGGCAAGACACTTTTTCATTCCAACTTACATATTTGGTAGAGTCTACCTTTACCTGGCCTTATGTTTGTCTGTTGCTCAAATTCCTGCTCAACTTTACCATCATATCAACTTGCAACACTGACAGCTTGACATGTTTATTCCATGTTAACTAATAAAGTAATTTCATTTCATTTGTTGATTAGAACCACACTGGTCAGACTATGTAGAAAGTAAATTATCCATACCTGCTGCAAGCCACGTCAATACCAGCATCACCTTTGCCCGGCGCTGCGTCATTATCACTTGGTAGTCTAATGGATAGACTATCGTACAGTACCTGTTGAAAAAGAAAAAAATACTACTTGATAAGGGAACTAAAATCAGTAAACTTTTGAAATTTTTGCAGGATTAAGATACAATTTGATAGGATGTGTAGATAGTCATAGAAAAACCTCTTTCGAGAAGTGTGGTTCTAAATGGTGGGCTGGTCGCCTTCGGCTTGTCACCCGAAACCCCTAAACCAGTCCCGAAAGGTTCACCGGGAACTGCACAGTAATGTTGTGATCGAGTCTACAACGAGCGTTTCTGGACTAAATTCGGTCGACTCTGGCATTTGCACGGTACCAGACCTAGGAATTATCTGCTTAGCTGCTCTTTTGTGAAAACCGTGATGGAGTAACTGCATGCGCTGGCCGACCATCAACCGACTTTTGGTTAATTGGCTTCCAATCCGTGGGTGTCTGTGAGTCAGTCCCAAACGAGTGATATCACCCAATAATCAGTAGGCCCTAATCAGTGTTAAAGCCGTTCAAAAGCCTATCCGTACTTTCAAAGCGAACGGCAAACCATCGTTACTTGCACCACCAGTTTGCAATGTTACATAACCTGTATGTCAGTCAAAGTTTGAGATTTTGCATGACGTCTGAAGTCAAGACTAACTCACCTATCTATTGAGACACAAGCGACGGACAGCGTAGAGGCTAAACAGAGCGTCTGACTGACAAATGCAGTCAGTTGGCATACGGTGTCCCCTAATAGCCAGTGGTCCGTGTCCCTGGACACCATGGTGATGAATGCAAAGGGCATGTCCAGGACGCCCCTAAGGAAGTCTGTGGCTGCCATATTCATCATGAGCATTGCTGAAACAAAGGATGGAGAAAGACTTAAGCTTCGAGACAAAAGGAGACAATATAGTGATCTCTATATTAACATTACTACTATACAGTCATGACAAACGGGTAGTGGGCGACGCAGGGGAGAGAAGAGATTGGAATGTCTCCAGTTGGTGCTATTGTATTCCAATCAAAATGAAAATATCCAACAAATAAAAGCATCAACCCTTAATTGTATTAACTTAAGTTGTGACGTTTCAGTAAAGATCACACAGAGAAAAAAGACAATTTGAAAAGTTTTTGACAATTTCAAAAAGAGCAAACAGCAGAACGCAGTCAGGAATCAACACCACGACATAAAACGACCAGAATGGAGCAAACACTGCTCCTGGGAGGTTTAATCGTTGTATTTCTCAGTCAACATAAAATGAAGGACCGAATCTCACCAAAGTTATACTTGCAACTTAAACTGGTTATTTCTGAATTTGAGCAAATCGTTCTGGGATTGGCTGCCTACTTCTAAAAACACTCTTCTGTCTTTAATGCGTCATTATTCACACCTCAGGGATTAATAAACCCGTCAAAAATTAATCAATGTATTTATCTCACATTTTAATCAGTGTATTTAACTGCAGCGCTTAATCTCTCTGCGGGGAACGCGAATCAAAATCATTTAAAACACCTACTGTGATATGATACATCCTTTGGTATTGTATTTGTTTCACACTATTGTCCCTCTCTAATAGTGAACTCACCTGTTACGGGCTCAGTGTTGCGCGTGTTGTAGGTGACCCAACAAACACCCATGTTGCCAACTATTGACAGCACTATCATCATCCCAAGAGCAATGGATTTCAGCGTAAGTTCAAAAGACATGATGTGCATAGTGCTCATTCCAAAAGAAAGAAACAAAATACTACAGTACAACTTTGAATTCGAGGCTGTTGGGGCACTGGTTCCTTACACCAATGGTACATCTGCGTCCAATGATAAATTTCCTTTTAATCGATGAAATCCCACTGGAAAAATAACGCACAGAGATTGTTTTCAAACGGAATACTTAGAATTTTTATTCAATCGACACTTGGTGCAGTATCACTCAATTTCGGTTGGTTTAATTTCTTGGAGGAAAATCCCAGTGAAGTAGGATGCTTGAAGTGGCTACTCCAGCGAACACCTACGGGTAAAGAACTGGCCAAGAACAGGTTAACTTTTCAATATGAAAGACGTGGCTGGCTCTCTGTCAATTGATTTTGAAGCCTAGTCGGTTGGAGCAATTGCGGAAAACGACAAAGGGAATCGAAGAGGTACGCCCTCAAGTCCAGTCTTAAAACTGTGTATTGAATGGTCCCTTTATGTCTGCGCTGTTTACCACGCATGAAGGACCGTGATAGAGACACATTAACGTAAGACTGGAAAGTGAGAATGATAGATTTCCATAATCGGGTTGCAGATGTGGCATCCGTTCATCGACAAGAACCACAAGGACTACCTCTTCCGGAAGAAAGATTCGCTCCAAGATGCAGTAATAGCTTGGGCTGAGTCAGTTGTACACCTATCGGCTTAGGTTAGGAACTTGATTTCGCGACACTGCGTACTAAAACGCCATTTTCGACGAATTTCAAAGACCGACCAACAGCGGGTTTCTGATGTCAACGACTTGCTCTTCCTTTAGTCTGCATGGCTTTGTACTTCCGAATCTGCGGGACTGCCTTATAGGAACTTGCATCAAACAACCTGAAACCCCGGTCGTCTTATTTATGGCAAGGGTAGCCATGACAGCCTACATCGTTAACGACGAAAGCCCGTCATACGTCATGGTCATATTAAGAGAATCCTCCGTCATACCCGGCTTCCTCATTAGTCCAAAAGGAATCCTTGTTAAACCGGATCCTTGTTTTTTTTTTTGGGGGGGGGTTGTTATGCCTTCATTAGTTTTTGAAGGCCAACAGTGCAGGCTGTAAGATACGCGTATCTCAGTTAATGGCACAGTTCATTTGAAAATCTCATGTTTCTCCTTGAGTGCGGACTACCTAATGAGAAAAAGAGTCATTATTGTGGGAATTTTTTGTACATATATGGTAACATTGATTTGGTACGGGTAAATTAACCAAGTCGTACGTTCTTCAAACTTGAGGCGTGTTGTGCTTCGTACAGTCGTAGTTCAAGCCGTCTACGGCACGTCTAAAAAAGGTTGTAAAACTTACAAGCACTAAAATATTTTAACCTAACTCTGATTATCCTAAATTAAATGGGCCAAGATTAAATGAAATTTATGCAAATCGTGGCCCTGGCGTACACTTGTGCTCAATGTCTTTGAAACAAATGAAAAGGAAAGGGCCCGTTGTTAAAGTACATGTATTTCGTCACTCTTTGTGTATTTCGTTTGCAAACAGTTACCGTCAAGTCGAGTTTCCCCAGGATGTTGTGTAATAAAGGTACAGTTTCACCGGACCATTACGTGAAACTTTAACACAGAATAAAACAGAACTGTATAGTTGCGACACGAGTGTCTTAATTGTTGAAACCAAAGGCGGATTATGCTTCAGTGCACAGGGACAATTATAGCACCCGTGCAGTACTGCGCCCACAATGAACAGCCATTTTGGTTCCAAACTTTGAAGTTGGCGCTGGGTGCATTCTACTAAATCGGTCTAAATCGGTAGATTTCTACGCGCGAGCTCATTGATATTTTGTGATTCCCGCACGGGTATTTACTATAAGAGGGGTCATAATTAGGAACAATCATAGAGACATGTCCATACATCACAAATTTGGGACTCGGGGTATAGTGTACACAAAAACTTTCAACCTGTTGGCCTGTTTTGAATAGAGGCGGGCAGCTACATTCAGAACCGAGTGCATAGTTTTACTGCTATTTTGGGATGTTTTCGGGGAAGGGCGAATAAAAAAATCGCATGGCTAACTCTTCTAAATTAAAAAGAAAAATGAAATGCGAGGCCAACTTGTTCCTGAGAGTTACCAGGCGGCGCCCTTTCTGTCCGATTTTGCTCTTCTTTTTTTTTTCTATGGGAGTGTGTTAAAGGGTGCAGTGAACTAATTCAATTGAAAATTTGGGCTGAGCTCGTTGGTATGAAAAGGGCCCCCCGGTTTCTTTTGGAAAAGGAGATTATTTGGCGGGGAAAATGGAAGGATTGTGGGAAATGGGCTGGGATCGATTCCCTGGGTTTGGGAGCTTCCATCCGAGGGCAGAGTTGATAAAATTACCAAAAAACGATCCTCAGTGCCCAAGAAAGTAGTAGAAAGCCATTTGAATAATGGATGCGAGACTCGGGACAACGCTCGTCACCCAACGCCCTGTTTGAGCAGTGACGCGTTCGGGCGCTGGGAGACGAGCGAAACTTGGGAACTATCACTTTTCAAGGGGTGAGTTTGTTTTGCGCGAATAGTTAAAATGCAATTCCCTAACACACCGAGAATTGAAAAGAAATGGAAAGACTAGGGTCAGAGCAATAATTTGATTTTGTTGAGAAACTCCGGTATTGTCGACTTGTATATTATTGAGCTCTGAACCTTCTTGAGTTTACACTGTTTTCGATGGGACTTGAATTAGTTCACTGCATGGACCCCCTGAAGTGTGCGTTTATAAAAAATGTCTGTGGCTGGAGTTCTGGGACAAAAACCATCATAGCGCCACCATGTGTTACAATCTTGCCATGCACCAAATGCAGCATCATGACGCTGCGTTGCACGTGTAGGCGTTCTGTTTGTATTTTGTTCGTATTCGTCATCACACAAGTGCTACGAACTCGTCTACTTGGCTTCATCATTGAATCGTGTCGGCTGAGAAGTGTTCTAATTTCTACCAAGTTTGTTGTCCAATTTCAGGAGGTAAGAGCTCTCGTTATTGTCCATTCCCTCTTAAAATTGTCACTTTTGCCACACCACTACGTCATGTACGCTCCATGGAGGAAGAAACCGCAAAATCTATCAATAATATTTATAACTTGTCCCGCACTTACTTCTCCAACTTCTAAGACAAGAGAAAGCAACAAGTTGATACATGTACATGTAGGCCTATGTACGAGTTCATGTGTAAATTCGTTCTGTCCCTTCATGTTAATGTTTGCCATGTATTCAGGGCCTAGGCCTACATCATGAAAACGTGCATGGTACAAGTCCAAGTTTTCTGATTGTTTGTGCGTAACCATTTTGGAGTGATACATGTAGTTTTCTATAAAATTACTTTGGAAAGAGTTCCATGTCATGGCATAGAGGAATAAAAACGGCCTACTGTACATACAACTCCTGATACCCCTGTGTACAAACCTATGGCTATGAGACCTGTCTGAGTGTTTTCTGATTAAATGCTCTGAAATTTTCTTAGCTAAATTTCACTTTTTAAGACAAGTTTTCTTTTTCTCTGGGAAAATTGTTGTCTGTAGGCCTACGTGTATACTCAGTTCTATATGTATTTTGCATTAACTCTGTTATCGGGGTATCGGAAATGTTTAGTTTTGCATTGCCATTACTAGATAATCAATAACTTATGCCCTGAGGATTAGTTCTATTAAAACAGTGAAAAAATTTTGTAAAAAATTTTGTAAGTTTTTCAAAGTTTTGATAATAATCGTGTCTGTCATTACCCTGTTATTTCTAATGCTGCCCTGCCCTTGGATATCCATTGCTAGGTGTCTAAAGGCACATTTTTTTCAGAATAAAAATTAGAACTTGCTGCGCTGAAAAACTTTTTGCGTGCATAAAGCGTTTCCCCACGCTCCATTACAATAAACTTGTATCAATCGTAATTTTCTCCTCCGGGGCAGTTACTCATGTTAGTAGTGAATAATTACATTGGCATTACAGACGCGGTTTTATGTTTTACATACAATTTGAAGAATTTGCAACGGATATTTAGAATTTCTAACATTAATTTTGAATAAAATAGTTCAGGTCTAATGCGATGATTATAGCTATCAGAGAATTAGAACTCAGAAAGAAGACATTTTTAACAATTGTTTCAGACATTGATAAAAGAATGAGCCCACCAAAAAAAAAAGAAATTTTGCGATACCCACATATTTATTTCTTCGGCAAAATACCAATTTCAGTAATAAGATGAATGTCAAAGTTGTTGGTAAAAAACTTTTGGTGAAATAAATGAAGTCCTTCCTTTCCAGAGTAACGAGCGTAACGAGCGTAAGGCGACGCAATGCAAGTTTCCCTATCTCATTCTCTGGGCGGATGGCATTTATTCAGGAGAAGACTGGAAAAAATGGAGTCCATTCCACGTAAAATGAAATGTCACAAAACATGGCTATGTTGTTTCCTTTGAAAACAAAATCATTCTTTTTATCTTTACATTAAGCAAAGTGCTTTAAAGGCCGTTATAGAAACTGTCACAAGAGGGTGTAAAACCTCGGTACATGTATCATGAATATTCAGCATATTTCAGGACCCACCTTCTTACGTATAGTAACACGGGGAGTATGTAAATTTTTTGACTAATATGACCAAATACTGTTGACGCGGGAAAAATGTGAAAACGTGTGGAATTTCAAAATTTGCATGACATTAAGATTAATTAGCATGATCTCTGCGTGGTTAAAATCATAGTGAAGCATTGGAGAGGCAGGAGACAGATCTTGACATAGGGAGACTCCTGATCCGTCATCGTGCGATAG
This sequence comes from Acanthaster planci, assembly GCF_054643075.1. NCBI lineage: Eukaryota > Metazoa > Echinodermata > Asteroidea > Valvatida > Acanthasteridae > Acanthaster > Acanthaster planci. Next base: position 1,467,248 of record NC_141778.1, read on the forward strand.
CACATTTTGATTTCGTTGATTGAGCTCCATGAGAATTTGAGAAACAGAGACAGTTTGTGGCAATAGCCCAAATCGTATATTTTCTTCATTAGAAAGCGTTAGCGTAATGTAAGTGCTTACAAAGTGAAATCCACAAATTCTTGGAAAGCTAAATCCACGGTTGAGAAAAGTTAATCTACGGAAACCGATCATTGTTTCAAGCCAGGGAGTCAGACTTTGAGACTGTTCGCTCATCTTAAAACTGACTCCCTTTAGTGGAGTTTTAGTTGTAGAATCTTCTTCTTTGAGGGAGAGGCTGCCCCATTACCCCAAAGAGAACCATAGCATCGCGGGAACGGAGGACCTAGAAAGGGGGACTTGCGACCACACTACCTTATCAAATTGACGGAGATCCCCAGAGCGTTCACCCGGTGGAGCGACGACACGCTGGAGGACATGCATGAGTACCCATGTGGGGGATAGTAATATAATGAATTTGTAATGATGTGATAAATGTAGTTTTAGTTTGGGGTAAACTCTTGAAAAACTCACAAGCTCTATCAAGGATTTTGTGAAGATTGTAATAATAATAAATTTCTTTTTACTTTTTTGTTGTATAGATTGCTACCAGTTCCTGAAAGTTTCTTTTTTTGTGGCTTTGTTGTCAGTGAGTGGAGATAGAAAAGTGATCAATCTTCATGTACATATTTTGGACCCGGTTTGTGACAGAAACCATTTCTTGATACTGCGATAATAGAGACTCAACCTCCACTTGCCTACGCTGCCCACACAGATTTTCTGAGCTATTGTAGAGGAAAATAAATTGAACCAAAAACAAACTGTTATGAATTAAGTTAAAAGGAAGAGTTGAACAACAGCAAGGAGAGGATAATTCAGGAAGGTGAACAAGCCTAAGCAATCTTTGTTTCAAATGTGATCACTACTGCGATAATAGAGTAGCCCTTCCTATATGGAACTCTTTCCATTATTTAAAAAAAATCTGGTAAGTGATTAGTTCTGGAAACCAGAAGGCTCCTCTGTATGCATTTGGGTTTCTTTCCACTATTTAAAAAAATTCTGGGAAGTGATTGGTTCTGGAAAACAGAAGGCACCTCTGTATGCGTTTGGGTTCCCAGAAGCATGGAAAGTTGTCAGTAGTTTGTGGCAATCAGGTCAGAAATATCATAAACATTCTTGCGCAGAAATTACTGACACCACAACCCAGTGGCACAATCTGAAAGCGGTGCTGACGGACTGATAATTTGCATCTAAGTATGCAAATTACTCCCATTCATAAGTAGGCATACCTTTGGAGTCACAAAGTCAAAACAGGTTGAACAAAATTATAAATTCCCAACGATATTGCTACTTCATTGTTCCTTCATGTTGTGGTCTGGTGTGCCTCTTGGCAGTAGTTTTAACAAAGTGGAGATTGGTGAACATGTGGCACGTGCCGTGTGTGGTAGCACAAATAGGGATGAGCCAGTGTAGCATGAAATGGGACTTGAAAATGCAGGCTCATCGATAGTATTGCAGTAATTGCACAAATATAAGTGAAAATTGTGAATATTCAACTGATAAAAAGAAAAAAGGACCAGATTTCATAGTGAGTATAAATTTCATGTGATGCCAGATAATGTTTAGAATCAGCCATCTGATGATCTGTCAACTGTTAAGATAGCCACTGTACTAAAATGCGGTCTTACTAATTACCATCAACACATCGTCAATACCTCTAAAAGGCGTGGTACAGTCCAAGTAAAAAATAAGAAGGCAAAATGGTGGTCAACGGTGACGCTAGTTAGAGATGAATTTTTTCGTGTGAAAATACTCTGTTTTCAAAATTGCAATGTAACTTCAAATCATTGAACATTCTCGTTTAACCTAAATATTACGGTTCTGTGTCTCTTTACCGGAATTACATGTACATGTATACTGCACTTTGGATGTGTTGACGGTGATTAGTAAGACCCTTACAATGCTATTTGCTCCAGACCTACGTGTATATGTAGTTTGTATGCAACCCCCAAAATGGGTAAATCTGAACCCTACCATGGTACATATTAAAGAAGGAATGAAAAGAATGTGTGTTGTTACAAACCTCAAAAGCTATTAAAGTTAATGTTACCACAAAGTTGATGAAATGAGGTCCAATCGACTGGTAGGCTTTGTTCCCCTATCCTTCCACCCCTATCTTGGTATTCCGTCTGACCACAGGAACTGAGCAGTCTGTGCAGTACCGTATTCATCAAGTCTCGCTGAGTGGGTGGAAATCTAAATGTGCATTCAAGAAGGCAGAAGCCATTTCTCCAGGAAGTCGCTAAGGGGGAAGAGGCAGGGGTGACAGAGGGGCTGGTCCCCTCGTTTGCCAGCAGTTGTCCCAACCCCCCTCCCAAAAAATGCAGCAAAAACAATCAGCATCAAAATTAAAAAGATTTGTGTTTTTTCCTTATGATGTACGAGTACTCCTTTAGCAGGAATGAACCCCCCCCACCCAAAGCTGGTGATAGGACTGCACTTTCCATACTTGGTTGGTGTCCCTGGCTAATTTTTCAGGACATAAAAGTCTCTGATGTAGAAACTTTGTTTCAATATACTGGTCTGTGTCCTGCTTCAAGAACACGAAATTCTTAACCTCAGCACAAAGTTTGAATTCATTCAATTTAAGTTTGATGATAAGCGCTTCCTCATTAATATTGAGCTGGCAGCAAAGTCAAAGTTGGAGGCAGACTTGGGGCGGGGAGGCAGGGAAAGGGTCCTCCTGCCGAGCACCTGGCTCCCCCTAAACCATAAGCTGTTCTTATGATGTACCTTCAGCAGGTACTGTGGCTGTCCCCTGCCTCTATGCCTGAAGCTGGGGATGAGGCCAGTTTAAGGTCAAGTTGAGGTTTTACAGTGGGCTTCAGCCTATAATTGCTTCCATCCACATAGTATGGTACCCATGCAACACTCTGACTGATGCCAGTAATTGCCCCTGCCGGGTACGTTAAAAAAAAGTCAAGAAATGATGGCAGCTACTATAACTGGAATTCTTTGAATGTTTCACCGTCTGTGTAAATGTAGAAGACATCGTACCCTAAAAATACAAGGTCTCCAGAAAAATGTCGGGGGAAAATTTATGTATTTAGGGTCAACACAATTCATCATATTTTTCAGTGTATCTAGGTTGTTGTAAACTCTGTAAAGGAAATTACCCAAAATATTCAATGAACTTTACAACTTGTACAATGTACATGTATGTACATACAGTGTCTACATGTGTTTATACTGGTACATGGTTTGCAGTATTGTTAATGTTTTGTACACGTACATGTATGGTACAGCACATGTACCGGTATATACACTGTACATGTATTGAGTAACTCTCCACCCTATTAACATAAAAGTTCTGCAGTCTTCACTTTTAGGACAAGATGTTAGGACATTGTTGTGAATCTTGGAAAATAAACAATCCATTTAGGATTGAAATCATGGTCTGTGCTGATGTAAAGAATTGACTTATAAATTCCGTCTGGAGCCAGTGTTGAACACATGCTAAACTATTGGTCTAAATCAACCTTTTGCCCCCCCAAATAGTTGTCTTAGGGCTCCTTTATAAACTCTGACACAATATCCCAAGCCACTGCATCATTGTCCAGTATATTCTGGGCCCAGCCAGCACAAGCACCTTTGCTGTACCCCTCAAGTCCTTGGGGTAATTGTTCAGAACCCCTATACAGTATCTCAGACAGTGTCCAGCCAAAAATGTATTGGACATTCCTGCGGGGGATCTCTTTAATCTTGGGCTTTGGGAAATTCTAGACTGGGGCAAAATTTGGAACACTTTGCCCCTTTTGTCCATACCTGGTAAACATTTTGAAAATCCTAATTCCCAATTTTACTTGGGAAAGAGTAGGGAGATAATGGTAAGAAATTGTGCAAAGGAGCTGAGAAAAAAGTAGGCCTACATGTGAATGAGTGTAAACAGTTTTGAATGTCATTTTTGTCTGGGTTACGTGTTATGAAGCTTGCATTTGACATTAAAAACATAACATTGTTGATGTTCACCTTAGTGTATTGTACAACCTTAGCCCCACAGGAATGGAAAATCAGATCACTGAATTTTTAGTCCACATTGAATGCAATCAGAGCTAACCAACCTTAGCTGAACTTTGTATTTTTTTCAGAGATTACTGACTGCACTCGTACGAAGCACCTACCAGACCCCGACTTACAGCCAAGTTCACTGTCCCCAACTTGTTTACGAGTGCAACATTCAACCAACCAACCAACCCCCCTCTGTCTCTTGTTCCTCTGCTTTTGTGATTTGCGAGGTGCAGTAATGTAAACCCCTACAGCCAAGTTTTCCTTGTCGGGTCTGTTGATGACCACGCTGAATACAGATAATTTGTAAGGTGAATATGAAAAAAAGTCTTGTGTCCCAGGCTGTTATCAAGTTTTTTTGTGTGTATGGCTTGCTGAAATGCTGCCATTGGAATTTGGAGAAAGAAAATGAAGGAGGCACTGAGTGGAAATAAAATGGTAAAGCCATGAACTTTCATCTGTCTGTCTGGGAATTAAAAAGCAGTTTGATGTGACAAAAGACGGCAGTGTTCGACTGTGTAACAAACACTGCTTTTGTGAATTTTGCATATCCGTCCCACGGTCTGCAATGGATTACCTGAAATGTTATTTGTTCAAAACAAACACACTCCAAGTTTGCGTAGGGCCTACTTAATACGTGTACCTGCACCACTAGCCCCAAAACCTTGAACTCAAGCACTGGCACAGGTATGTACTGATGTGTTCTTCAGGCCATGTTGCCCTCCTGAGAAGCAATTACTTTCCTGTGAGAGAGGTTGACCAGTCCAGTGCCACTGTACAGGAAGCATTTTGATTCCAAATGGGAGGGGAAAACAGGAAAAAGAAAGAGAAAAATTGGTGTTGAATTTGTCAATATTAAACCGATTGCTCCCCAGGGATGGAGGTTGAGGCATCTAAGAACATTCCAAAGTGTGGACCTTTGGCCACTGGTAGTCTCTTGACGCTCTACATGTCTTTCTCTCTCTCGCACCCCTCCCCCTTTGTAAATTGCTCCCGGTTTTTATATACACGTCTGACAGCAGTGGATCACCATAATGGATCTGAGTCATTTTACTTGGGGAGGATGGATCTGGAGGATTTCTGTAATTTTTGCTGTTTGGGGAATAGGCTTGCCAGTACGAGGTTGACTGAGTGACATGCTTTGTGGGCAAGACTGAATCTCACCAAATGAGGCTTAGCGTAAATACATCTGTTTTCACACATTTTCAATTGTCATACAAAATGCTGGGTACTAAATACCTGTACATGTACAAGCAACTCTGTTGACTTATGACTCATTGTTTTAGATCAGGCCACAAATTTTCAGTAGTACTTTGGGGGGGGGGTTAGTGGGTCAGATGGTTTGGTCTCCAGTTAAATCTGCTTTCCATCAGAATGCACTGAGTAGGTGTGAAAATTGTTACAGTCTTGCATCTGGGAATGGGGGGGAGGCTCAGTCCTCAGTGCACACCAACCCAGGGAGCAACCCAGTTTTCTCATCTCTTGGCTCTGCTCCATTAAGCTGGAATTCTTAGTCTCAGAAGTGTTGCATTCTTTATGTGATCGCCCTCATTTGTTTTGCTTTCCTCCCCAGAGTTTGCTCAGTGTGGACCTTTTGGGGCTTGTTGTCTCAGCCTTGTTATTTCAATCCAAAGGTTGGGCCTGACTCAAGCTCCCGACAGATTTGTGATATGGAGATCTGCCATTTACCTGTACGAACCTCTCATTTAAGTGGCTGGAGTTTTTCTGTCCGTAAGGTCCTAGGGAAAAGAAAAAAATTAGGGTTCACTTTGAGAAGTCCTTTGACTTTATAGCAACGGGCAGTGGCAATAGCAAACTAAATGTGACAAAAGACTGCTTTTTTTTCAGTGTTATTTTTTTGCTCTTGGTGGACGAGACTAGTAATAGCACCTTATTTGTTGGGATCAGGTATTCACACGGAACAAATGCTAGGGGACCTTGGTGTTTATTCAGGAGGAAAAATACTCGTCAAAAGCAGCTTTTGTCTGCCTAAGTACACATTTATACTCCAATTTGAACTGTGCACAGAGTAAACCAGTGAATTCTGTTCAATTGTGAGAAAGATAGCAATAGCAGGTTATCATGGTCCGTTATATTGACCACAGAACCTGTGGATATACCTACATGCTCAATATAGGTACCTACCAGTATAATATTGACCACAGAACCTGTGGATATACCCTACATGCTCAATATAGGTACATGTACCTACCAGAATACCGGCATGATGTACATGTACGAATGTAGATGTACCTGTGTCTTGTCAACAGTACTGCAGTCTGAATGACATGGATTTATACGGTTTATTAGCCAGTTTCAGTAATGTTTCATTTGCAACTACTTTGTATTACACACACACATGTACATTACATGTGCCACATATTAGCTGCATTTTATTATATTCACAGGATTTATAAATATGTTTTTTCGTAAATTCTTTTCTGTGTGGATTCATTTATAAAACTGACTTGTACTGCATTTGTGTTCAGTGTTCGGGTTCATCAACAGTTTAAGAATAAAACATTCCCCGTTTGTTTAAAGTCTTGGTTTGCAGAAAAGGAGCTGATAAGAAGTAGGATCTGTGTAAATATAATTTGACATTTGTACAGTCATTACATGAGATAATTTGACAAAGATTACAAACCAGCCCCGCCTAATCACACCACAGTATATCTGTGATGTTTAGTGACAGTTGATATCGTGATTTGCTCTCACTGAGAAGGTAAACAGTCATTATCATTGGTGTATGTGTGATCACCACCAAAGTTGGAGATAAAATGTGAACAGAGTTCCGTTAAATGAATGAGTTTTGTGGCAATAAATCTGACAATGGGTATGTTTTATTGCTGATTTGTTCTCATGCCTGTGAAGCTAAGAATACGTAGATTACTTTTCCCTTTGCTGTTTTTTTTTTCGATTTTGCTGATGTTGGTGGTTGGTCCTGCAGTCAAACTCTGTGAAGCTCACTGTACATGAACTTGCACTTTGCGATAACTGTTCCCTTTTCATAAGATGTACTAGTACAGAAATCACCCAAAAGAGTTAAGGCACTTAATGCATGATGTGAAAGGACACCCCTGGTCCCCATACCTGCACCCCTCCAACACCCCATCCAGTCTGCTGTTGTGTTCATGTGATGTACAGTAATATGTACATGTACATTCCTCAAAAACCTTCTTCCACTTCAATTGTAGTTTCAGGTTCAGTGGCTAAATCTTCCTGGTCAGGAATACTGACAATCAAATTCCTAAGTCCTGTAGTTATCATTCTACCCGATAGATAACACTGGCCCAACCTGCATTCTTTTCACATTATTGCCCTGTTGAAGTTGCCTGCGTAGGCACGTCCCCCCCCCCCAAAAAAAAGACAAACAACAGGTGTGCTTTACTGCCTTTGTGGGACTGAAGTGCACCCTCTTCAACTCCAAAATTCAGGCTGGCCCCAGCAACAGTTATCATTGGCTGGATTACGCAGAAAACAAAGAGGGACAAAGAGGGTTGAACTTCACAAGAAAAGGGGAGTTAAGACTGGAATTTGTTTTCGGTTGATAAGCATGGTGAAATATTTATGCAATGTTATGCGATGCCATGGAGATAACAATTTTGACTGACATTCACCCCTGTGTTTGGGGACAGGGTTACCAATGAATTGCCCTACAAAAAACAGAACTCTTTGTCTTTTTGGAGCCAGTTTATCCTAAGGCTGTTGAAAATCTTTCAACTGCCCATTTTTCCCCGTCTTGAAAATTGCGAAGGCTATGGAAACATTTTACGATCAACAAATATTTAAAAATCAGGTTTGCAACACAAGTGTATTAAAAAAAAAATCCATTGCTGCCTCTTTACTAGGTTCAGCTGGTGTACCGCAATCCATTGCTGCCTCTTTACTAGGTTCAGCTGGTGTACCGCAATCCATTGCTGCCTCTTTACCAGTTTCGGCTGGTGTACCGCAATCCATTGCTGCTCTTTACTTGGTTCAGCTGGTGTACCACAACAGAGAAATGTTTTTGTACAGTGAACATTTATAAGGAACAACAACTTATTTTACTCCACATTAAAAATGTTGAAATCTAGGTTGCCCTTAAGTTAAGCTAAGATTGTCCATATCACAGACAGGTCTATTACTCTGGGTTGTCAGAAATCAGTCATTTTTCAGTTTTACAAGGTACAGAATAGTCCCTTGCCAATAAAACTGAGACACGTGTACTTATAACTCAGGTGGAAACATTTGTGACAGAAGTTTACTTTTTTTTTCAATTGTCCCTGTCATTCTGTGATCTCCCTTTTGTCCAGGGAACTGTCCATCATCCTCAAGTACTCATGTACAGGTACTTTGATAGTTGAGCCCTTGAAAGATGTGTACAGTGGCACATGAATAATTAAACAAGGAAGGTAAACATAAGGGATTGGATTGGCCCCCAGACAGGACAGATTTCATTGGCATCAGCTTGTCAATCATGCAGAGAATTTGGACAAGTTGCTGATATGAACATACGGATACATGTAGGGGGACCAGTGAAATAAAGTTGGTTTTGTTTCCAATTTTCACGTTTGTTATCTGATTTATCGTGCAGTGATCATAGGGAATAATTTTTGTCTGGTACAATTCTTGAACACCATTTTCTTGCAGATTTTTTCCCCTGAAAATTCAAGACCTGTAGAAGGGCATGCTCAAGTGAATTCCATGTTGTCAGCACTGTATGTATGTACTTGGCAGAAATAACTACCGTACAATGTACATGTATAAAAAGGGATCGTATTTCACCAGTATTCAGTTTTTTGTTTGCATAAACGAGTGACACTTACATGACTGGAAGTTGTCATTAGCCATACAATCAGAGTTCTGGTTTTTCTCTATTGATTGCATGCTCCATTTCACGGCTCTCAGCCAAGAAGAGATGAAGCCTTGTTTCTTGGCAGGAGGTCTACCAGTCCCAAATCAATAGAATCGGTTAACCGACAAGTGGATTGATTGATCTGTCAAGATGATTCCTTTGGATGACTACAAGTGTGTTCTGTGTGTTGGTCTGAAAGCGAAATCTAGGTTTCTTTTTTTACCCTGATGAGTTTAAGACTGCCTTCAGATAAGATGGAAATGTCAAATTAACTTGAGTGGCACATTTCGAAGTGTGTAGAAACAGACTGGGTTATGAATACATATAGTCCTGATTTATGTCTTTACAGATGAGTCATGCAAAAATTTTGCGAGTACCGGTAGATCTTTCTTAATATTTTAAGAAACATCTCTGACTGTCGCCGATAGCCACAGGGCTCTCACTTGTGACTGTTCAATGTACCTCAGTCATATTTGGCTCAACGATGATTAAATAGTGTCGCTGTGAAATTAGCCCGAGATCTTGAACTTGGATCTCCATAATGCCAAATTAACAACCTCCACGGGAGTTATCCCTCAAGTCCCCAGCATGCACTTTCCTCCCTTGTTGCTTCACCTTTTCTCTCCTGGATTCACAGTACCCCTGCTCTTGCCCCAAGCTTCTGAGCAATCAGTGAAGGGCTTAGGGCCCATGTTTTGCAGTCTGCAACCTCCCCCCCCCTTGCTGTTTTGTGTCTGCTGATTTTTCTCTCCATTGCTGGAGGGATGTTTGACACCTTGGAATCCCCGGTTACCGTGGCCCTTTGTGTCTGGCTACCTCTGTGCCCTATTGCCCGCTTGTCAATAATTTTGGGAGACTTGTGCCGAACTGTGGGCTGTATGGGTCGAGTGCAGCAGTTTACTGGTAGAGGATGGGCTGAAAGTGGTTTTGAGCTTGATGTGGCTGGTTGTAGACCAGCATCAGTCCTTGCACGGTCTCTGCACTGTTTACACAACTGACCAGGAATTGGATGCAATGAGTCTGAGACTGGGTTCCAATTTCAAAGAGAGATTGTAAGCTAAGTTACATGTAATTATGAAAGAGGAAAACAATATCGTCTTTCTGATCATTGTGATAGGAAAAGTCAGAATACAAATGTGCCTGATTGTCAGCTCCATTTTGATTTGAAATTGGAAATATATCTTCTTTTCCATGATTTGTTTTTATACATGAACTTGTACATGTATATGTAAGTATTCAAATGCAAGTTTCCAGCAAGGGATTAAGCACATATGGTATACAAAAAGTAACTCATGCATCAGACAAGCTGAGTAAACAGGCAACGCACTGGGACTGTCCATTACTTCTGAAGCTTTTTCTGGAAAATCTCATTCCTTGGATCTTTTGTTGTATTATCAAAACATAGTTTTATGGCAGATTTTGAAGCCAAACTTATCTACAATGATTTGGCCGTATTGCTGAGTGACACATCTGTTCCAGTTTCTGGGTATAACAGTGACGCTGTTGCATGATATTTCCTTTTGGTTGAAAACCTTGCCTCATAGGAGAGCCTTCTCATGGTTCACTCTTTCTCTGTGGAGATGTCAACAGTTGTGATTGGCCTACTAACTAGGATGATGATTCCATTAGCATGTAGCCGAATCTGTCTCAAGTCCCTACAACAAGTCCATCACTTGTCATCCAGTTTGAAGCCAAGTCATACATACATGTACAAATGAACAGGTGACTGTCAGTGGTCATCCTGCCACTTGTGACTGGACTTGTGAAAGTCTTTGTGTTGGACTCGATCACAACCCCTTATTCCATACATGTTTGGAACCCTAATTTAAGCAGTAGTCACCGGCTTGCAATACATACCCCAACAACCCAGCACAGGACCACATATACAAGTACAGTACAACAGACATCAATGCATTCAAAAAGTGTGTTGAAACTAGCACAATAAACAAGCAGTAACCAACTCAACTTGTGTCTAGACAAACACACGTGGACATGGACATGTACATGGACGTGTAGTTAAGCTGGAAAATTAAACCCCTGTTGCCTTTTGCACAGGTTCTGGTACTTTACTGGTACATGTGCCTTTGATAACCGTTTTGTAAAAGAAGGTGAGAAGGAAATATCCATGCCGTGGGGCTCTTTGTCAACAAACTCATACCTTGCCAAATAAATAAAGTACAGGTACTTAATAGTCTGTGCACTTACACAGATCTAGGTTTTATTTTCAGCAGGTTGGTTCAACCCCCTTGCAACAGCAAAGTGCAGCCAACCGACTCTGAACTTAATGAAGCGTATCATTGCCTACTTGAGAAGAAATATCAATCATGGGGAATATGTTTTTTTTTCTTGCTGGGGGTTTCTGGTGCGAGTTTGCAGCCAAACAACCAGAAGAATGTGTGTTTACCCTGGACCTCGTCTGTAACACCTTCCTGCCCTTTCTGGCTGGGGAGAAATCCAAAAAAAAAAGTCGGGAAATGTTTTGTGGAGGATTTTGGCGACTGTATCATGCCAAGCCTGGGCTGTGTAAACAGTGGACTTGCTGAGAGAAGAGACTCACACACATGGGGACTATTTTCTTGTCAACCAGTTCCAGTTTCTTACTCAGTGTTTTCATTCTCAGGTTTAGTCAAAGTCCTTTTCCTAATCTCTCAGTTTTAGGCCTGTTATTTTTTAGTCTTTTGGTGCTGAAACTAGTCCAGGAAATTTCCAGTGTAATGAAATCAAACCCATTAGTACATGTAGATTTGGAGCCTAGGGCTGCATCCGAATCTGTTGTCGAGGGCTTCGTCTAGGTCTTCGCTCCATTGGAAATGTATGGAAATGCGTAAACAATAGACCTAGCTGTAGCCCTGGAAGCCTGTTTCGGACACGGCCTAAGTTGTGAAGGAGCCAGATCAGTGCATGTATTCCAACAGAGCATGCCCAAACTGAAGCGTGTCCGAGGTCGTTCAGGAACAGCAGCATGGGCATGCGATTTTCTGGGATATCAGTGCAGCCATACGCCTACTCACGCGTGTGCTTTGTTCCCGAAAGACCTTGCTTTTTGAAATACCGCATTGACTCATTGTCAAAAATTGAACACTTCCAAATGTACATTTACTTGGGGGCCACATCAGTTAATTTTGGATATTAGGGTTATTTTGGATGTTCTTTGCAACATTTCTGAAAACATTCAAGTTTTTGGCATTAATTTGGAAAAAGCTGATACATGTACATGTTTGTACATGTATCGACACATGAGACAAACTTGCAGAATATTTCAGTAAATATGGTGTACATGTATACTGCAAGCTCTTTCCTCGTCTAGAAAAGGCAGAGGGGTAAGGTTAACTCTATGGTACATGTACTTTGCTTAAAGGATGAGGGATGGTTTATTTGCATCTAAACAATGAGACATTGACAGAGAGACACCAGGAGTGATGTGATAATCCTGGAAATCTGCCTCCCTATTGTCGGGCGGAGTGAGTCACGACCGGCACAGCTTGCCAACAGGCCCACTTGCAGTTTCCTCCCGTTTGTTTGAGTGGGAAGGATTGCAGATGATAATCAACATGGCAAAATTTCCTCTAAGGGAAGGAGAACAGAGCTGTCACCACTCAGCTCTTAAGTGATAGGAAGCATTACTTCCCCAAGATAGCCTTGGAGGCAGACAAGAAACATCCCAAATCTCTCAACATTTTCAGGATCAAGGCTGGACCTCTAGGCTACAATATCCTCCTTGTTTACTCCCAGTCAGAAATTCTCGTATGATTTTTTTCTTTTACACCACCATTCAGACTCCTGGGTGGAGGGAGCCAAACCATACCCACTGTGCTGGTAAAGTGGCTTGCCTGAGGACACATCAGTGTAGGTCGGGCAGCTGGATTTGAATCCTTGCCCCCCCCCGTCACAACATGTTTTGTTAGTCCAATCTTCCAATTATCACTTGCAAAAAATCATTGGGTATTGCTGCTGAGCTTCAAAGTTGCATCCAGTAAATACATTTTAGGACCCTGACATAGATGGTCTTTTGATCAAGTCATGCTTTGCAGGCTTTAGTCAGTGGAAATCTGATCTGTCAGTGACAGGGGCTTTAGTGTAGTGGAAGTTTACAGGTGGTTGGTGGTCTGAAGTTTTGGGGAAACAACCCCTCCTTCCCCCTTGGCCTGCTTCCTGGCACAGGTGACAGGCTTTAATATAAAAGTAGAGGGATTTCAGGTTGTCATGGAGCTCATGCCTCGCTTCCACAGACAAAATCAAATGAGAACTCTAGAACACTAACTTGACATGGACTAATTTTGGTTTGTTTGCACAAACATGCAAGTTTGCTCGGCAGTATCGTAGTATTGGTACAATACGTAACATACCGTAGTCTGAGTACTCCGCTGAGTGCTCTTCACATCTGAAACACTCGCGCATGCGGAAAATTTATGCATTGTATTGGCTAATCAGATTAGTGCTTAGTACATTTACATGGGTGATTCTATAAATTAGAGGTCCAACTTGGGGACATTTTGATGTTCTGTTATGGGTGAAACCATTCAGCTTTTCTGGATGGAACTAATATTAGTACTGTTCACACTCTGTAGATCAAACAGGATTACATTGTTTATGACCTGTACAATATACAGTTCAATCTGCACAATGTTTGATAATGTGGTTACAATTTTTCATGAAGAAAAGTTGACTGGCTTCACGTGTAACAGGACACCAAAATGTCCCCAAGTTGGACCCCTAATTTATAGAATCACCCATATGCGTATACATACATGTACATGTATGATGCTGTAGTGCCGGTTCTGACAAACAAGCACATATTAATAGTTGTAAGGTACATGTACTTTGTGGGCAAATGACTTGGTACATATTGTGAATTTCATTCATGTGCTATATTTTTGCTTTGAGTAAAAAAAACCTGTATGCACAATAATGCACTTGTATATACATGTACACGTATGTACGGTGTACCTACATATGGGACATACATGTACATGTACATTGTACGGTTACCGTCAGAAGTCATATTTGGTTAACACAGTAATTATAATTCCAATGAAGTTCTTGGTGTGCATATGAGCATTTTGGTTTGATTTAATGAAACACAGCTCGGTGTGAGTTCACTGAAGGTGTGAAGTATCGTGATCTTATTGTTGCCTGGTTCCTTCTTGGAGACAGTCTCTCTGTGTTCTCCATAGAAGCCTGTGGATTCGAAGAAGGGTGGATTCGAAGTGGCAAAATATTGGCTGAATTAGAATTGCGCCTGCCTCTACCCGTTGTTGGGAGGGGGGTCTTAGGCTGACTGACTCGAGCCGGGCAATCTCGCCGCCCATGCTGGGATTGCCAAACAAAGCTGGGTCGTCCACTGATTGCATCTTCCTCTAGGGATCTTTTTTTTCCTCCCCCTAGTCTGAATCCGTTAATCTTCAGTGCCTTGTTCTCACTTTCCTGTGGCAATTCATTTTCTTTTCCAGTTGGGAAATTTATTTTGATCTTGGGAGAGCTTTCAACATCTGTAGCGCTTGGGATGTATTAAATTAGCACAACAATGACATGGCTGTCTTCGATTGCTTTGCGGGTTTTTTTTTGAGTGAGTGAGATTATGAAGTGTTAAAGCGATACAAATCTGTCGTGATTTGTTACAGGAAGTTTGGCTGTATAAGGATTCAGATACTGGACAATGCCTCAGCAATGGCTCGGCAAATTTTGATCTTAATTGTAGAAGACTGAGCATGCCAAGGTTGCCGTTTGTTTGGAGAGGAAAAAGAGGGTTATAAGACTGTGATGTGCATGTAAAACATGAACATGTATACAGACAGCTGTCTATTGGATTATCCAATACCCCTTTTTTCCCTGTCCAAATTCCATAATTCCTGAAGAGAAATAAAGGATGGCTGCCCTGCTCCAATTGTTGTCGTCCTGGTTGTAATTTCTGGCAAGCTTGTCTGTCCTGGAATTTTTGGCCTGTTTTATTTTTGCATCACCTTCTTTAAAGCACTGCTATACTGATGGCATCCTGATTCAGACGATTGTCTCTTATACTCAATTGCAAGAAGTCTCTGTTGCTCAGTATAGAGAACTAAAGATACCACTGTGAAATTGCATACATGTACATTGTACATTTACAACACAAAGAAGTTCTTAAAGAGTGGTGTCTCATTTCTCAAAATAACCACAAGCCTGATTCGTTGGTTCTCAAAATAAGTCCTCCAAGAAGTAGCATCTATGAAGCTTGTGTCATTTTACTTACTTAGTATTTTGCTACAAGTATTTGGTGGAGGAAACTCCTTGTGCATTGGGTATGGATTTCCTCCATTTTATTCCTTGACAAATCAATAGAAGGCAGGAGATTCAGCAGCTCTGAGTCGGAGGTTGCTGGTTCCCTCTGTCGGCAGATCAATGCTACTCATCGTGCTCTTTCATTAGACATGTACATTGTGCATCTAAATGTCGCAAAATCAAAGAAATCCATCTCTTCTGAAATACACTCAGATTAGTTTGAATTGGAAAATCATTGGTCTCAGCAAGACAATATGATAGTAATTTAGACTGCCCCGAGAAACGAAATGTTGCCAAGGGACTTCCAGAAGTCTTTTTCCAACTTGATTGAGCTCTGTCTCCCGTTTGGCTACTTAGAGAGGAATTGCCTCGGGAGAAGGGCCAAGGGAGAGGGTGGGGCTAACCCAAAGCACCTGGAACGCTCTCCTGACAAGACAAGGATAGAGTATACACCTGTAGGGTGAGCCTAGGTGTGGTTACGATATTTTGCCAGAAACACGTCTGGCAACCTTTTGAAAAGGCTGTTGTGAATTTGGATGCTGATTCCAATCAAGAATGGAAGTAAATGTGGACAAGTGAGAAGTTCAGACATTTGGGGATCCGTTTTCAACAAATTTAGACTCTCTCAGTCTTGTGATGTTTTGGATTCCTAGTTCCTGACATTTCTGTCTTATTTAATGTCCTTCCCCATTTCTAATTTTGGAAGTGTCAAGGGCAGAAAAGTGTATAACCTCAACATGTATACTGTAATTACAAGTCACTAATATTTCTGCTAAGTTTGCTATTATTCTTGCAGACGGTACCCGGAGGTGTGAAATTTTTCAAAATCAAATAACCTACATGTATACTATGCTACTGGTACCGGTGCATGTATGAATGCAGTAAAACCCATCAAATTTCTCCTGGTTACTCTGTCCCAAGATCACTTTGGGTAATCAGGGTCCAGACTCCGGTCAAAAGTTGCCTGACCACATCTTCCCTAACCGTCACACCTTCATGTAGGGTGTGACTGCACCACTTTAAAAGTGAAACTTAACCACTGAGCAGGAACTTTTTAGTCGAGTGTTTAAAAAGAGCCCCTGGATCTAAAGATACAGCCATAACAAGACAATGTAGGTTGATTGATGCCAGCTCGTGAAGTAGTGCATTACGTGACTTGACGTTTGGTTCATGACTGGCGTGATTCACACTATGCTTGAGGTTAATACGTGTGGATGCATTGATCATGCCATTGTGTGGTTACAACCCTCCAAGCCACCGTGTCCCCCTCTGCTGAAATTATCTCAGTCCCTTAGAAATGTATAATGATGTTATCTATGAAACCTTCTGCACGTATGGTACATGATGGAATTTGTTCAAAAATCTACCATCAATCTTTAACACAGTGTGTTAAAATCCAATTGTAGTGCAATCTTTGTTTGACAATAATGTAGAAAATTAACTACATGTACATGTATATGTATGCGGTACCTCATTTGAAAAGAGACATGCTCTTATTTCTAATTAAAATGACGAAATGGTAATTATAAAATGTATGGTATCTGGAAAAGATCAAGTTGTTTCTTTTCTTTCAAATTTAAATTAGCCTACGTACATGTGCATCTACTCATAGTTCTTTCCATGATAAATTCAAGCATGGTGTGTCTGTTTTTGAAATTCCTTTGCCAAATTTGAAATTACTCATAAGGGTCTGGAACTCCAAAAAGGCGTGCCATTGCCAACTATTCCAAAATATCATGGATCACATGGCTGCCGCTACTGTACTTGGCCTACCCAATCAGGAACAGCCCTGTTCGTGATGTCTTAATTCCTGACCAGTCAGAAGCCAGTGGTGTCACTGATCACTGCACCAGGGTGGCACTTGAAGAACCGTCCCACTATGACAACATGGTGAATGTTGCAGGAGACTCAGACCACACAGACCATTTATTGCCTCTCTCAGACATTTGGCCAAATGCACAGTCATTTGCAGCGAGCTTCTTTGATACATTAGAAAAGTACAGCGTACATTGTACATTGTAGTCCTCCAGTGCCTGCCAAGTGGAATCCAACCCAGTCACGCACTGGGTGAGGTACTGAGTGAAGTGCTTGCCCTAACCCAGGTTAGTGGAATTAAAAGGTTCAAGTTATCTTTCAGATGTCTCCTTGATGTGTTCACAAGTGGGAAATGAGAGAGCCACTGTGTTGATACTGGATAAGCTTTGTGCTTCAGATCTGAACACATTCTCCACTGTCTGATTTTCATGGGACTGTTTTCTTACCAGGAGGACTTGTTTCACTGAGGCACTAAGTATATATGAATTTCTTTAGTTCTTGCAGGTTACCAGTGGAAATGTCTTGCTTTGTGTGCTGCTTACAGCTGGCTCCCAGCTGATTCATGCTAAGCACAATTAGAACGTTCTTTGGGCAAAGACTTCTGTTTATGAGATTTCCAGATGGTCGCGTCTTGAATAGCTTGCTTGTTTCTTCATCTTGTTAATTGGATTGCATCAGTCTTCTACTGCAGTACATTATATCGGTAGCATTCTGTCACCTACTAGGGCCTATTCTGTGCTCAGTGGCCACTCTTGCATACTGCCCATATAATGTCTGCAACTAAAGTAACGGTATCCGTTGAGCATGTGTTTTTATTTCTCCTCTAGCCTCTTTTCTATTACTAATGAGTCTGTTTAGGGAGGATAATTGTATGTTTTCCTGTGTTTGGTCATTTTTTAAAATCATAATTGAGCAGTTTTGTATTTTTTTAAAGATTACCCCATAATGTTGAAGTGCATGCATGTATCAGTCTTTACATTTGTGAAACTAGTGAGCAAGATACAGGAATAAAGGAAAAGGATAAAGTTCATGTACAGATAATATACCGATACACGTAGGCCCACAGTTAATGTAAATACTTGTTAATGTACATGTACAGTTAATATACCGATACACGTAGGCTCACAGTTAATGTAAATACTTGTTAATGTACATGTACAGTATGTTTCTGGTCTTTGTTTCAATGGGCACAAGCTCCATTTAAACTAATAGTGTTCATGTTCAACCGTCCTCAATCCTGCAAAATCCTTCTAAACTTCCCGCTGAAGAATGACACAATCTGGTGGATTTGGGTTACTCATGTACGGGTACTGGTATTAATCAGTTTTTTGGCCGTTGTGCATTTTTTTTCCTCAAGGTAGTGTGAGATTTTCCAGCAGCTGATACAAGGAACTTCATGTACAAACCAATCAGGAATTTCTTTGACTAATGTAGAGTTCTCAATCCTGGACTGATTTTGTTCTTCTCTCCAGAGGAGACGGACACTAGACATCACCTTGAACCAAGGAGCCAAACAACAAATCTCATAGGTGGAATTGAGAATCTGAGATACTGGCATCGATTATCTTACAGTAAGTAAACCTGAGTGACTGTGTAGCATCTTCTAAGGAGGAAAGAAAATCAATTATGGAAATGAGAAGTGACTAGACAGGGACACTGTCAATCACCCCCATGCATTAATTGGGTCCAGTTTGCCGGTTCATTGACACCTAGCCAGGCGAGAGGGGAGCTGAGCATGCTTCTTCATTAATGTTCTTACTGTCACATTGGTTGTCTCCAGCTGCTGGTTTTCCAGTAGGTCTTGTTTGGAAGGGATACGCGCTTTCAGGGAGGTGAGGTTTTACCTTTTGTTTCTTGCTTCAGGGGCGAGTGGAAACACTCGCCTAAAACTGCTCTCATATTCACTGATACCCGTCTCTACTGAACATGTACTTTAAAATTGACATGTACATGTACCGGTATATGTAGTTCTAATGTCAAGCTTTGATTATTTCCTGAAAATGTGTTCAAAATTTCTTTAGGAATCCTGGAAATAAAAAAAAGTTACTGGATTTAATTTTTCAAACTCAGTTGCTGAAGAATTGTGTAATACCAAATAATTTATATAAGCCTAGTCTAAAATTTTGAATCTGGAACTGAGTTTGTTGCTTGTGTCTTGAGTTTCAAATTATATCTGAAATTTGTCCCAGAATTAGTTACTTAATTGAAATTAACATGTATTCTTGCTTTTTGCTGAATTACCAACTACTTGCATAAAAGCTTGCCCATTACATTCTCCAAAAAAGGACAGCACACATTATCCATTCATGTGGGGTTGCTGCTGACATCAGTGACATTACAATTCCTTAAAATATTCAGTGGAACATTGCACACAGTAAACTGCTTTTGCCCTCCAACATATACCGGTACATGTATGCTCAAGCAGCACTGATCGATTCACAACCAAGTATTTGTAATACACTTTAAAAGTGCTTGTGGACCTTTTTTTTTTCCAACAAGAAACGAGACCAGACAGGGATGCCAAATGCTACGAGTACGACCTTGACAGCATAATCTGTTTCATTTGGGCAAAATGTGAAGGGTATTTTTAGGGTCAAGAATGTGGCACACAGTGCTTGGCAGGGTGCTGAAGGGGAGCATGTTATGTCGAATTGGCTAAAAATCAGTTGGGAGAGTTTGAGCCAACATTGTGATGACAGTAATTAATTCTGACAACTTGCATTTCTGTTGGCTGATTGTAAGTCTGTGTCCTTTGGGGGTGGAGGTTATGGGTGTATTAAGAGGTCTTTAAAGAATTTGTGTGCTGCCGAGTTCTCAGTTGTGGAGACCCAGTGCTGCTCTAAGGTAAAAGCAAATTATTTTCCAAATGAGAAAAAAGAGGAGAGGATGTTCAGATTCATATGATTTCATACCTGCCAAGTCTCACACATTAGGCGTGTGACACATGCATTTTGACGAAATCTCACCCTCACACACATCAAGCTCAAAATCTCACGCATTCTGCAAATGATGATAATTCACCAAAATCACACATTGGACAACAAGGTCGGTCACATGCATCAATTTGCTTTCTATATAATGCACTGCACACACGCACTGCTCTGTATTACAGTATTAGCCTTCAGTCAAGGCTCATCTGGACACATGGCGCACATGGCAAAGCTCGTGAATTGTGTGTGTCCTGAGTACACGTGTGGAGCTAGTCACCATGCGCCTTGACTAACGACTATACACTACTGATGACTTACGCCACGTATAAGCCGTCTCCGAAACCGGCTTCTAGAGCTTCGGCTAGGTCTATTTTCTCAGCATCTCCACGTAGATCGAAGACTTAGACCTAGGGCTAAACAACAGATCCGGATGCAGCATAAATAGATAGGCAACGCATGCTGTACTGCCGCGCTTTAAATTTTCCGTTCTGTCGTGGACGGGCGGTGTAGAATGTAGTACATGGGCCATGCACTCAAAACTTTTTCCAAATGTTTCCATTGATATTTTGTATAAATGTTAACTTGAAAAACATCATTTTCACGACACAGTTGAAAACATATCGATGTGATTTAGTTTTGCGATTTTTAAAAAGAATTGTAACGAGCCCCGAAGAGGCCCCAAGCATTTCATGCATTAACTTTCATTTGGTTTTGATGACGTCACCATGAATATTTTATTCAAATTGCATGTATGATGTTATGATATTATTATGCATTATAATAGACGTGGGTTTCAATCGGACAAACAATCTCTGATTTCTCTCAAATTTCAGGAATTTCTGAAACTTGGTACATGTAGGTCTGTGATTTTGTTTCGGTGTGATTATTTTGATCTTAATATTAGGTTATAAATGTACATATTAGAACTGAGAATGGAGAATGTGAGTGTATCATCAACAAATTATTTGGTGCCAATTCCTTCCCCTAATATTCTAGATTCCTGTCATATTTTCAATAGATTTAGAACATGAAAGCTGCCAGACATCAGCTTTGGAATACACAAACAAACTGTGATCCTTTGCTCTTTTCTGCCGCTGAAAATACTCAAGCATCAACACATTTGTTGGTATCTGGGCTAAGAAAACACACTGAAATGTCAATCTAAAAAAATCGGTTGGATGAAAAAAAAAAACCCACCTATGAGTAGTGTTGACTTTGTTGGTTACCCAAAGATAGAGTTACACTTGCGGTAGAAAAACAGGCTCTTTCTTCCGTCGTTCCGTGGATCAACCTTCCATTCAGATGAAAGTAAATACGAAGTGGGAAAAAAGTGGGTATTTTTGTTCCTTTGAAAACCACAAGAATAAAAAAAATGATGTTGTTGGGAACTTAAGGTTCAAAATTGGCACACAATGTACCGCTGCTGGTATTGTACATGTTTACTATACACGCGTACATGTACATGGTTACACGTGTACATGTACATGGTTACACGTGTACATGTACATGGTTACACGTGTACATGTACATGGTTACACGTGTATATGTGCATGGTTACTGTATACATGTGTATACCATACATGTGAGTTGTCCAATTGTCTGCAGGTTTTTTATTTTTCATAGAAAAGACAGTGACAAACTATGCACCTCACATGTGTTGCTGATTAACTAGTCTCACATGTACATGTACTTCAACAAGACATTGCACCATTCCCGGTACCCCGTATTTTGCTCTAGATAGCAGAAACTAGTCCCTTGTCATTTTTCCAACATTTCCTGCCTGAGTGTGTAGCAGAGTTCTCTCTTCACTCTGCCTGACTGCATCATTCATCATACGGCAAGGTCATTACATGTACCTTAAAATTAAACCACAGTGAAGCAGTCTTGCCCAGATTAAACACCCAGGCTGACAACATTTACATATAATACCCCAAGAGCTTGGCAGAAATCCTCTGGAGGAATTTCCTGGAAAGATCTTGAAGTAGTTGTTGCTGAAATGTGACCAAGGGGAGTCACCAGAAATCCTGCAAGGACAATTGTCTATCAATAGTCTACACAGTGTGTGATATTGATAGCCCTGTGTCTGGCACAGTAGTAGTTTGGTTTTTTACCATCAATTTTCCATGGTTGTAAACCTACGATTTTTGGAGACCTGGCTGTGCATTTATGATTGATGGAATGAGTCTAGATTTTGTGTCATAAATTCAGGAAGTTGAACCTTTGGGTTCTATTGAGTTGTAAAACGTCTTTCCAGCATTGTTCAAATTGTTCAAATTAAGGCGGGAGGGGATGGTTGATGTGAGGTTGGATTAATAAGAGGTCATAAAGGGTACCATTATGTACATGTATTCTACAATACACATGTGTACATGTACCTCTATGCTCTATGTCACCTGTTGTGTAGCATGAACGGTCTGTTGCCTGTAAGCATACTTATTTTTTGTGGCTGTGCTCGTACGTACACGGCATATTTGTGGCTACATTCTTCATGTGCACATACTTTTCCTAAAATAAAGCTCAGTACACAAATGGATTATGGAGTGCACTGTCAAGAATATAGGAACAAGAAGTGCTTCAATGCTTGTCTCAAAACCAAAGAAATCTGAAGATATTTATCTGTTTTCATATTTTTTACATGTATAACAAAAAAGCATGCACTTGTGACTGGTTGTGACTGCATCAACACCAGTACATATACATGTCATTCCCCCTAAGGCTTCAGTTCCCTTGTATTAGTTTTATCAAACTGTTTTCAAATTAATCAATAGGAACAAACAACTTTTTGGCACATGTACACGTACAGTTGTCTGTTCCTTGCTCTGAACTTACAGTAGCAATCTCAAAGTTTGCAAAATATGTTCAGTTGAAGAATGCCGTGTTTTAAATTCACGGCATATTTGCTTGTCAGTGATTTGCTACATGTACAATGTAGGTTGGTGTTGGAAGGTACATGTACATGCATTCCCACGGTTTGAGCTTCTGTAAAAATATCCTGTATCAAATATCACAAAATCCCCTTCCCATGTTCCCTTAGAGGTACAATCTTACATGCAAAAGTGCTGACAAACATTTGACTCTGTGGATTACGTTACTCGCATTTGCCAAGATTGTGTTCAACATTTGCATGCGTGTGCGCTCATTAATGTTACACTTCACATCAGTAGGAAGCAGCACTAATGACCCGCTCTGATAAGACATGCTTCCAGAGTAAACCATCCCTGGAAATTGGAATTAGCCGATAAGAATATCGACGCTGCACTTTTGGCTCAATTTCCTGGCCCTTGCTGTAAGCAAGAATTTGGTGTTCCACATTTGAAATATTTTTTGAGTAGCTGAGCCCGGACATTTTTTATGATGTACGCTCCTTAATCCTTCCAAGAGGAACTCAGTGGCTCATCTCCTGAATATGCACTTTCAAGGAAAGTTGAATTACAAGCTAAGTTGTGGCACAGTTGTGGAGGCTTTACTGTCCTTTTTCCAAGGTTCTAGGTTCTGCTAGATCATGAAGGCCAGGGGCTTATCCATTAATGTCTCCAAATGCCTGTTACTGAAATCTCTATGAATGCGTCTCTCTTGGCAAGGGGCCATGCCCCCCCAAAAAAAGAGAAGCCAAACTAATTTTGAAAAACAACAAGAGGTGAGTTTTTTGGGTCTGTTTCATTTCCCTCCTTTCAAAAGCCTGTAAAAAGCCTAAAACTGGAGCCTCACTCCTCAGAAAGGGGTTACATGTACTGTACATGTACGTGAAAATATTTCCAAACTTCTGAAGAAAGGGTTTGGCCTCCCCAATATTTGGTTCTAGATCTCCCCCTGTCTCCTAGAAAACCTTTCCATTCCTGCTACCTGGTACAGAAGTACAGTACCAGTACTAGTACAATGCACATGTGGCGTAGAGACTCACCAAACTAATGTAAACAAAGTTTGAAATTGGAAGATACCGTACCTGCTACGGTACCACTGCATACATGTACAGTTTTTAAGATTTTAAAAAGTTACTGTTCCTAAATGTCTCCAGTGGTAGTTACTGAAATCTTTGAGACCTTTCTATGTTTGCGTGTACGTCTTCAGATGAATTGTAAAGGCTATTAAACTTCAGTAAACATTTGAAAGATGCATGCCGTTTTCAGCACTATTAAAAATGACTGATTTGTGAGTAATCCGATTACATGTACATGTGCCTCCAAGATAGCCTTCCCTCTCTGCTTCATATGGCACCAACTCTTGGATCTGATCAGTTTGATGTCATAGTAGCATGTCTGTGTGATGTACAGTACCTGTATATAGCCTGCACTGACAGATAAGTGACAAAGTGATGACGCATTGGTAGTGAACTCCAAATATACATGTACAAGTGGGTGAATTAAACATACATTATATGCACATGTACTGTATGTACCCACACTATTGCCACATCAAACTTCTATGTGTTTCCTATACTCATGTCATTTGACGAGTCATAAATTTGACTGTCAAAAATTATTACAAGGCTGATACTGATATGTGTATGTACATGTTCCTTTAAGTGGTTTTGGATGAATCTCCTGTATCGGTTTACTTTTGGGGCCTGATCTAATATTAGAAGTGTCCTCAGATCTTAATTCTCCTGAGAGCGAAGATACTTCCAGATTCCCACATCCACTGATATCCATGATTATTTACATCCTCCTGCTTTAATTTCTTCATCTCTGTTGATGGTACAGTCATCACAAGTTGTCTCCTGGGACTGTGTCACTGGTTATTCTCAAGCAGTGTGGATCAAATCAGTATGCTGTGGTACTGATTCTAACTTCAGAGCACCTACTATTCATGAGCCAATTATGACATATCACACCAACCCTTACACTGGGAAAGTCAAATACCCAGATCAAGACTCACAGCAGGCCTACCTGGTATTTTCTCAAGACCAGTGGGAGGAACAAGTTTGTAGCGACCTCGAGACAAGCTCAGCATGAACCCTGCAGCTCCCACGAGGTTTGTCCAAAAACCCCAAACAAGTGCACCACACTATGCTGGATGCCAACTTCTCTTGCTCTGACCCCAAAAAAGTCCAACGGGCATTGTTAGTGTCCTCATGCTTACATTCCCAGGGTGAGGTATAAAGTAGGTACAATCTATCAATGAATGCTGACAGAAACCCTGAATCACAGTTGGCTCATGTTGTTAATACATTTCTTCCTGTTATTGCATTGGTCGTTAGTCTTCGCAGGTACCCAGTTCAGCAGGTGCACGAAAGTACCAAATGTTAAGTGATGAAATGTAGCTAGTTACAGTTTTTCCCTTTCGAAACTTCATACCAGAATTTCTTTAAATGTTCCTGTGCAAATGACAGCTGTGGAAAGTTGGACACAATGGATACTAACAGACATGTGCATGTACATGTTTGTGTTTTTTTTTTCGGAGTGAAGGGAATTCCCATCAAAAACCGCTGAGGGGTTGTTGAATGGAAAAAAGAAAACTGATTTGAATTTTAATTCAGAGGTTTTGAATACTGTGTTGCCTGAAGGAAAAGTTCTCCAAGAGGAAGAAAGTCTGACAGAAATAACAGCCAAGAATTTGTACAATTGAACAAAATAATTCTCTAAGCTTGACACTGACACAAGAAAAGGTTTTCAATTGGGGGTAAAAGAGCCTGAGCTAAAATACACATCGATAAAAGACCAGTATTTTTCCTTTTCTTTTCTTTGTGTTTCTTTGTCTTGTTGTGTCAAAATCTGTGAAATGACAGGCACAGTGGATATCCTCCACCCCGGATTGTGACATTTACTGGCAGTGTGAACTACCAGTACTGATGAGTATTGTGTGTGGGTCTGGCAGGGACCCATAATCCCCACTGATGACAAAGAGTTTTACCCCTTATCTTCCAGACCTTCAGATTTTTTTTCTGGGTGATGATGGCTTTTCTTGGAGACAGCAGTGAGAAGATTAGCAGCAATGCATTGTGGGAGAGTTCCAGATCAGTTGGTTGTTTCCTGGGAGTGGGAAGTTCGTGGGGTGACATTTTGTCAACACCTGTTCCTGATTTACTGTATCCAATAGAGAGCTTTACATTTGAATTCATGTTTGGCCCAATGAAAGGGAACCCAAAGACATATTTGCGATATCGGGCTCTGCAAATATCCACTGGGTAGATCCAGCACATTTCAATGTAGATGAGTTCATGCATGTAGTGACATCAAATTTACATTGACTCACACTCCATAGTAATTGGCCTAATCCAGGGTCATTTCTACAACACTCACAGACATGTAGCACAAGCCTTTTGTGCATACAATCAACATAGCTAGTGCACAAAACTGGATTCTAATTTGAAAAAAATCAATGACTTTTAGAAACAAGAACTGCACTGCCCATACTTTTATAGAGAGCAGTTCTTCAGACAAGAAGCCTACTGGTATGTTTTCATTCAGACAAATACTGTTTTTGGTCCTTTACTTTTAAAAAGACAAAAGAATAAGTGCAACCATTATTGTAACACAGACCTTCAAATGATGCACTACAGACAAGGTTACTGACCATGACAGCAGGTCAACCAATTTTTTTTTTTTTTGCTCAGCGGCTTTATTCCCAAGATGATCCCTAACTCCTATTGAGCACAAAGCAAACACTTAGTATCATGGCTTAATCCTAATCCATTAAATGCTCAGGGATAATCTCCACAGGCTCTTCAAGCCTCCCCTGTCTTCTTTGATCAGAAAAGACAGGCCCTTAAAACCACTCCATCAAAAGAAGTCCTCACCAGCGTCTTGTGGCTATTGTTGAGTAGACAGACACATTTCTGAATGGGAGTTGTCCAAGTCTGAATCAATGGACTGAGTGTTGAATGAGAATCTGATACTGTAGAAAAGGGCTCTTGTAGAAAGTAAGAAGGAAGCTGAAAGTGGGGAAGAAATCTCTATGTGCTTATCTTATTAAGTGAAAGCCTTGTGCCCGCCTGACTCAGTCAGGCACAGAGTTTTCTGTGCAGGCTTTACGCTGTTCAGACAGTTTATGATCCTTGGAAAAGTCACAAGGGCTCATCTGATAGTACATGTATGTGTCGAAGTTTTACGTAAGACTTAGTGATATGGTAGTCTCTCCAAAAATTAGTTTTCTCATGCGAAATGCTTATTTTCTCACAGGATATCTGCTGAATGGTGCCCAATTTTGCTTGTTTTAGGAGTGATGAGAAAGTGTACGGGGAAAAAGTTGAACTGGAATTTGCTGGGAAAAAAATTGATGGATTAATGAAGCTGAAATTGATTGAAGTTGAATTTGAAACTACCGTACACCCTCAAAAAACCATGCTCTCAGTGAAGTAGCAGACTGTTGGTTTCAAGTGCCAGTCTATTTTTCTTTTTCAAAATTGCAGGGTTTTCCTTTCTTTCCAATGGTGGACAAAGATGCCTGTTTAAAAAGCCGTCAACAAAGAATGCTGCTGTCCAAAATATCCGCCAGTCAAATGATTGCATCAGCTTTGGTGCAGTTTTCATTGGAGATGCCAAAGCAACATAAAAATCCTAAAAAAGAAACTGCCCGTCTGTGTTTATATAAACCCACCATTTGCTAGATTTACTGCCCCAAATTTCCATATAAATCCAGTCCAGAGAACATGCATGTACAGCTGGACACTTGAAGTGGTAAGAGATTTATCAGCTTCGGAGAGACATTTGTGAACCGGATCAATAAATTTAAAGAAATTGAAATATAGTTACTCCGTCAATTTCTGTACATTGTGTGACCTATTGTGTCCAGATATTAATCAAAGTATGCGATTGAATGTTTTATTGATCTAAAACTACATAAGAGTTGAATGACCTCGGCGAATAAAATACGCAAAGGCTGTATAATGGCGTGCTGAGGTTAAAGGTCAAAGGGCAAATGTCAACTAATACGTTTACAATGTGCATTACTACCAGTCACTCCATGCTTGAGCTTTATTATACTATGCTCCTGGTGTTGGAGAAGTGGTGGAGCCTTGTTTATGGCGCCTGGACTGGAGAGGAGCAGAGACACAATTTTTCTGAAGGGGGGGAGGGTGCTTAAATGTTGGTATATTTTGGTTGAAGTTTGAGGTTTTAGCCTATTAGCGGTGTTTGAAATAAAATGCCGTCATATTCTGTCGTGCCCCCTCTTCCTGTCAGGCACAAACAGGTATAGGTACTGTGGGTCACTGATGCAGTAGTGGGAGGAACTCTGCTTGGCACAGGCTATCAACAGGATGTGGAGAGCATGTCCATCTGTAGGCATGATTGTTTGACTTTGTAATCAATGACTCATCCATCCTTGAGTAATTAAAGATTCCCTCCCTGCCCTCCACTAATCCCTCTCAGCGCCCTATCAATCCATTACCAGTAGGCCTATTGAAGGCCATATCAGGTGTAAAAAGCAATTCTCTTGACTAGGATCTATAAAACAGGAGCCCTGTCCATGTGTCATTACTTGGAGAATGTTAAGTGCATGACCATTTTGCAAGTCAACATTCACCTGCTTGTTCTAGTGAGGCACAAAGATAAGCTGTCATGTTACCAAACTTGGAACATGTTATAGTGGTGGTTAGAGCTTTGTAGAGAAGGTTAACATATTGAATATTTATTAAATCCAAGTGAGTACTTTTAAAGAAAAGTTTGACATCTAAATTCTTGATAGGAACATGAAGTCCTCAAATTTTTTCCTTCAGATAAATGTACATGTATGTTCACTGACCATTTTGCAAGTAAGATTCAGTGTTACACGATGAAGCGATGGTGCCTATGTGAAGGGTGTCATTGGAATGTCACATCCCATGTGCAGTAATTGTAAATTCTGGCCATTTTTCACACTTTGGCTGCCCAATGGTTCAGTCTTCAGAATCTCAGAATTAATATTACCAACTGTCTATTCCAGAATTGGTTAGATTGCAAAGTTTGGACTATGCAACTAAAGACGAGAATATTGAAGAGGCAAAGCCACAAAGAGGAAACCTAGTTTTGAGAAATGGCCTGTATTGATATTCCGTGACTAGAATGGTACTCAAATCAGGTATCGGTGCCCCTTGCCTTAATCAGCAACCAATTAGAGTTAATTGAAGTGCGGGTTCAAGACAGAGCCCTGGTAAATCCATCATGCTAACACAAGACCCTCATCCTTTGGGAATAACATCAAATAATCATGTACTGCATGGCTTACTACCGGTACCAACACAGCTGTGACTGAAGAATATGTTTAGAGTGGCAGAGTTCCACAAAAACAGCCTGGCAATATATAAATCATTTTTTCTCCCCCATGAGAACACCAGATAGTGATATAATCTTTCACTGGTCATAAATGTGTCAACAGTGATACGCGTAAACAATCTTCAGTGTAAATTACAATTTGATGATTTGATAGTTTGTTAAGCAGTTCTTATCTCCAGTCAGACGATTTTAGACGGTTGTATTTCAGGAATTTCCGCTTCACAACTTTATCCAACTGTTGAAAGCTGCGCCTTAAAATTCCAGCATGGTCACCTCAGGTCTGGAGTCCTGTATCTTTGAAATACAGTTCGAAACACCTTTTACACCATGCTTGGATCACATTTCAATTTAATTTTACAAGACCAGATCATTGGACTCCATTCAAGAAGATACATGTATAGTCTCAGGCAGCATGCTGGTGGAGAGCCATAAAGTAATTTGTCAAAGTACATGTGTGATCACTCAGCTTTTTTGCAACTGAAAAAGGACGGTTCTCTTTTCTCCTAAAAAATGAGTCATATTTTGTCACTAGATGCCCGCTTTTCTTTGAATTAGTGAAATGTCACCGTTTTATTCGGTGTTTCCAGAACTTGGCTAAGTTTACAGGTATTGTTCCTTTCATTACACGTTGATGTAAACCTACTTTTTGTTTGCATGCTAGATGTGTGAGTTTGCTCAAACGGTTCAGGAGATTGATATACCAGTAGTTTGAAGCATCAAAAATTGACAAATAAAACCCATTCTTGGTCGAACCACAAAAGGGCAAATGCACTTTAAACCACATGCCCAGATTAAAATAAAATAAACCTTCCTAAAATGTGATCCTTTTTGATCGCTGGCAAGATAAGGTAGCGGCAACAGCTCAATTGGAACGATTTCCGGTTACCGGCGCCTCTGGAAATTGGAAAATTGGCAGTAACTTTGCAAATTGAATTAAGGAAATTGAGAGCCATTGTCCAGTTTTAGTTAATTTACATTGTGGTTTAAATGATTTCCAGAGTACAGCTGAGATTTGAAAAGTTTGAGGTTTAAAAACCAATGGATTCTTGCAAACTCGTTATTTGTTTTTTGAAGGCGCTTGAAGCTCAAATGAAATTAAAGGATTTAAAATTTGGTTATTACACACAGACAACTTTTGATGCAAGAACAAAAGAGAATGTTTTGAAGGGCTAGCCAGTTTTTATCCTCTTGTCTTTGTCCCTTATGTGGTTGAGTTTCTCCAGGGCGACTTCTTTTGGCCACTGTCTTCCTGCAGGTTGGCATGGAAATGATACACCAGCAGTCGACTTTACAAGTCGGACCAGGTGTGCTTGCACTCTGAGCCAAGAAATATACCAGCCTAGCGGGTTCTGCTTGTCAGAGTTGAACTAAATCTGATCATAATTGCTAGCGAAAACCACAATGCCACCTGGGTTCCTATCTAAGGTTCCACTGGCTGCTAACGGAAACAGCCTCAGGCAAATTTTTAGATTTTTTTTTAAGGGGGAAAATTCAGATTAATTTTCAGTGGGGGGATAAAAATTCCAGTTTTTTTCTGCAGGTGTGTTTAAGCTGCAAGGATTAAAGCTTGTGTATTTATTTTGCATGAGTTAATATCTTGTGTTTATTTTGGTTTGGATTAAAATCTGTGTATCAACAAAAAAATTGACTGAAGTTAAAAGGACCTTTTCCCATCCACACATTGAAGCATGCATATTTTCTGTACTGGAATTAGATGGATGATTACTCAATACTTGACAGTTTTTACAATTTTTTGACAGTCTGTGCGTAGCTGGTGTTTTGAACCAAAGTCATGTCCTTTTCACTTTTTGATGTGTGTCAGCTGATGGTTTAGAGAAAAGTCAGAAGTTGTATTGATGTGTTTACAAGGAACTGACTGAGCCCTACATGTACTGGTGTGCAAGCGCTTGTAATCAACATACCGGTACATGTAATTTATAATTTGACAGATGTTTCCATCATTTTCTTCCAATGTGAGTAGCAGTGACGAGAACTTCTTGGATGATTAATCATAGAAATTGTCCTCTGTATCATCACCTGTGTAAATGATACTGTATGGTATAAATAGTGCGGTAAAAGACCAGGAAGTAACAAGTATTGTTTACTGTGATGGTAGAATTGAAACAACAAACAAGAAATATTCAAGTTAATTATCCTTGTGGTGTGCACATTTGCATGAAATTGTTAAGCAAGCAGTGGCACTTATCTTTAGGATTAGTTTTCTAAGTGAATGTGTGTGAGCAGTGAGGAAGTGTCTTTGGGAAGTCATTGCTTCAGATTAACCCTAACAGTCCTCAATCCTCCAATTTCAAAATATTTCTGCACACATGAATATCCAGGGAGGGGATTGGGTGAAAATGTTCGTAGAATCTCTTCAGTGAATGATTTATTAATTGGGGGAAAATCTGGGAGGAATGGGTGTTGAGATTAGCTCCCATATCTTCCCTTGAAACATCCTCGAAGCATTCTAAACTCTAATTTAAAAAGTTTAACGGTTTATTCAATAAACGTTAAAACTTGTAAAGAGTCTAAGCTGATAAATGTTCCCTTCAATTGTAGATAATCATTAGACACATAATTTCAACTTGAAAATGGCCCAGTCTTTGATCTGCTCATTCATGAGATTGTCTGCTCATTCTGGAGATTAATCATAAATATTCATGAATTGTGGTGTAGACAGGAAATGGCCCCTGCCCATTGTTTGGTGGACCCTCCTATTTTATACTTGCGGTTCAGCTTTTTTTCTTCTATTCTAATAGCACACACACACCTTTGCTAAGCCCTCTCAGTGTTTGTTTATTTGATCTACACCCATGGGGTGCAGATAATAGACATAAGCAGCTGTGGTTGTATTGTATGGGGATAGCCGCATAGCCAGCCTCACAACTGTACCATACTACATAGACTGCTTCACACCACAGCATCGGCCACATTCCTAGACTTACCTGTTCCCACATTCTGTCAAGGTGATGACACAGGTACATGTAGATCACCTGTTCACAGATCTGGTCCATTGGTCACAAGTCCAGTAACATGATTGCTTGCCGTTCATTGCAGACACACCTTTATTTTCTGTGAGTTAGCGTCTAGACAGAAATTCGGTAGGTGAGATTTACATTATAGATTTTTATTCCTTGGATAATTGTACCAGTTTATTTTGTGATGTTCACCTTTTGATAAGATCTTGTAGTCCTGTCTGGCGTGTCCTAACAGATTCAGTGTAAACAAACTGTACTGGCATATGATCTGCCATATTGTATGCGCTTTATCAATGTAAAGATTAATGGTGGGCACTTTTGCTTACGAAGGGACATGTAATTTGTAACATTAGCTACTTTAATGATTGTACAATGTGTGTTTTGTACGTGCGGAGTTGTTGCTCAACAGTTGTAATTTATTATTAATCAAACCATGCCCATGAACCCTTGCTCTGAGCAGGAACTAACTTTAAACTTGCTGCATATTGTGTGTGTGATACATCTGTCTACCATGTGTAAAGTGAGTGTGCCTGTGCTGAGGTTGTCAAGACCAGCTGGCCTCAAGCCTGTTTTTACAAGGGATACCAAAAAAGCCTTGCAATAGAATTGTTTCCTTCAACATTCCCTTTAGCTGGTATATTGCAGATTGCCCCAGTCTGAATTATTT
The DNA here is from genome assembly GCF_054643075.1 of Acanthaster planci. Taxonomy (NCBI): domain Eukaryota; kingdom Metazoa; phylum Echinodermata; class Asteroidea; order Valvatida; family Acanthasteridae; genus Acanthaster; species Acanthaster planci. Next base: position 1,499,980 of record NC_141778.1, read on the forward strand.
TATCAGCCTGCTGGATGATTTGTCAGAGTTTTATATTTAGGTTCTTGGATTTTTCTGTCTGACATAATCAGTCTATTCGGGTTATGCTATTTAGCGTCAACAAAGTGTCAACTAAATATTCAAGCATTTTATACAAATATTTTATATTTACAATATTAGTACGGCTCCTACATATCATATTATCCAAAATGGTATTTGAAGGTGGAAATTTGAGTGACAAATTTGGGCCTGCTTGTGCAGCCTGACCGGCCGTCATCTTGTTTTCGTTTGGATGGTAAAGTACAGAAAGATGGCGACTCTGTACGTCACGAAAAATTTTCTTTTTCTGCATGAATCTGGAAGCGAATTCGGTGTTTCTTTTACACAGTGGCAGGTCTTAGAGTCTCTAAATTAAGATAAAGCTACTTTTAAATCCTTAGAGGGTATTTTCAAGTTGTTGATGCTTTGTTGATGCCAGTTGTATGTGTTGAGGCTTGATGACGCTAAATAGCATGATCGTTCTATTCAGCTGGTGTAAATACATGTGTTTGTGCTAGTGTCAGTGAATTCAACCTTCTGTTAATCTCATACAAATTTTGCTCAGCTTTGATTGGGCAATTTGAATGTTTTCTTGGCAAGCCCTTTGCCCCCCAGGACAGAACAAACAGGGGTTTGGTAGCCTCACAAGGGTACATGTACTTTTAAAGTTTGGCTGTTTCTTGCATGGAGTTCAGTGCAAAGCCAATGCAGCTGTAACAGGGAAGTCCAAGTTTTCACCAATCCCACAAGTGGAGTACTCTCCTTGGCTCCTATATGCAAAACAAACTGGTGACAAGTTTTCCTCCAAGCCATTTCTCTTCAACCAAAATCTCCAAACTTTTCCTTTTATTTCTACACAGACTCGAAGAAATCTGAGATCGACTTTTAGTTGAGCTGTAGACAGCGGTGAATATTTGCGCTGTGGGAAATCAGAGTTGTAGTTTGACTCAACCTTCATATGCTTGCATCCTGAGGGGTTTTGTTGGTGTTGAGTAGATGACGTCACTGCCGTCCACAGGCACGCTGCCGTGAACAGCCTTCAACTTAATGGCACTCTGCCCATCTCAAAACGAAAAAAAGGACACCCTACTGCTTCTGCTCTAGGCAAGGTGGGGACCAGAACCAACCCACTCCGCAATCATGCTTCACCAACACAGACACGCACTGTGCGTGCTCCTATATCTGATGTTACTATGGCTCACAAACTGTACCTGGGTCAGTGCTGGAAGGACTGGACGCAGGGGTCAAGGGTCACTGAGGTCACAACCTCAATCCCGCCCCAGATACTTGAGAAACAGAAAACCAAACATAGTACTTGTCATAACAGATGACCAAGATTTACTTTTAGGTGAGTATACAACTTAAAAAGGTGTTTATGGATGGGAAACATTGCAGCTGAAGGGATCAGATGTAAAGTAAACAAGGACAAACAGTCATCATAACATTGAGGAAGAACTTACAATAGTTAGTGACAATTCTGAATGATATGTGGTTTGGGAAAGCAGAGAAATAAACTACCGGTAATCGCCGAGATCTCCCCTTGATCCTTCAAAATCTGGTTGATAGTCGGAACGATTTTTGAAAGAATGAAGTAATAAACGCCCAGCCATGATTACTTAACATGGAGCTTGAAAGTTCCTAAAAGGTTGATTGCAAAGTTTGTCCTTGATTCACTGCACATTGGAGGATATTTGACAGTTCTTGGCAAAAATGTATCCACATGAATGAGAGGAATATGTGGAATAATGAGCCAACCTAAGCTCCCACATTAGTTTAATGTGGTAGGATAAAGTTACATGTACATTAAGTTTGAAGAAAGCAAGAGTTCCATTTCAGTAGTGCGAGGCTCACATCCTTGTGTCATCATTGTGCATTGTATTGTAACTTGTGATTGGTTGATACATGAGGCTCACATCCTTGTGTCATCATTGTGCATTGTATTGTAACTTGTGATTGGTTGATACATGAGTGGGTGTAGGTTTACTCAAACCTCAAACTACTTTTTTTCCCCCCAACTGTTCCTCATAGGTTCTATGAGTGCAATGAACAAAACCCAGATGGTGTTAGGTGACAGTGGGGCTAACTTCATCAATGCCTTTGTGACCACACCCATCTGCTGTCCGTCGCGCAGTAGCATCTTGACTGGCCAGTACGTTCACAACCACCACGTTTACTCCAACACGGAGCACTGCGGCTCCTTGGCCTGGCAAGGAGGACCTGAGAGGCGTACCTTTGCTGCGTATCTGAGGAGCGTTGACTACAGAACAGGTGAGGGCTGAGTTAAGGTTTCACAATGGCAATTAATTGATTGTATACTGTTACATTATTTGATTCACAACTTCAATAAAAATGGACTTTTCTCTTTGAATAAAATTGGGAAATTATAAACTGTTATTATGAAAGCAGTATACAAACTAATTGCAGATTCTTTGTACCAGTGCATTAACCTTCAAGGGGTATCAAGTTACCACTTGCATTATTGTGACTTGGTTCTACCTTCCTCAATCTACCAAATCCTCCAGAACTTCTGCTGGAATTGGAAGGATTTGGGAGGAATGGATTTGGCTGATTATTGTCATTTGATAAAACCTGCTGTTGAAGTTTGAGTTCAGTGATCTCAGGAATGCTTTATACTGTTAAAAGGATGTGGTGTGTGGTAATAAACCACCACAGTGATTTCCCCGAACATGCTTTTGAATGACAACAATAGCTCATTTTTTCTTTCATTCATTCATTTATTTCCTGAAGAACAGGAAACAAGGGAAAATCTAGACCTAGAAAATTTTTGTACTCTGAATAAAGTCCATAGGATCAAAACACTACCCAGGAAAAAAAATCCAAAAATAACTACATACATGTACAATATTAATGTTTGCCCTTGCAGAGAGTGCACTGGAAAACTGATAGAAAAAAAACTAAAACAGCACATCTTTTAAAGGACATCTGAGAAACCAGACATAGTGACAGTAAAAAAAAAGATTCAAGTACCTTTGATGATGCATGTTCTTGCCAGTTGTTTTTTGTCGAACGATGAAACACGACAGGGTTACAATCAAGCCAATTATTTGCAGAGAAGTGGAGTAACTTGAGACAAAATGTCACTGTGCATATAGTGCGTCTGATCACGTCACAAGTCGATACATTTTACTGGCAAGTCAAGAGCACCTGATATATTCTTGGTGGCCATCAACAGTAGGGGACCAAATTGCAGAACGTGATGTTTCCTGGGTGTTCCTGGGGCTGGCGGTTTCAGAAACATTTCTTTCCAGACCCAGACAGATGATGTTGTTTTTACCGGATGAGCCAGCTGGCACCAACGTCAAACAAATAGCATCCAATTTCCTTGGAGGTTTAGAAGTTCAGCACTTTCTGATTGACTGCAGATCAGAGAGGGCAAATGTGATTTGAACAAGTGTTAAAAAACATTTCCGTGAAGGGAGGATTAGGAGAAACGACATTGTTTACCGTAGAGATACACAAACTGGTTGGATCTTCAGCTGGGTTCATCGAACCTCTCCAAAATTTTGCATGTCTAATTTTGAAAACTATCTTGTGGGGTTTACAACTGCTGGTTGATACCTCCACAGCAGTAATGTAGCATGAAAAACTTTCAGGTCAACTAAAAGTTTGCTTTTTTTTTTCAGATGTACTGGTACGTGCACAGCACATCTGTGCATTAAGCTTTTACTCTTACACTTCAAATTTGGAAATCCAATTTTCTTACGTTCAAAATTCAGGCTTGCATGTAAGATGCTTAAGAAAACCTGTTGGTTACAGCAAAACACACACCAAAACAAGTTACTGTACATTTTACAACTCACACGGGTGAGGGCACGCTTTTTGCACTGCATTCCTACTCGCTGTTGCAACTTGAAAATCTTTTGTGTCAATTTGTCAGTTAAAGCTGTCAGCAATTTTTTTTTTTTTACTTGAAATTGTCCAAAATGTGTGTTGTTTTGTTCCCTTGGGCAGAGCAAATTTCCCTAGGGCATAATATTTTGGCTCTTTTAAAGTCTCTGGCCTTAAATGATGATTAAAGTGCATTGTGTGAAATAGCAGATTTCAATTTGTCAGGCTTCCGGCAAGCAGTGAAGTGTGGGGAGATAGATTGAAAAATAAAGTACAATGAATGACTTCTTCAGTGTTGCTATAAAAAGTGGGTTTGGAACTGTTTTAATTCAGAGAAATCTTTGATGGATTACTGTGCGTGCATTGCAAGAGTTCACCTGAAGGTTAGACATTTGCTGAGCAGTTAAGGGGACACGTACATTGCTTGGAGGGGCAAACAAAGTCTGCCTTGTCGGTTTCCAGCCTCAAGCCTGCCTCGTTATTACCAAGAGCAGGCTACCGAGGGGAATTGCGTGCTGGTGGCAATTGCCTCTCGTCATTTATCCCGTTAATTGGGATTCTCAGCTGGTCTCAGCCTCCATTTCCCCCAAGCTCCCGACCTTCTGACAGTGACACCTCAAGTATGATGAAGAAGCCCAAATATATTGCCATCAAAATACCTTCCAGTGGAGTTTTATTACACGTTGTGGCTACTGCCTGGCCGTATTTGATGATCTGTGGAAGCAGGCATTGTTTATCCAAGATAAAGATCAGCTATACTTATTACTACCTCCCTCAAAAAAGGAGGAAGAAGGGTGATTAATATCTGGATATTGAGCAACAAAATCCACAAAAACCGTGTTAAGAATCACAGCAAGTTTTGCTGCTAGTGTGAGGCATCTAACATTATTCTCCAGAAGACTTTATTTATGTGTGCTGGTATGTAATTGAATATGTCCATGTTTTGAGAGTTGCAGCATTGTTCAGTTCCTTGTTATTGTCCTGTTGGTTGGACACTTTCAAACGTATGAAGTGTTCTTTCACCTGGCAGCTTTTTCGTAGGATTTCTCTTTTCTTTTTAAGCATGAGAACATTTCTGTAGCCCCACAAGGGTTTTTTTTTGCATCACGTGAAAGGGCTTGAGTCTGTCAAAGGGTAGCCCTGGGAATCACCCTGGGCGATAGTCCAGAAGCTCAGTTTGCAGTTTTGAAGAGGGGCTGCTGTAGCTTGGCTCACAGAAGAAGTTTTTGCTTTGTGAAATTGTAGAGCAAGATGTAAACCCTGCTTTTTTTTCTGTCGTACAATAAAATCAAAGCAATCTTTGGATGGGTACCAGTATTTAGGAATGTTCAGTGTTGCTTTTTTCCCCCAAAACATGTTCTACTCCCAACGTTGAATGCTCAATTCAGCTCCAGGAGCCATTATTATGAAGCAACAGAAATTGTACACCTGTCTGAAATTGATACCCGAAGGTGGTGGCTTATGAATTGTAATGGTTTGCCCAATTTCACCTGTTTGTGAAGACAGGAGAGGTGCTGGAAACTCATTTCAGTTTTGCAGTCAATTTCCAACAGCTGTTTATCAAACTGTAGTCGGTGCCTTTGTTGTCCTTTTTTGCTCCTGTGAATGAAGAAAGGCCTCTGAAATCTGAGCTTCATAAAAATCCCAGCCAAGCTGGATTAGTTTTCTCAGACTTGTGCTGATCTTCTTTCTCACCAAAATTAAGAAGTTGGCGTCTTTCTCGGAGCACTGCCCCCTTGCAGGAGAGGCTGTGTTTATTTGCAGAACCTTGGTAGTGCACGGGTTGTCTTGTCGCACTCCAGGACTGGGCGATCAGGGTAGATGGGGGTTAGAGGGGGTTGTTTTGCTTCCATCTTGCCAGCCCCAGATCTGTCGGAGGTGAGGATTGAGGACTTGGCTGATTGTTTTCCTTAGACTGTTCAGGTCTGCTTGATCGGGGCTTTGTAAATACTGCCTGGATTGCCTGCATGGATGGGTGTGCTTGCGCTGTGATGTGTTGCTGGGTGGTTGCGTGGGTGTGTATGGAGGCACTGGAGGTAGAGGGGATGGGGGGGGGACATTGTAACGAAGGAAGAAAATGTTGGACAAAATTAGAATCAGGGCTTTAAAAGTCCCTCAAACATTGGAGTTATGAGGGAATGCTCAGCTGTTTTTGTCGTTGGTGCCGAACATTTGTCAAATACGTAGTATTTTGTAGTATGTTGAAGATAAAGTTGGGCACATTTCTATGCTAGTTCCATGACACTTGGACACACCGGTATTTGTACATGTACCTTTTGTCTCATGTTGTAAAATTGAAAATTGTTCATGTAGGCCGTTCTCAGGAACTTAGGATTCATTCATGGACCCTAGTGTAAATAGTATATTAGTAATGACCACAAATCCTTTATGAAGATTGATCCAAACTTGCACATGTCGTTATCATCGATTATGTTGTCTAGAAGTAGTCCTCTGGTCAAAGATGCCTCAGATACATGCACATCGCTATTGCTGTTGATCTGACATAAGACATACATTGAGGAATAACCTCTACAAAGTTTCAACACGTACCGTACAAAGTAGTTCATTCAACAAGGAGCCGTTACAGTGCATGACTATTACTTATTTACAAGTACATGTACTACTTCTTTTTTCTCAGGGTATTTTGGTAAATACTTAAACAATTACAACGGTACTTACGTGCCACCTGGCTGGACAGAGTGGGTTGGACTGTTGCAGAATTCCAAGTACTACAACTACACCCTAAGTCGCAATGGACAGCTGTATGATCATGGATTCAATTATTACAGGTCGGTGTAGTGTCGAAGTAACACTGAGTATCCAACATAATCAACACTTCAGTTTTTGTAGCCTCTAAGAGTAGCACATGAATTTCTTGCAGTTGGGTTTTGATGGGTTTTGACTGCTTGGATGAGTGATTGGAGACTGTACTGTCTAAAAGTGGTGCTTTCAGGTACAAGACCAAGATGCTATTTCTTGATGAATGTAGAATTGGGTTTTACCCTGCTAGGGCAAGTTTGTGTGTGGCTTGGGCTTTGTGTCATTGCAAGGCCACTGCCATAAGCCGTAGCCTTAAACAGAAGAACCTGAATCCAATAAGACTAAGGGCTTGACTTGAGCCCAGAACCTCAGAATTGTAAAATTGTATTTGTATTCATTCTGTTTGCTGTCTTTCTTTATCAGGGACTATCTGCCTGACCTGATAGCCAATGACAGCCTGGCATTCTTTAAGATGTCCAAGAGGACATATCCAGACAACCCTATCGCCATGGTATTGTCCTTCCCATCACCCCATGGGCCAGAGGATGGAGCACCACAGTATCAGGGGCTGTTTGAGGGGAACCGTCTTCACAGGTAAACACTGGTCTGTCCGCTGACCATCAACCAGTGGATTTTTGTCTGATGCCCATCCCATGAGTGTTGTGTAGACTTATGACCTCTGATCTGACCCAGGCAACCACACAGGTGCACCCTTGGCTTGTGGACTTATTTTTCTGTGTGACCCATCATTGGTCCCAATTGAGTGATGTTGTAACCAAACTGGACCGGCCAGAATTTAAGAAACAATGTGCAAATATTTCCTGAAAACTTCAGATCAGATAAAGTAACCTTGAATCTCTTGACAATGATTTGTGTAATCTCTAAATGAGGAAAAGGTGTCCAAAATAGTCATACCAGTACCTTACTTTAAAGATGACTTCTTCTTGTGTGCGTTTGATTTAGCAGTCACGTACATGTATATATATACCAGCATTCAAGCTCCATAGCTCACTGAGGATTACCGTTTGCTTGTCCATGATGTATTGTGATTGATATCGGTAGCAACCATTTATGTCAGGCTTGTTCCTTGACAAAATGACTTCCTTGTAAATGTTAGTGGAGACCTCACGAGGTGTGGATAGATTTATCGGGGCTGCCTTGCCAGACACTTTTCACCTCTTGATGACATTCCACCTTTGCAATTAAATTTGTTTGACAGGCTGTGGAAGTCTAGTCTTTGTCTCTCCTTATTTTTACTCTGTGGTGGTGAAAACAAAATTGTTGACATTCTTGAGTTTTTTGATTGATGTTGCTATTGAAAGGTTTTGGAAGATCCCGTTTAACTATGCTGTACATGTCACCTGTGAAGACTTCAGATTAGGTTCTCCAGAGATTTATCTTTTGTTTCACTCTCAGATGGAGTACAATTTCATTGTTAGACCCCCATAAATTTTCTACCGGACAGTCTAGAGTACCTGCTGCATGGAGGGTTACCATTTTCTTTGGAAAAAAATAGTATGGGGTCAAGATGGTGCTTGTTCAGTAATGCTTGATTGTCCCGCCAAAAAAAGTGTTGCCATCTTCTCAAAGTATATATTGCCATGGCAAAAAAATACATGTACGGTATGTTCTAGTCTTTATAAATTGAAAAATAATGTAGGCCACAGCTTTGTAAAAGATTGGAATCGCTTATACTTAAAGTACAACTGATTGCCAAGTGTTTTTAATGTTGCTGTTAATTTGTGCAGACCGTTAATGAGCTGAGTGATACTCTTTCCCCAAGAAACATGCACATGTAATTTATTACAGGGACTGGTTACAGGGATTGGAAAGTGTAGAGATGTAATGGAATCCAGGCTAGACAGGTGAATGAGAGCGCTTGGCCATGGTCACATTCAAACCCTGCCAAGAGTCTGTAATCCAGACTGGTCTTAATGACATTCAGAACATTTCACATTGTCAAGCTCCATTGGGAAGTAAGGCTTTCAGGGTGTGGGTAGATTCCCTGGAGGAGAAAAAAAGGGCTTGGAATGTCAAACATTAGTTAGGTTTGCAATTGAGATGTTCATGTATGTCTGTGTGCTACTGGTACCTCAAAATGCATGCAGTATAGACCAGTCTGGCAACCACAAGAACAGAGTTGGAATTATACATGTACATGTACATGTAACTCAAGTTGCCAGACTGTTGGCTGTGTGCGTGAATGAAAGAGTATGCTTCATCACCTGGTAACCACCAATAAGCCATTTGCTAGTTAAATTGAAGACTAAAGACACTGTTGCTATACCTTGTGATTCAGGGCAAACTTTTGCATAGCGACCACCATCTCTGGAATGGACTGGTTCCTTTGTGCCCACCTTATCCATTGAGAACAGTGTACTGTTTCCAAGGCATCTCTTATGTAACTAAGCAAAAGCTTGCTCCGAATCACGATGTATACCATAGCAACTATGGTTTTAGTAAGGAGAATTCAAGTTGTTATGTTCACGTGAATTTAAAGAACTCAGTGTACCAGATTTGGGTCAAAGTTAACTCGCAAAAGGCTTATTACTTGGGGCCAATTTGTTTGTGTGCTTACGGCATAGAGCATATTAGATATTAGCCTTTTACAACTGGGTTATATTTGACTATTTCTTAAAAAATCATTGGGTTTGAGAATCTTACAGAGTTTAATGTCTCTCAAACAGTAAGATTCCATGGGTTGAAAGTTAGCTGATCCCGCTATGTGCTACACCAAGCCAATCACTGTAAGCTTCATCAGAAGCAACCACAATTCTCCTAGGATTTGTAAAGGGATAGCATGGCAAAGAGCTTTGCCCAAGGGGATAAAGGCTTCCAAACTACCCTGCCCCAGCATCATATTCAAGATCTTCAAGGGCTGGTTTTTAGCATTTTGTCTACCACTTCAATCCTTTGGTATTTACACTCAGTGACTCATCCTTGTACCACAATGCTGCTGCAACACCCTCTAAGGTAAACAACTCCCTGTCCATTGCCCACTGAGCAGGGCTTATTGTTTGTGCTGTAGCAGAAATATGCTGAGAAATTGACCCAGATTTCGCCCCTTTTTTTCTAATACTATCGGGTATTGTGAATATGTACTGATGAGAGAGATGTAGCAGAGGACAGTCTGTGAGTCACGCTGGCTCCTGTTTCCAGCGAAACTTGGAGTTTGGGTTTCCCCTGAAATGGATTCAAATTTCAGTTACCTCTGGGCCGGGCAAGATTTCATATTCGGTGTGGTCTGTCATCAGCCTGGCCTGTTTCTGCCATAATTATGACTCAATATTATTTTTATTTTTTTTTTCTGACTCTCAGTGAGATCAACTTTCCAACAGACAGCTCCCTGCTGTTCTGAGGTTTTTTGTCTCTCAGCCTCTAAAAATATCGGTCACAGTAAGTGAAAATTTTTGGCAGAGCTGGGCACCAGTCAGTTCTTGTGGTATGCAAATTGCAGCAGACCAGTGAAAAAAAGGGCCAAGATGTCTGTCTTGCTTGTCTCAGCAGGCTGGCTATGTAAATAATTAGTGAAGATAAAACACTCACATAAACCACCAAGCAGAATAAGAACCAAACCAAATTGATCTAAAAATATTAGCCATTGAAAACTCAAACTGTTTTTGAATAAAAGTACAGATGTATTGCTTACTCTAGATGCTAAACATTTCTTAAGGAGGAAATATCCTAAAAATATCATTTTATGCTAAAAACAGGAGGCTTCAGTCCTAAAAGTGCATCGTGCAGACCCTCTCAAGGTAATCAAGCTTAAGGTGAAACCACAGAGTAAGCTGAAGTTGGTTCCTGACAAGAATTTACATAGCAAACCTACATGTACCTGTAGAGTTATGTTTCCTCCCTCTGCATATGCAATGCACTTGCCTTTATTATTAAGGCCTCTGATTATGTGGAGCACTTTTAGTGAACATTTCTAGTTCATGCTTTGCAGATACACTTACCGGGTACGTGAAAACAACTTTTTAATGACTATTTGAGCTTTACAGGGAGGAGTTGGAACTCCATTTATACACAACCGTATTGCAGCTGAATATCATTTCATACATTGAAATGGGTCCAACTTGTACACATGTACTTGTACACTGGTAGTTTAGGCTAGGTACGGTACATTTCAAGGGTGCATCATTTTCAGTCCTGTTTTATTGAGGAATTGAAATGAGGGATTTATACAAGCACTTCCTTTTTTAATCCCATTTCTGACACTACATGTATATTTTGATGCCAGCTTCACTGCTCCAAATTATATTTACTGAACTGCCTTTTTAATAGCTTATATGATATCAGAGGAACAGTGGCCTTGTTATGCCACTGGATCATCTTCATAACACTTTAATCTGTTGCTTTTAGCATAGATTTATCAGCATAATTTGTGTTTTTAGTGTCTTTGTGCTCTCTCCTTCTAATATCTCCCAAATGCCTACTCCCAAATCGCTTCATTAGTTGTCTGCCTCCATTTTTTTCTGATGTGTAGGACAGAGACATGGAATTATAGCAACAATAATGACAAACACTGGCTCCTGCGTTACCCTGATCCCCTGACGGAACAGGAGATGGCATTCACGGATCTTCTTCAACGCAAGCGACTCATCACATTGGTGTCCGTGGATGATGCCATTGCAAAGGTTTGTTATGCAGCACTTTTCATAGTCCTAAACACTGCCTGAATATTTCAATCAGACTTAATAGGGTCACACAGCAGTCAGCATACTGGTATTCCTTTGACCCCCGGTGAGAGGTCAGCTCAGGTTAACCTGGTTGACAAGTAAGAGAAGATTGAAGCCAGTTTATTCTAATTAGTAATTGGGAATCACACCTATCTATTAGGCTAATGGTGAACGTAAGAGTGAAACTCTTGGTATGTGGGGGTTCTTAAATTTGTCAGGCAGAAAACTTTCCTTGATACATTACATGTAGATCTGGTTGCCTGTTTTAAGTATAGCCACTCCATGAGGTGGCAGTACATGCTAAGGCCCTATTTGAAACAGGCTTTCAGGGCTACGTGTAGCTTCAGACACGTTTATCTTCTTTCTCTCTCTTTGTCCAGCTTTGCACAGAGCTAAGCGAGATGGGTGAATTGGACAACACGTACATCATCTTCACCTCGGATCACGGCTACCACCTGGGCCAGTATGCCCTTCCCAAGGGCAAATCACTACCCTACGACTTTGATCTCCGTGTTCCCTTCTACATAAGGGGTCCAAGGATCCCTCGCGGTGTCGAGTAAGACCCTTGATACTCAAAAACACTTTTAAAAACCCCTAACCTCCAGTGCTTGAGGGGTCAATTGAGCAGAGTTGCTAAGCGTAAAAGTGTGCTAGGCATAGAAGAATATTGGCTTAGAAGAAAAGTTTACCAGTCAAAAGTCGCAGTGAGTAAAAGGTGCCCTGCTAGTTTTTGCTTACGAAGTAAGTTTCCTGGGCAAGATTTTCAGCTGAGTGGCTCTGTGAAATTCAGTTCTGGCTCTGGTAGGATTTTGTTTAGTTCAAGACTAAAGAACCCAGCCACCTTCTTATATGTTGACTGATACCTCAGTTCATTTTAAGCATACTCCAGCTGTTGGATGTTGAAAACTTCAGAAGATCATTTAAAGAGATGGCTCAGATTTTTTTTCGGATAATTCTTAAAAACCGATATTTTCCAGCGTGTGTTCTATAAACAGCACTTGCATTCTTCAATGCGTATAAATTGTGCCTTGACCCCCCCAGGTTTTGCTTATTTCTCCCTGCTTTGGCGAATGTAGAGTTCCGAACATCGTGTTGAACATTGACCTAGCACCAACCATGCTGGACATGGCGGGGTTGAACATCCCTCCAAACATGGATGGGGTGTCACTGCTGAAGCTTTTTAATCCGGCTGAGTAAGTTGAAGCATTTATAGTTCTCAATTATCAATGTCCATTCACGGCAGTTGTTAAGAACTATTCTCAGGTTGTGCCTAATTTAAGTTTGTGTCTGTTTCTCCATCAATTATTCAAATCCGTTGTCATTAATGCAGAATTTGAAGATGTTTTTGTTGGATCCAATCATGACTTTTCTTAGCTAACCAGAGAATTCCCTTTCCTTGTGATGCGATACCTGAATTTCTCTCTCCTGCAAAACAACACAGCTACCGGATAAAAGGCAGAAGCAGAAACCGGAGATTGCGCTACGTTGGAGTTGACCCCTGGCGAACCAGTTTCCTAGTTGAGAAAACGTAAGTCCAACCCTTTGATCTTTTGGCAGACTGCCTTGGTCTGTGTTTTGGTCTGTGCTTTCTTGGACTGACTTCAACTGTTAGTTAGGGCTTTTTGCCATTGAGTAATGATTTCTTACATGTCAACATAATCATAACCTTCTGTAGCCTTTTAATCAGGTTACCAAGTACCAGTATATTTCACAAAATCCTGACTTTGTCCCTGGTATTGCTCTGTCGTTGGTTTCAAAGTCAGTTGTAAACCACTTATGGGAATGAAAGGATAACAGTGCAGAGTTAAGCTGAACATCAGACAGTTGGAATATAAAGCAGAAAAAGTTCTGCATTCAGTTAGAGGTTTTCAAATCGGTGAACTAACTCAGGAGACTGAATTTACACCAAAGCCAAACTTGAGAAAAGGTACAAGTGCCATACACTCACATGCCAGGCTATGTAACACCTTAGGTCGTTTTCCCTAAAATTGTTTTTTATCTTTGTCACACAGACGTTCCCCGGAAGACTTGGCACGTTTGCAGAAAAGGCAGTTTCAGGCACGTGGGAGGAAGGGGGACCGACTTCGGCAACAGTGCAAGGAACCAGAGTTCCAGTCACCATGCAAACCATTCCAGGTGAGGTTGCCATGGTACCAACCAATCAAATTTCTTATACACCCCTCTGCAAAAACTTGAGAGGGTTGGAAAAGAATGAAAAGCAAACAGCAGGTAACTTGAGGTTTACCTCAGGGCTTCACAGGGGTTTCATTTTACATTCTTACCTTACAAAAAAGAGCATAGTTCATTTGGGGAAAGTTTTGCCCAAATCACAGTCTCTATGATATCAATAAGACCCTGCATAACCAAAATCAGGTCCGTAGCTTTACTAGAGTGTTAATATCATCCGTAAGTTCTTTTTCATATGGGCATGTAGGATAAAGAATGCGTACTGGATGAAGTCACCGGTGAGGTCAAGATCCGTAAGTGTCGGCGTCCGCCTAAGATTCGCTGTCGTTGCATGCGGGTGATTCCAAGTAGCCCCAACGAGGAAGGCCTCGCCAACGGCAGACGGTTCCGACTTAGGGATAGGCCCCCAGTCAGTGACGCGGCGCTGACCAGAGAGGAAAAGAGACAACAGAGGGACTTCATCCAGGAACACGTCAAGGAAGGTAAAAGTGTGTCACAGTGCTGGTGATTTGGAAATTTCAGATGAGGGTCGTAGTCCACTTGCGGAAGAATGCAAAATGACAGATGAGATAACTTAAGGTATACCTTGAGTTTTTTATGAAACTCACAACGAGTTTGTGGGGTAACACATAGACTCAGATTATTAGTATTAATCATTTCTGGCAATAACACTAAGGATTCCTCAAAAGCACCCTAGGCACTGTAGCTCGTAAGCCTGAAGAAACCTGTAGAGAGGAGACAATGAGAAGCAGTTACAGTTTTAGAGGTGGGAGAGAAACTCAAGAGGAATATTCTGGGTAAAATCCACAGAATCAGGTAGGGACTGAAAACCCAATCCATATGTGGACCAGGCCAGGAATCGAACCCGCATCGCAGATGTGGAAGGCGAGGAAAGAACCACTTCGCCAACCTGACTTCCCCAGATGATATTGTGGCTGCAAGACTCATTTAAGTTTATGATGACTATATTATTTTTTGGGCAGCCAACCCTCCATTCCGGTTCATTCGGAACAGACGTGACCATACACCCAAGGAAGATCCAGCCGTGTTTACTTTGGACAATCTGGACGAGCCAGACGAGGAGAATATCTTGATTGATCCGAAGTGTGAAGTGTACAAGAATGACACAGTCATGTGTGATAATGAGGTATGTCTTGTCTTCTGCTTAGTCTAAGGAAGTGGTCATAATCTAATGAGATAGGTCTTATCCTTTCCCAGTCATGTTATGTATGGGTTTAACCTACCAGTCGTGGTCATAGGTATGGCCCTGGTCTGTTGGGATATGGTTTTACATGTTATGGTCTTATCTTAATATGGTATGATCTTAACCTGTTGAGTTTATGGTGTTATCCAGTTGAGGTATGGTCTTTTCCCAATAAGGCACCATCTTACAGTTTGTCCTATGGAGTAACACATTTGTTATGCTAAGATATGGTTGTTTCCTTTATGAGGTATGGTCTTGTCCTGTTGAGGTATGGTCTTTTCCCAATGAGGCACCATCTTACAGCTTGTCCTATGGAGCAATAGCCCTATTATGCTAAGGTAGTGTTTCCTTTATAGATTTCCTGTTCAGATTTGGTTACCCGAAGGAGATGTTGTCTTGCTTTTCTTTCTTCAGATTTTTGAATCCCGCAAGGCCTGGGTTAACCACCGCAAGCTGATCGCAGCCCGTGTCCGTCTCCTCCGCAAGCACCTCAACGACTTGATTGAGATCAAGGAATTCCTGAAGGACACCAACCCATATTACCCAGAGAAGCCCAGGGTCGAATTGCCCCTCCCGGCAAGGCTGGACAGCAGACGGGAGAAGCCGGCAAAGGTCTGCCGGTGTGACAACATCGAAGGGGAGCTGTCAGAGAAAGCCGCCAGAGAGCTGGAGAGACTAGGGGATGTCTATGTTGAGAACAGAGGGTATGTAAAAATGTCAGCACCAGGTTAGGGTTGATATGAGTACCTAGCTGTCTGCTTCCTGATTGAAAATGGTGGATTTCAGGTTCCATTTCATGGTCTTATTACTCTTAACTTTACTCATATTTTAACACAACTTTGTTCCTAAAACCTTCTAATGGAGCAGTTTTAGACAAAGATTACCTTGAAAAAGGTTGTATCAAAGTAACACAAAGTAACACTTTGCTTTGAGTCTAGTTGCTGACAAATTCCTGTGATGAGGTTGGATTTTGTGGTATTTTCTTGTGATAAAGTAAAGTAAGGCCATGAGTAGGAAATTTCAACATTTCATGGCAGAAATGCTATGCTTGTTTTGGGGGAATTTGTAGAAGATATTTGGATTCTGAAACAGTTGAATAGTTCCACACTCTTAGAAACAATTACTCGTCTTCTAAACATCCAAATATAACAGCCAGCAGCTTTGAACTCACTGACACAGCTGCTTCCATGTGGGATTGCATTTATGTTCTTACCAGGGACTATGAAATCAGTGAAGGTCCCACTGCATCCCGTTACACAAGGAGTACCTCGGCCACTGAAAGGACGACAGAACAGAACAGCGTCCTGGACATGAACACCGACGGCTTATCTCGGCGACAGCGGAAGATCCAATCCAAGCAGATGTGCAGTGTTCAGGGCATGAAGTGTACCTCGCACGACAACGATCACTGGCGGGTGCCGCCATATTGGACATGTGAGTCACGCCGAGGCAGGGCCTCAAATCAGAAACTTGAAAATCTGGCTTCAGCTCAATAATTCCGTGGTCATCTGTTACTGGTAGACCTGATCCAGTAAAACCTGCAAAGCCTTACCCTATCCTAAAACCTGTTTTTTTTTTCCCTTTTGAGGATCAGTTCAAGAAACTTTTCATCTGTCTTCCCTTTCTCTCCACAGTGGGTCACATGTGCCTGTGTTTGAACGCAGTCAACAACACGTATCAGTGTCTACGCTATCTCAATGAAACTCATAACTTCCTTTATTGTGAATATGTCACCAATTTCCTGGAATACTTTGACATGAGGCCTGGCCATGATCCATACCAGGTATGTGTTAAGAAAAATGTAATTTACGCAATTTGCTTTTATGTACTGTGGTCACAAAGTTACATCCTATATGGTCCTAATATGTGGAAACTCATAAAAAATTACAATTTTGGTTTTCTAAATATTCAGTTTTCAATAGATCCGACTTTGTTGTTGTCCCTAGCTTTATTCAGTTTTGATTCTGTGGAATGTTGTAAGAAACCAAAGGTTGTGAGATTTCTGAGCTTTTAAACAACAGTGCAGCAACAAATTTTAAATTTTGATGTTTGTGGAGTATTTTGTCAGAGACACTGATTTCTTCCAAATTACCTGAGACAAAAGTATGAATACATGAATGTGTTTTCTTATCTTTTGCCTCAACAACAGAAAGTTAATGCCATCAATGACATCACAGACAACTACCGAAGGTTTATGAGAGACGAGCTTGAAAATTACAGACATTGCAGTGGGGCTAGCAATTGTACAGCACTGTACCCGACACCAAACCATCATGGGAAAACAGGTATTGTTGGTGACTTATACCCTCCTGAATAAACTCTTGTAGTGCCAGTAATGAGCCCTTTGAGGAGAGACGATTCGGCAGTGTGTGAAATAAGCTCTGGCCACTATTTGCCTGGTAACCTAGGGATAAAAGATGTTGTGGGTACCCCGTAAAGTCACGACGATTTGTAGCCACAGGTTGACTTTTGCTAGGTAGCCCCATGCATAAAAGATTTTCTGGGTACCACGAAAAAGCAGCCAGTGGTTGACAAATTGGGCTCCAAGTTATGCTGTTGCTAGGCAACAGAGTGCCCTTTGTTGGTCAAGTACTCAGCCTTCATGGCTACCTAGTACACTGTCTATGCTTCCAGAAAAAAGCCCAGCCATCGCGTTGCTACCTCCAAGGTCACGAGTGACTGAGAAAAGATGTCAAAGTTGCCAGTATAGAAATCCCCCCCCCCACACCTTGATGGCTTGTCATGTATTGACTGAATACCTTTGGCAAGGTCGAGCAGTAGGCAAAAAGAAAATGTCAGGAAGAACGGACTTTGTTGAAATGTCAACATATATCTCTGCTCTTTTGCACAGTGAAAGAGATGTGATAATGAATGTTTTTTCCTTTGTGGAAATGAAGAGATAATACCTTTTTTGTTGAAAAGCATTGTTTGTGATGGTGACATTTGCAAAATATAAGTTTTCCAATTAAGTTTTGTTGCACAAGTCGAAGTGAAATTGTACATCCCCTTTAACTTTTGACCATTCAGTTTAAAAGAGTAGCCTCATGAACATGTATTATTTTTGATTTTGAGATGAAGATTTCCTCCAGTTTTCTGTCAAGGAGAATGGACGAGGAACTGTAGATTTGTGCTAAGAATGGACGAAGCAAAGCTTAGCCCATTGTTGCACGAATCTACAGTTCCGAGTCTGTTCTCTGACTTAAACTATTTCCCATTGTTACACGAACATAGAGTCCTGAGTCTATGACGCTCTTGCTGCTACCGTACGCCTGAGTGAACCTTTGTTCCATTCATTAACATGCACGCGTGAAACATCGACAGTATTTGTGTGGTCAACACCGTCAGTGCTGGATACATACTCGCATCTCTTCCTCTTGCGTCTTGGAGTCATTATTACACGTGTGCCATTGCAGCCAAACCTATCGGTCTAACCACCACAGGACTCTATGAAATTGAGGACTGCTATATCAACTTCCTGAGAGTATTTGTGCAGTCGACACTCAGTGCTGGATATATACCTGTATTCTCTTCACCTTGCGCCTTGGATTCATTATTATACGGGTGTCATTGCAGCCAAACCTTCCGGACTAAAACTACCACAGGACTGTATGAAAAATTGAGGAATGCTACATGTATATCAACCTCGTGAAAGTATGGCTAGCGCTTTTAGAACCACTTTACGAACCACTCAAAATGAGCTTCACTGATACTAATACATGTTCTTATATATGAATCATTCCGAAATATCCCCTCACTACAGGTTATTATTTCACTTGGAGAATGAGCAACTTTGGATTCCAATTATGATGTGAATTTTGGAGTTAATAATAACATTTAAGAATTTCTACAAAGTGCACATTTCCACCTAAAATTGTTCATAGCACTACAAATATTAGTGATATAAGAAAATTTACGGGCTTACTCTTCAAGCAAGATTATATATATGTGCTCGGGGAGCAGCAATATTGACAGATCTGTCACCTCAGGACTGCTATGATCTTGGAACAACTAGAAGATGTACCCAAGTTTGTGTCATTTCAATTACGCTATAATCCAGCATTATGATAAAAGAATGGGCAAAACCTAGACAAGCAGCCCAAACACATCAAATTAATTCCTTATTGAAAGGTGAAGAGAAACTTCAAATCCTTGTTGAAAATTTGGCTTTACAAAGCATTGATCTTGAAAACATGAGGGATAACAACCTATGTGATTTTCTACGGAGAAAGGCAAATTTACACAATCAGGCCAGAGTGTGGGCGTTCCCGGTATCTCTTAAATTTGTTAACTGTGGCTATTACGAGGCCCAATTAAAATCAGCGTCATGGCAGCACTGCGTTAGTTACTTACCCAACCCGGTCCTTTGGTCACACTTTGATGATCGAAACAAGGGGAGGGGTGGACTTAAGGCTACCCTCCTTGTGGATACAAATCTACTACAGCTGTAGATTCATAATGAATCTACAGTAATTGGTTTGTAACAATAACTGTAGATACTTAACTTACGAATCTACAGTTTGCCGTAGGTTTGTAAATATAATCTACCCTTTGAACAAAGTAGTGG
This sequence comes from Acanthaster planci, assembly GCF_054643075.1. Lineage (NCBI taxonomy): Eukaryota > Metazoa > Echinodermata > Asteroidea > Valvatida > Acanthasteridae > Acanthaster > Acanthaster planci. The sequence continues at coordinate 1,519,241 of NC_141778.1, forward strand.
CGTCACAGGATTACATGTAGTTTTAATGGGAATAAACCTTAACTTTGAAGCTCTTCAGTGCAGCATCAGGGAGTGGCTTGCATAAACATGTTAAAAAAAAGCAACTAAATTCTACAGAAATCAAGTAAAGAATGTCAAAGAACAGGGTGTCTGTAACTTGGTTTTGTTCTGGTACTTCATTGCCTTGCGTGTGTTGTGTCTAATACTTCTGTTGATTGTGTGCATTTGTTTGCATGATTATCTGACTCAAGCCAAGAATGATTTTTCTGTTTCTCATTTTTCTTGACAGCATTCACTCGCACATGATTTTAGGCCATTTTGATGTCACACAATAAAAGAATTGCATCGTAAGTTGTTACCATCATGTGACCATACCAAGCTCAGGGATTGGCCGGAACTGTAAAGAAACAAAATGATCAGGATTTGTTGCTTTTGGAAGCTGAAAGAAAGTACTATAAAATCTCATTCGTGTTGGCAAAATTCAAGACTTTTCCCAGAAAAATGTTGGTTTTCTTCATTGCAGCTGCTGTATTTAAAAATGGATTTGAGTCTTTAACAATGAAGGGATCTCTCTCTGTCAGGTGGCTAGAAAGCAGTTAGTCTCTGGTGTTAACCTGACCAATCAGAGCTGTGCTTACTCAGAAAGTGCTGGTCAGCATATATCAAAGTGACAAGAATTTTTATTGGCCAATATTCTGATAAAAACTACCATTGACTGCTTCGTTCAATTCTCTTTGAAATTGGGAGCACATTTGATAGTGCAATACGTACAACGGTATTCACATTCCTCGTACATCCTGATTGTCGACAGTACACATACATGTATGTATGCATAGTATTGTGTTATTGAAGATGCTTCTACTGCACAGCAGTAACCACAATAAATATCCGCACAACCAAGCAAAGATAAAAATTAATCGCAGTTGCCCATCCCTGGGTTTGAGTACTTCTAGGCTCCAGAAATTGAGCTTGTTTCTATATTCTGTATGTGCCTTAATGTACTAATGTACTCCCTAGTGAAGGGGAGTCTTTCTTAAAGTGTAAATGCATCCAATTAATTTTTAGATTAATGTCCTCACTATAAAAAAATCCCTTCATAAAAGCACAGAAAATATATTAACAAGCTATTTTTGTGGCCTGGACATTTGCATGCATATTAATACACCGTGGTTTGTTGAGTTAGTTACCAGTTTTTCTTTGTCCTTTTTTTCTCCTCGCCTTTTGCTGTTTTCTTAACTTCTCTTCCTACCTTTTTCTTCTTGATGCTTTTGACATGTTCCGTTCCACTTTCTGCCTTGTGCTCTCTTCACATTTCTTCCAACACCCTCCAACATGGTCTTCCTCATCCAATTTCTGATGAATATTGATCTCCAATTTTCTAACTTTTCCCATATTTGGCTTTGACCTTTTCTGCATCACCATGGCGATTACTCATATTTGTCTTTCCTTTCTGTTTTTCCAAACAATACATTCTGCAACCTGTGTTGTTTGACTCGGGGCCATTGTTTTGATTTCTCGACTCGTTTGTGTGTCTGAATGTTGTGGGCATGTTGTAAAATAATCTTCAACACCTTCCGTCACCTCACTGTTTGGCTATTTTCTTCTCAAAATTCCTCCTTTTTCAAATTCACCCCGACTACCAAACCTATCATTTTGTTCCACGTTTTGTTTGTCTGTTTCTCTCATTCCTTTTCCTGCCCCTATCCCACTCCTTGTTTCTTTAGGCTCGGCAGGAAGACAAGATAAAATCCCAAAATCTGAAAGGTACAATTTTATTCAAATAACGACTGTCATGCTGATTGCTTAAAAGAAAAAATCTTGTTTCTTTTCTGCTTGTTGCTAAGGTTTTCGTGGTTTTGCAGTATGACTGATGCGGTTGCTGTGAATGCTGAAACCTTTTGCAGTTTTTCCTAGGAAGAAATGTTTCGATGTTTTGCCAGCTCTAATGTTCTTTTCTGCTTTCTGCCTTTGGTTTTCTTATACCATCTTCATTTCTGCCCACTTCCTCCAGTCATCTTGTATTTTTGGTCACATTTTCTGTAATCTTCATTCAATGACAAAGTTTTTCATTTTTTTCCCACCTTCCTATGGTACTTTTTGCCTGCCATGTACACCCACTGACCATCAGGTAGCAGCAGACATAAAGCTTAGCATAAATCAGCTGGGAGCCAGTTTGTCAGTATCACACTGCACAACATTTTAGCTGGTAATCTGGCTTATATGCTGAGCAGCTTTCTGAGTACCAGCATCTTTGACCTTTTAGCCCTTCCACTGTAGATTGTATTACTCCACGTAGAGTACATGTATTTATATGGTCTCCTTTCTTATAAGGCTCACTGCTTCACCTTTCCTCCCTCCTACACCAGATGCATTTCACAAACAACGTAGACTGATTCGCTCTATTTTAATTGCTATTATTTAGAAAGTGTGCTGGCTTGTTACTGTGCTTTTTAAGAATGCATTAGAAATGTAGTCACATAGAATTAGCTAACAGCTTCTGTGTTGCAATTATGATTTGAGTTTTCTCTGCTTGCATCTTGCAGTTGCTCACAGTTTTTTCCCTGTTTGCATGAAATTTGCTTCAAGTTTTGTAGTCGTTTTGCCAAATTTTAGAATTTCAAATGTTTTTAACAAGCTTGATAAGGCTTTCACATTGATTGCTTGTTGCTTCTGGGAAGTTTCGTGGTAATTTTCACGTAAGTTGTCTTCACTCACCATCTGAGCTACGTTTAGCTCTTTATGTAGTTATTTCCATTTTGATATTTCTCATGCCAAAAATTAAAGAAACTTGGTGACATCACCATGCACATTTTTATCTGATGTGCCCAGAGAAATTCAGCAACATTTTTGAACCAAAACGAAAGAACATGTATGTACTGTTTATTCCAATTTCCTCAAGATTCTGGGTTTTTTGGGGGGGAGGGGTCAAAAGTGGTAACAGACAAAAATCCAATTGCAATCGCTCAGAACAGAGCAGATAACTGACATTGCCATTGATCAACCCAGATATTAATTATTCAAATAGCTGAAGCACAACCTTTGTTTACTGGTAGCCAGAAATGAGGTTAAAATTGAATTTGCGAAGTCTACTATTTCTGTTTTGTGTCACACAAGTAAAATGAAAGCCAGTTATCTTGGGTATGGTTTTTAAGGCCTGTCGACGTAAACTTTTTGGGAAGTGGAAAGAGGTGTCTGTTGGATAAAATGAACGTCATGAACTCACTTCTGGCTGCTTGTTCCCCCATTTTTGATTGTTGTCACTCATTTTCCAATCTGCTCCACCATTGAGGCATATATCCATTTAACCTTTCACCTCTCTCATTTTTCTCTCAAGCCACCTCTGGAAGAAATTCAACAAGCGAAGAAAATCGCCCCGGCGACACTCCAATTATGTCGGTCGCCACTTCAACCGCGGCAACTTCTGACCTGACAACTAAAGCAGCACCCACTAGCCAAACCCTACACACCACTGTCCCCCCTATGTGGGTGCTCCCTGCCTTGACCTCTGACCCCACTGTTCAGTCAACCTTTGACCCAACCAGTGAAATGGAACAGTTTGAAACTTCCGCTCCTACACTTAACTTACCTGTAACAGCAAGAAAGTCCACAAGTTCTGAAAGACAAACAACTAGCATCTCGCACACCAGCACCCCTCTGAGAACCCATGCGGCTTCTGTCGTATCTACAACTCCAAACTTGGAGAAACTCAAAGAATTTGAAGGATCTGGGAATGAAATTTCTTCAATTAGCACACCTTTAAGTGAAGGTTTGACAGCTATAACAAATACACCTGCAATCATATCAACACCTGACAATTTCTTGTACACAACATCCACAAGTCTACCAACTTCAGAGGGGCAAAACATGAAAGAAGAATTGGAAGGATCTGGGACTGAAATCCCCACAAGCAGGAATCCATCAACCAAAGAAACATTAGTGAGTCCTGAAGTTCTGGAAACTAGTGAGACATACATGCCCACACCTACAAGACGTACATCTTTGGAAACAAATGATCCATCTGCTGTGACTCCATCCATAACAGCCTCTCCTGGGAAGGATCTTAGTCTTGACACAGAAGGATCTGGAAATGAGATTCCAACAGCTCTTGAATTGCTCAGTGAACCAACTGGTGGCCATTCAGAAGTTTCAGCAGCAAGTGTCACATTTGTCACAACCACTCGCATTCCTGTTGTAGATGAGGAGTTCACTGAACCTCCTCAAAACCCGGATGGTGCCGTGTTCACGCTGAACAAGTCTGATCGCCAAAAGGATTCAGGTATTTCAAAATCGCAGTGGACTACAACAGCATTCAGCAAGGAAATCCAGCAAGACAAACCACAGCATTCTGTTGATGAGGCAGTGTTCACTTTAGGGATTACCAGTCACCGTGGCAGCAGCATTCCCTCATCGAATCTCGTCTCTTCAAAGGTCCATCAGTCAGATGATCCCGCAGGAGGACATGAGAATCTGACCACAGAGGACATTGGCACAACTCACAATCAAAAAGACCAGAGCAGGAAAGGCAACAGACCACAGTGGATGACCTCAACTCCAGAATTGGCTTCGTCATCGGAACCTGCACATAAATCTAATGAACCCAGTGAACAGTCATCTGAGTCGATTGATTCCAACCACCTGCTGGAAGCATCTGGCAGCCAAGTGGACTTGGAATACAACCCCCAATTTCCATTCACCACTGTATCCTGGCTGGTTTCCTCGGCATCCCAAATGGAGACTGTGACCAGTTTGAAAATGGACCCTGGAATCTCAACAATAAGTTCTAAAACTGTAGAAGGAACTGATCTGGGAACCAGAGAACCTGATGGTATATCATCACCAGATTACATCAGTGGTTTGTCCCCATTGTCAACACAAACACCGACTGATAATCAGCTCCAACAAGACAAGATGCATCCTACTCAACCCTCTGCAATCACCGTGTCTCCTGATACAACCTCATCATCAGAGGGGTCTGGAGAGTCACATGATGAGACAGACGTAGATTTCATCTCAGTAGTGACGGCAGCCAGTGTGTCAACGTCAACAGCAAGTGAAGGTTCAAGGGTGCAGGCAACACTTCATGATGGCGGTGGAAGCGTCCTGGAATCGGTCCCTAGAGGAACTCGGGTGTCTGATAAGTCAAGGGAGGGCGCTGCAGATGTTGCCCAAGCCACTTCAGCATCAACAGCTGATCAGGGTGCATCTTGGCCCAAGCATCAGCCGTTATCGGATGTCGAAGTCTTGGAGGAGCCTGCTGTGTTTCATCCTTTGGACTTCAAGGGCAATGAAATGGTCGGGTTCACACCTGGTCACAATCCGAATGCAAAGCTTGTGGAGATTTTAGATGAGAATTGATCATTGATTCAAGATTTTAGATGAGAATTGATCATTGATTCAAGATTTTAGATGAGAATTGATTGATTCAAGATTTTAGATGAGAATTGATTATTGATTCAAGATTTTAGATGAGAATTGATTATTGATGCAATTATATCCTTATCGCCCCCCTTCCAAAATAAAATAAAATAAAGTATTTCAATCACTAGTGGTCATTCGGCCAAAGTTAGGGAGTATATCATCCCTTGACATTTCCATAAAGTTCAGGCTTGCTGTTGATATGCAGAGCACGAATCATAGCTTTCATAATGTTTTATGCATAAGGATTTGTGATTTATGTTGTTCCGTAATCAGTTTTCTTACATTGAATTCTTTAAATGAATTGTAGGAGTGATTTCATTCTGTTTTTGTCTTTGTAAATTTTTAGCATAGTTTTACCAAAGAACACCAACCATGTTTTTGCTACTTACAATTTGTATGTGAAAGTAGGTAATCAATTATCTTAGTTAATGGCAGTGGTTGTAGTTAATGCATGTACCTCCTCCCGAGTGTTTCAAACACTTTGGAAGTACTTAAGTTGCGAATAAGTTTTGGGTGTCAAAGGTTAAGTGTCAAGACTTACCAGTATGCATAACCACAAAGCACTGCTCAAGAATGAAAAAGAAAAAAAAATTGTCTGCAATGCTGCAAATGGTATGAAATATGGAACCACTCGTTTTGGTTTCCTTTTTTTTTTTTTGGTCCGTGAAATGAAATTTTAAAGTACACCATCTCTACGTGTTTTTCTTATGCCATTTAGTATGTAGGACTAGGATCAACCCATGCTATAGTGAATTCTTACTGGGATTTGCTCACATTCCACAGAGGGCGCTCTATAGCATGCTAGTCAGCTTTATTCTGTGTAGGTGCATCATTCCCCTGTTTCAGTGATGTAATCATAAATAGATTTGCATAATTTAAGCATTTTTCACACTTTATCCCTTTCCCTGTAAATTTTAAAGAAAGTCTAACAATGTGAGGACAAATCAGTTTCTCGCTACTTTGGCCAATAGAGTGGTTTTTGGATGCTTTTCTATTTTTTTTTCTGGGGGGAAAAAGAGACAAACTGCTTATTGCTGTATTTGAAGTGTTTCAAGAAGAGCAGTGCATGATCATAGTAAGCATCCATCCCAGGTACTGGATGTATCAGGCAAAAGCAAAGATGAAAAGGCAACTTGTCCAATTTCAAAATGTTCTTCAAAAATGGATTGTTCCTTCTATAAAGCCACTAACTGCACACGTTTCTTGCCTTGAATTTGAAATTTCTCGAATTGTTGATGGTTGGGTGTTTTACTTGTTTGATTATTCTGTGTTTATTTAGCCAATCATGGATTATAGGGGAAAAACCTAAATTATGACAATTAGGGCATAGTGTAGAGGTAAAGGTGTTTTATTATTTATGTTCAAGCCTACATTGTAATGTAATATTCTTGATTCTATAAAAATCACATTTCCCAGTTAGCAGTTGAATTCCTACTTAACCTTCAATTTTATTTACGTTTAGTTGTGGAAGGAATGTGGCATTTGCCTTTTTCAAAGTATAGCACAAACACGATGAATACAACATGAAGGGGATTTTTTTTGGTGTGTGTTTTTGTCAATTTGTAGGTTTAATAGAGCAATTAATTAATTTTCCCTAGGTGACAATCATGTTATAGTGCGAGCACAGAATGTCTCGTATATTAACAAGTTACATGCACACTTTCTATACATCCCACACCATGATTGGTTCAGACTGTGTCAAGGTAGCTTCACGAAACTTTAAGCTTTTTGTTAAAAGAAGTGGAAATATTTAGCAAAAAAAGTGCTCAAAAACAAAGCTAGCTTCCAAGGAAAATTACTGAGAAATAAATAATTAACAGGGTATGATAAGACCTAATGAATAATGTTTGTAAAGTGTATATGCTGTGTCTAAGCAACTTGGCTACAACTGCCTACAGCACACGTATATATGGGAATCAGACTTAGCCACACTAAGCTGTGAATTATATTAATGTGAGTGTTATCAGCCGCTGTACTGTAGCCAAGTTATTTGGATGTGGCTTATGTATATTGTGGTTCAACGTGTTGCTGTGGCTACTGGTTGCCATGTCAACTGTATTTTTCTTATTTGATGCTTGGATTCAGTAACATGGTGCATAAATCCACAAAAGCATATATTGAAAATTACCTTCAGTGTTCAATATATTTAAAATAAATAGAAATTACTGTTCTTTAGGGATAGCATGACAAAACTGGGAAACTGTGGCATTGTTGACTTTTGAGAAAGGAACATGTATATGCATCTTTTGTAGCAGTTGAAATGATTTGCACCAAAGATTTCTTCCAACAATAGGAAGGAGAAAACCAAAGAGGAACTATCACTCATTCATTAGTAGTATACAACATCAAATCTTGTCTTCTTTTCAAGTAAGGACTGAAATCGTTTGTTTTTGTTGGGGCGAGCGTGGGATGTTGAGGGGGACAGTAACAATGTTGTTTTTACACCCAATGTGACAAATCCTTGAGCCAGACAATTTCTCCAAGGATCAACTTTCTATGAAGGGATATGGAATATGGTCGAACCTCATTAAGAGCACTGTCGATACAGAATTCTGCTTATTACAAGGAAATGTCGAGGTCCCAATCCTTTGTTTTTCATTGTTTCATTCCCGAGTATGGACTTTGACAAAAACGAGGAAATTCTAATCTTTACAAAACTTTGTACAGTGTTTTTAAATTTACAGTGGCACAGAGCAAAGTGGAAAACAAGGAAATCTGGGGATCTGAGGAAAAGTTGCATGCCTGTAATACAAAGTTCCTGTTAAAACAATGTAATCTGAACATCCAAAGGACCTCTTCTTAACAAGGTTTGACTGCATTTCTGCAGTAACTAATATATATCACTCTAATGGCTTATATCATTAGATTCTTTTTGTTCCTTGATCTACTGAAAACAGCTTAACATTAATTTTTGTATTTTTTTGTTTTGATAACTTAGCAGATTATCAATACTTGTGTTTAGAAACTGCATTCATCGCTTACAAATTAAATGTAGTTTTGTTTTCATCAAGAAAATAATGTATTGTTAAATGTCAATTTCTCATGTTTCATTGTCTAGGAATCAGCCAGTGCTTTAGAAGACGCAGTTGTTTTACGCATTGTTAGAAACCAGTGCATCATGGGTAATTTCCATGAGATGCTGTGGAATTGTTAGTGTCTATCTCTATTTTTGCTATTTTCCTTTTTTTGCCAGTTGGACAGTTATACAGGTGTTGAAAGCAAGTTTAAATCTGGCATGGATGCCTGAAGGTGTAGGCAAGTTGTGCATTTCTGAAACATTCTCAGTGTCTCCATGTTAGACATGTACATGTATTTACCAGTACAGTCACATGAATGTTTTTTGGTGACTGCTACAGGGCCCTTTGTAAAGGCTTAGGTCTGCTTGTGTGAATGGCCTGTACAAAATTGATTCTGAAGCAGAGCAAATTAAGACCTGTAGAAAGGTTCACGGCATAATTGGTGGAATTTCAAATGCAGTAAACTGTTTGCAAGTTTTGAGTCTTGAATACGTGTACTTGCTGAGTACAAATGTGAATAAATATTTGGGCTTACTTTTGCCGCGAATTTGGAAAGGTCTTCTGTGGGTGAAAATGGAAAGTTAAAAAATGACTGTAATTAATTGCGGCAAGTTTGGCCAGTAGGTGTAGTCTTTGTTAACAGCCTGCACAAAGAAATATGCTGTGCAGAAATGGACACACTCCCGTTAAACAAGGCATGTCACAAAGTGTCCCTATTTAATGGGGCTATCACCGTGTGGATTTAATGAGAGTGATTACAAGTCACTTCTTAAAAATGTTAGTCTGCAAATGCTTACTTTTCACCAACATGAAACTGGTGTTCAGGCTTAAAGCAGTGTTCATTTGTTCAAATTCTATCCTCCTTCAGTCCACTTTTAGAGAGTACAATTTTAACTTCTGAAAATGAGAAATTGAAATTACTACGTTTTGACCTTTCAAAAACTCGCCACCAGAGAGTTGGACAAGTCCCTCATTTCAAAATTCAATATTCAGGAATTTATTCTGAAGTACTTCAATGTATTCCATTTGACTGAATGGGCCATTTCAGATCAGAAATACTTTCAGATAAACTGGCTTAGCCTTGCAAACAAGCTGTCAAATTGAATATCTAAAGCACTTGTTTAGTCTCTCCAGAAGTCTTCTATCTTCATGTCGACCTCCAGCCACATAGGTTGTCCCTGTTCTGTGCATGAAATCATGCATACAGAGGTTGAGTCTGGTAGCACACCAGAACAAGTACATGTGTATGTGTAATTAACTTGCTGTTTAACTGGAGTGTGTTGATACAGATCATGTCTTTAAATTTCTCCCTGCAATAAGCGCTCTTCCATTGTTTCTAGCATTATTATAAATATTTTGTTCAGCATGAGTAAAAGCCTTTTTTGTAAGAATTAACAAAGCTATTTTTGTAGTGTTTTGCAACACAAAGATTGTGCAAGTGGAATTATTTTGGTGTTTGTTCCCTATTAAATGTTTCTTACACTCCAAGCCCCCTTGAATTGCCTTTTTTAAGACGCAATCTTTTAATCATTTCAAAACTTTGTTTTCAGTAAGGTTTTGTGAAAAACAATGAATTTGAAATCATTCGGGGTCCAAATTAGGAAAACTGAAGTGGTAAATTGAGGGAAAGTTATTTTGTGGCCAAAAGCATTACAAATGCAAGATTTGAGGGGAAATATGAATACAGCGAGACTATCCCCACTGGAAGTTATTTTAAGCTGAAAATGTAACAATGCAAGATTAACCCCTTTGAAGTTATTCTGGAGCAAAATACACAGAATCCCTTCAAATTGTGCCATTTGTTCAAAGATTTATGCCAATTTGAACAGTTGACAAAGAATCTTTACCATAAATTACATTCCAAACAAGGCAGCCAAATCAAAACATGATACACAGAAGAAACAAAAATTTGAAGTACACAGAACTTCAATTTTAACAACAAAAAATACCTGGAGTTTTAACTATTGAATTCAATTTTTTGAAAATATAATCAGATTTTAGTTTTTGCTTTTATTAAAAGTGGAGGCAAGTTTTAAACTGGGTAATAGGTTATGTCAAAACTAGAGTTCACAGAATTGTGTCACTGTCCCCGCCGAATGACCAACATTTCTAATTCCAATGAAAAAAGAGAAAAGATGTGCATGTACATCTACACTAATATAATTCACCATGTTAACACTTTCAATCAAGTTCAATTAAATCATAATTATACCCGGTAACTTATCTGAATCATGCACTGAAATTTAACATGCTGACTTCCTTCAAAGAAAATGGTACAAATTGAACAAAAATTCCTGCTGACGTACGAGAGCCCATAGATCTCATCAATACTGCTGAAGTATAGGAGTTTTACCATTTGTAATAAGCAAACCAGTTGTAGAATGTGGAAAAAGTAGCAAATCAACAGTTACTGAAAAAATAGAAACATTTCCTGCCCTTTAAAAATGATTGATTTACACACGAGATTGAAATCGGCCAACCCTGACAATAATACATTACCAGTCATACTGGTACCCAAGGCACTACATCTGTATTACCCCTGCTCACTGAGCCTGTGATGTATCTTGGAGACAATCTATCTCAAAGGTGTGATCAACTTTTACCTTCTGTGCTTCCTTGGTTGCCACTTAGTCACCTTCCGTACATTTTGGGCATCATGAGCAGAGAGTCAGCATCTGTAATTTGTTTTTGGGTGGGAGGGGGTAAAACAACATGACTGTTTGTTTACGTCTTAAAAATCCCAAAGGAAAAACTCGGGCAGGACCATGTCACATGATTTGACTTCCAGTTGCCCGTCTGAAATCTCGAGTGATTAGGCAAAAATAAATTCATCATAGTCCGCATATTAAAAAATTTGTGAAAAAATCTGCCACTTGTAGAAATCTAAATATCACTGATTATCTACTAATTTGGGTGTTCTAGCCGGGGTACAGAAAGACACATACTCTATATACAAATCTTGATCGGATCTACAATTTGAGATACGCATGTTCATAGGCAGGGGAAGGGCAGACAAAGCTCAGGAACAATCATTTACTTCACAGGGCTGGTCTCATGGAAAGCATTCTCAGTAATTTGTACACATCACAGAGCCACGCTTGCCCCGATACTTTTGTTTTGAAAAGCTGCAGTTGATTTCAGAAAATGTAACAGCTGTCTGGGTAACTCATAAAAAGTAATGCAGAGCCGGAGTTCATCTCTTGATGATAAACAGGATGGAGCTCTACCTACTTCCTGATGATCATTACTGCATTACAGGAAAGCTAAGTTACATATCATTCATGGTAGATGCTTTTCACAATTAAATTGCATCTGCTCATTCAACCTCCAACTGAAAATGGGGCATTCAGCATTCAGAGAAACAGTGTTCTCCAAATTATACAGGTGGCCTAGCAGGCTGACAAGTTTTACCTGACTTTCGAAAATACATGTAGTTGAAAAGCAGCAACCAAGCTTTATAGATACTACATTTTTGGAATATTTCAACTAACACAACATACTCTTGAAACCAAAAAAAACTGTGTATGAATATTCTGAATGCATTCAGTTCCATATTTGGTATAAGATGCCAATAAATGCATTATATTTTTGACGAAGTCCTTCAGTGAGATATGATTTCCCTCCTAATTTTGGTATTTTTGTCACTCCCAACCGAGCGTAAAACCTACAACTTAAACAACGCTGAATTAATTTGCATCTCAAAGCGAAAGCAATTTCTCAACATTTCAAAAGCGCTAAGGAATTTGAATTTCTTGTTTGCCCTAATCTTTACATGCCTTTATGTTGGAGACAGAATCAATGAAAGTTTACTGATCTACTCACACTCTTGGTGAATCAAGTGGGCCAGAATAAGGCCGTAAAATATCTCTTCATCATCTTCAATACCATCTTTGTGACCTTGAGGTTCAAAGGACCTTCAGGAGGGGAAAAATGACAGTAGAAATGTTGAACCCTTCTGTTTTTTTCAGGGGGGGGTAACGTATTTAAATGTTCGGTTGATGAAGATGTAGAGAAGATGCATCAACTGCTGCAGCAGTCACCAACAGTCAAACATTCCTTCCATTTGATCTCCATACGATTTACCCCAGTACACAGACACATGACAAGACCGATAAGACAAATTTGTCAAGAATGCATCTTGGCATATGAGTGTTGTAATCAAACTCTGTAAAGATGGTTCTATCCTCATGGTGCTGGGGGAGGGGATAGAGTGTTGCAGTGGGCGGGACAGGGCAGGACTGAGGACACAGGTAGATGATGGGTGAGGAAGGATGAAACAGGGTGAGATTTGTGGGGGTTGGGTTAGCTTCAGGTTGGATAGTATAGGGGTAATGTGTGGGTGAGATGGAGTCAGGCGGGTGGATGCATGGGGTGACTTGGGAGGGGAGTAATGCGTTGAGGGTTTATTAGGTACAATTGGATTGGGTGGGGTGAGTTGAGGGGCTGGGCGAGGTGAATTGGGTTTGGGTGAGATAAATTGGGGTTGGATGGGGTGAGTTGAGGTGGTTGGAGTTGATCAGGTTGGTGATGGAGAAGAGTTGGGATACTTGGTTGGATGGAGTGAGTTGGGGACTGGGTGGGTTGGGGTTTGGATATTGGGACAACTTGTAAGGCAGGGTAAGATGGATTGGAGCCTAGGTTTGGTGGGTGGAGTTGATCAGGTTGGTGATTGAGAAGAGTTGGGATTCTTGGTTGGATGGAGTGAGTTGGGGACTGGGTGAGTTGGGGTTTGGATATTGTGACAACTTGTAAGGCAGGGTAGGATGGGTTGGAGCCTAGGTTTGGTGGGTGGAGTTGATCAGGTTGGTGATTGAGAAGAGTTGGGATTCTTGGTTGGATGGGGTGAGTTGGGGACTGGGTGAGTTGGGGTTTGGATATTGTGACAACTTGTAAGGCAGGGTAGGATGGGTTGGAGCCTAGGTTTGGTGGGTGGAGTTGATCAGGTTGGTGATTGAGAAGAGTTGGGATTCTTGGTTGGATGGGGTGAGTTGGGGACTGGGTGAGTTGGGGTTTGGATATTGTGACAACTTGTAAGGCAGGGTAGGATGGGTTGGAGCCTAGGTTTGGTGGGTGGAGTTGTGCAGGTTCATTTCAAGATCCCAGTCATGATAACCCTGCTTCCTACTTCTGTTTGATGCATTTCCAGCACAACTCATCACTATTTCTCCAATGTTATTATGTAGAAGGGAACTAATATGACAACAGAAAAATGTTGCTGGCCTCATTTCAAAATATTTCCTGCCATCAAATTGGGTTTGATGTGAAATATGCCCAGCACTGCATACAAGCAGAAATGATTTAACAAAACTGTGTAGAAGTTCATTTTATTCTACATCAAGCAACTATTATCTCACAAAGGTGTGCATTTGTAAAATCTATTTATCATTGTGCAGTCAATGAATTTCAATTTGTTAAAATGCAATAATTGGCTCGCTTACATCAAACTTCAATAGTGGTGCCAAACACACACATACACCTGTGCTACAAACAATGCACAAATCAAAAATACTCCAACGTGTCTAAGGTGCTTTCAGAAAAATTTCATTTCAGTAAAGAAAACATGTAACTGCTCACTTTAACCTATAACATTCAGTGACAATAAAACTTGCGATATATCACCTAAAAATTCTACCAAAATATTTTTGACAAAGACAATTCACTTAATTATGGTAGAACATTCAAACCTGTAGTTGTTTACACACAAATACAGCAATATCTATCTTTTAAAGCCAATCCTGAAAAAAAGTTAGCTGAGTTCCAAAAAATGTTGATTTTTCATTAATGCAGTCTATGAAATGAACAATTGGATACTACACACATCAGAATTTGAAACTGTAATTGAAAATGGATCAGTTACATGTAGCCATGCCCTTTATTTTGAAACCACAAGATAAAAAATGGCATAAAGTGGCCCCAACTTGGAGAACGCAGGTTGGTTTTTAACTGTCTTTCATAAAGTCATCGTATTTCACAGCTTAAGAACTAGAATCTCAAGAGTCTGAGTTGAGTTGAGAGTTGGGTTGAAAGTTCTGAGGGATTGAGTCATTTGCTCTCGGTGACTGAGTCAGTTATCTGTATAGTCACATGACTCAAGTATCGATTCTGGATTATGCAGGAGGTGGGTACTTGCAGACTGCATTGAAAATGTATGTGCATTCAAAATCATGCCAAACGTAGTTACGAATAGCACCACAATCAGACCCCTCAGTGACTCCATTAGGCTGGTCTGGCTTCCAATTCCTGTAGCTGACCTCCACTCCTCCTTCATTACACTCCCAAATTCCCTCGTTGGCCAGGTCACTGCAGTCGATCCAAATCCCACCAGCTCCTGGCAGCAATGCCTGGACGAAATTACTCTCTTCTAAAGAGCGTGGGACAACCAGAATACCACCCAACTTATTGCACTCATCTCGAGCTCTGGACCACTCAAAGGTGGACTCTGTCAACAAGTAGCAAGAGCCACCCCAAAGATGCCACCCTGCTGGACAGTGGGATCCCAATGGTCGACATCCGGCTTTGACTTGGGGGACAAAACAACTAGCCAAAATAGCAACGGTAACAAGTGACGAATGCATGTTGCTTCTTATCGAGACAGTGGTGTTGACAGCAAGGTACATGTATCTCACTTGTGTCTCTCCCCAGATGCGTGTAAATTAAAAATGGTACCTACAAGTAACAGCAGTTACAGCCAATCCATACATGTACGGCTAACTCAAAAAATGACAAGTCAAGTTCACTTGTTGACTATGAATGAAAGATGGCTTGGAACAAAAGGGCAAACGTTTTGATCAAGAAATTGGTTAGTAACGCATCACGTGTATTGGTAAGTTAGCTCGTTTCTTTGCATTGCTAAGTGACGCTACACACCTGAGACAAGATGACCATTTGTGGTGTGTGAACTAGGACCTGTAACAAAAGATGGATGGACAGAAATATTGATTGCTGGATTTAATTAGAGTGTTCACCAGAGTGGAAGCTAATTGGGTCTGAAGTGTCCTCAGATTTCACTGTCGGCATAAGGATGCTGCAGTCAACAGTTGTAAACTCAATATAATTGTAAGAACGTTTTTCTTTTTCATACAAAGCATGAACGAATTTGGAGGAAAAAACTACACTTAGAAAACAGTGGGAAAGTTAATTACTAAAGAAATAATAAGGAAAAACAACTGATTTTTAAAAATGTCTTCATTAACCTGTAAGGAAAAAGGACTGTTCTTGATCTTGTGTCCACCATGAAAGCTCACAGGACCTGCCAACAGATAATGTTGCAATTACTCTGTATATTCAAGTCATAAATGACAGTTTCAAAAAATGTATTGTAATCCACTGAAGTCAGATGCGATGCTTGCTTCTGGCTTAGATGCTCTACTGGAAGATCCCTTAACCTTACAAATGCAAAATATGCCTGTTCAGCCAGAGTGGCCCATTAGGTGCTGCCCCTGAAATTAAACTGGAAACCCTGTGGCAGTTTACAGCGACAAGCTACCTACAGGTTGTGGGAACACATATGTGCAGTTAAATCGTGCCATCCCTTTTGCCAAGTAAGGCCATTCAATCCTCTTTACCTCCACTGGGCTGATTTCAGAATCCATGCACTCCCAACTATCCTTAATGGTCAGGGCATCCCAGTCAATCCAACCCAGGACATCCCAGTCAATCCAACCCAGGGCATCCCAGTCAATCCAACCCAGGGCATCCCAGTCAATCCAACCCTGGGCATCCCAGTCAATCCAACCCAGGGCATCCCAGTCAATCCAACCCAGGGCATCCCAGTCAATCCAACCCAGGGCATCCCAGTCAATCCAACCCAGGGCATCCCAGTCAATCCAACCCAGGGCCTCCCAGTCAATTCAACCCAGGCCATCTCAGTCAATCCACCCCAGGGCATCCCAGTCAATCCAACCCTGGGCATCCCAGTCAATCCAACCCAGGGCATCCCAGTCAATCCAACCCAGGGCATCCCAGTCAATCCAACCCAGGGCATCCCAGTCAATCCAACCCAGGCCATCCCAGTCAATCCAACCCAGGGCATCCCAGTCAATCCAACCCAGGGCATTCCAGTCAATCCAACCCAGGCCATCCCAGTCAATCCAACCCAGGGCATCCCAGTCAATCCAACCCAGGCCATCCCAGTCAATCCAACCCAGGGCATCCCAGTCAATCCAACCCAGGGCATTCCAGTCAATCCAACCCAGGGCATCCCAGTCAATCCAACCCAGGGCATCCCAGTCAATCCAACCCAGGGCATCCCAGTCAATCCAACCCAGGGCATCCCAGTCAATCCAACCCAGGCCATCCCAGTCAATCCAACCCAGGGCATCCCAGTCAATCCAACCCAGGGCATCCCAGTCAATCCAACCCAGGGCCTCCCAGTCAATCCAACTTGGACTGATGGCCAGAATAGGTTCCAAAGGAATGTGTTCTCTTCCAAGGAGTGCAGCATGGCCAGAATGCTGTCTCATTTTTGTGGCACTGGTCTCTGGCAATGAACCACTCAAAACTGGAAGAAGTAACAAAGGCTACCCCTGAGAGGCCCTCAAGGTGGACAGACAATCCCCCCCAAAATTGACATCGATCTGGCTGTGATTTTGGGGATGGAATTACACAGCAAAGCAACAAAATCATGAAAACTGCAGCACACTTATTCCTTGTTTTTAGACTTCTTTAGCATGCCTAATATCATGCATATACATGTAGTCCTCAACTTGCCTGTTTCAGCACTGGGGGGGGGAGTCAGGTTAGCGTAGTGGTTCTATCCTTGCCTTCCAACTCAACGGTCCAGGTTAGATACCCAGCTCAGTCCACATGTCCTTCCTGATTCCATAGGTTTCACCCAGAATACTCTAAAACTGTAACTTTTTCTCACTGTCTCCCTTCAGGTTTCTTCAGGCTTACCAGCTACAGTACCTTGCAAGCACTTTTGAAGAATCATTTGGTTTCATACCAAAAAGACTCAATAATATTAATAGTAAGGTAGCAAGTCAAGGTTGCCAGGCAAACATCAGACATATCCCAACCCCCAAATTATCCTGATAATCATGACCAATGTATACTGGCTCAAAATAAGATCCCCAAATCTTGATATCTGCATGATTAAACCTATTGGTGTAGAAAGCATCGACCAGTCACAATTAAAAGCATTAATGGTACGACAGTGAATACTTCACAAGAATTCAGTTGTGGAATTTTGAGGTTCATAGATGCTTCCACACAGGATCTCATTACAGCTGATGTTGTGGTGTGATGTGGACTTACATGTATATTCTACACCCAAGTGTGCTTATAAAGCTAAGATTACCAGTTTGGTACATGTACCTGTCATTTGGGTTCATCAAAATTGTGGACTGTCAGAATTTTTCATTCCCTCTCATGATGACACAAAAAGAAAAGTGGCTTACCAGCCGAGGTGTGCCTTGCAATGTGGACATGTTGCTATCCGCCAGGAGTAGGCAGGGAACCAGCTATGCTCAGTAAAGGCCTACATGTACATAGAAAAAAACAAACAAAAAACTGAAGTCAGACTTGGACTTGAATATGCATAAGTAACAATGCTTTGATTGAATGCAGCATCAAACAAACAAGTCCTTTAGATTTTTCAAGTGTTGTCTTCAATTTCTGAATACTTCTCCAGACTCTTTATTTTTCCAACACTCTGAAAATTCTTCAACACCTCCATAACAGTGCCCATATTCCATAAACCAAGTTTTAAACAATGCACAATTTCACATTATTTTCTTTACCTTCTTACAAAGAGAAACCCAATGAAATACAAGTTGTTTTGCTTAACAATTGGACTCTTGGAATTGTACAATGACATTTTACATGTAAGTGTCTTACACTTTCATGTGTTTTGGTTTCTGTCCTGTAGGGAAATGAAAACACTCCATGATAGTTTTCATTAAAAAAACAGCAAGAATCTCCCTTCATTAGATTTTAACTGCAAGGAATCTGATTTATGATTACAGAGTTCAAAGGTCACAAGACATCTGCATGTCCCCCGAAAGTGCAAATCATGAAAATATTAAAATAGCCTTTCTGGAGGTTAAGACAGAACTGATACAAAAATAGTGTACTTGGTGGAAAAATTGTTTTACCAAAAAGTCTTTAAATTAAATCCTCAAACATATTTTAAAAAAAAGTTTCAAAAAGAAAGAACGAACCAATAGATGCAAATAGTTTAATTTAAAGGAAAAAAGGCCAACTTAAAAAACCTTGCATTTAAATAAACTTATGTTGCTTCTAATTCAGCACTAATAAAAATAAAATCCCACTTTATTGGCTGCAATTTCAAAATATTTTAATTGCACAAATATAATATCACACAAAATATGGAAAATTGTAGAGTTTTTTCAAATAGGAGTCCTCCACGCTCAACCTATCCAACAGTCACTATATATGCAGAGTAGCAATGTACGCTGGTGGAGGATTGGCAAGGACGCACTGAAAGTGAGGAAAACCATGAGGAATGAGGCACCATGAGGTGAATGATGAGGGTGTGGCGCGACAACTGACACCTTTTTGTGGTGGACTCAGCAGACTGGCCTGATCGGAGATAGAATTGACCTGGTCTGACCCCACAAATATATTTATTTAACCTTACGCAAGGATGAGCGGCTACCCTGACACAAGGGGGGATATCAGCTAACAAACAACGGACTAAGCCTAGGAGCAGTTCGTTGGGTGGAAATGTACCACCACTTAGGAAAGACAAATCAATACTGGTATCAGAGAAAGGACATACAGGGGAACCTTTAATAAACCTCACAGTGACACAGGATTTCCAAGGACAATAATCAGGTAATTGGTTTATTACAAATATAAATCAACGAGGCATATCAAAACACAAGGTTTATTTATACATGTGTACAGCCCACCTCACAAGGCAACTCAATATGCCTCACATGGTAAACCTAATCACCTGGCAAACTCTAACACGAGCTGGACTATTACTACTTGCAAGCAGTGATAATCTACGTGGAGTGTTTATCAAATCAAGGAATAATAATCCTCACTACCCAGGGGTGATTAATCCAAGGGACAATAACCCTCACTACCCAGTGGTGATTAATGCAAGGGACAATAACCCTCACTACCCAGTGGTGATTAATGCAAGGGACAATAACCCTCACTACCCAGGGGCGATTAATGCAAGGGACAATAACCCTCACTACCCAGGGGCGATTAATGCAAGGGACAATAACCCTCACTACCCAGGGGCGATTAATGCAAGGGACAATAACCCTCACTACCCAGGGGCGATTAATGCAAGGGACAATAACCCTCACTACCCAGGGGCGATTAATGCAAGGGACAATAACCCTCACTACCCAGGGGCGATTAATGCAAGGGACAATAACCCTCACTACCCAGGGGCGATTAATGCAAGGGACAATAACCCTCACTACCCAGGGGCGATTAATGCAAGGGACAATAACCCTCACTACCCAGGGGCAATTAATGCAAGGGACAATAACCCTCACTACCCAGGGGCGATTAATGCAAGGGACAATAACCCTCACTACCCAGGGGCGATTAATGCAAGGGACAATAACCCTCACTACCCAGGGGCGATTAATGCAAGGGACAATAACCCTCACTAGCCAGGGGCGATTAATGCTAGGGATAACAACCCTCACTAGCCAGGGGCGATTCATCCACGGGATAACAACCCTCACTAGCCAGGGGCGATTCATCCACGGGATAACAACCCTCACTAGCCAGGGGCGATTCATCCACGGGATAATAACCCTCACTACCCAGGGGCGATTCATCCACGGGATAATAACCCTCACTACCCAGGGGCGATTCATCCAAGGGATAATAACCCTCACTACCCAGGGGCGATTCATCCAAGGGATAATAACCCTCACTGCCCAGGGGCGATTCATCCACGGGATAATAACCCTCACTGCCCAGGGGCGATTCATCCACGGGATAATAACCCTCACTGCCCAGGGGCGATTCATCCACGGGATAATAACCCTCACTAGCCAGGGGCGATTCATCCACGGGATAATAACCCTCACTAGCCAGGGTCGATTCATCCACGGGATAATAACCCTCACTAGCCAGGGTCGATTCATCTAAGGGATAATAATGAATCTGGCACTGATTTGAATGTCTTGACTGATATTTGTAAGCAAGTAGCTGGACTACATGTGCGGTACCTTTCGACTCTTTCATTCCAAACATGGTGGACTAAAGGCATGCAAATTAGGTAGTGTTGTACGTGCATAATATTGGAAATCAGCCAATCAAAGGAGCCCATCAGTAGCATAAAAGGGATTGTTGAAAGTCACAACAGCGTCGTGGTCTCACAGCTTTCAATATGCTGATCCTTTCTTAATATATGGAAATCAGAAGTGGAGCTCAGTCCAAACTAATCACAGGTTTCCTCAGGGGATTCAAGACTCTGAATGAGCACTTAAAAACAAATCAATAAAATTCACATAAATAAAATCATTTCATCTGCCCCCTCTCCTGACAGAAAGTTGGATGACATAGGATCCTGGGAACATTTACACTTCAAAGTGAAGACCTCTTTGGAAAGGCAATTTGACCTCAGGTACATGTACGTGTGCACATATGTGCATCTAGCTTGTGTGATGTAATCTTAAAGGACTAGTTTCAATTTTGCAAGGAGTAATGTTTATTCAGCAGTGCCTCTAAGCTATTGGTATCAACGCAATGTACATGTAGTCATCAGGCAGCGTCAAAATCCAATCAGACACACATGTACATATGTTTACTGGCACATAGCAGTAAGTTCATCACTCAATCAAGGAACCTTACCATTTGTCAAACAATTCAAACAATTGTACTGACAAGTTCAATATAGTAACCATGGATGAGGCTAGAGCTTGTGCAAAGTTGAAGAGGCAAATTGACTCTGCTTCTACCATCACTGATCAGGTTGTCTGGTGCATGGCACCAATTAGTCTCGTGTTGAATGCAACATTCCTCTACGTTGTTGTACGTGTTCGATCCATGCGAACTGTCATCAATGTCTATCTGGGCAACCTAGCAGTAGCTGACAGCGTATTCCCCATGTGTGTATTGATGGGGAAAGTTGTGCCCATCTACAGCTTGGCACCTGAATTAATTTTGGAATTCTTCGCAACATCTAGCCCATCCACTGAGACACAGAGCAGAATCCAGCAAAGCTCAGGCTGCCAAAAGACTGGCCAAAATATGGATTTTTGCAGCCATTATGGGGCCTGCATTTCATTCTTTAGTAAGATGGGGAGGGGGTGTAGGATTGGACATTGTTTGTGCTCTGTTGTTGTTAATAAATACAGCTTGTCCGTTAACTGTTGCCTTCCTCTATGCCTGTATTGTCAAGAAACTCTGGCAGTGACCACAGATAACATCAACAAATGACGACAACCTTCATGACAAACTTGTCACGCTCAGAGTGGTTGTCATGCTCATAATAACCACTGCTGTTTTCTTTGCCCTTAATTCCACAAACATTGCATATATGATTATGTTGTTAGTCATGGATTGGCACAACTTATGTACCATGAGGACTACTAAACAGAAACATGCAGTAAATGTTATAGCCTTGGTTGCCGTTATCTTTCAACTACTCAATTCTTCAGTGGACCCTCTGGTGTACAGCGGCATTAACTCAGAATACCGGGAAGCCTTCTTGGAGGCATTCTCTTGCTTCCATCCTAGATGCTGTTGCCCCTGTTTCTGGAGAAAGCAAGATTCACCAAAGCAATCACCTCATCAAATGAGACTAGAAGAAACCTGATGGGGCCAAGACACACGGAAACTGCAAGAAGAGCATATTGAACTAAAAGTAATCCATCCTGCCCTAAATGTCCAAAAGGAGCCAACAGACCAGGTAAATCTTGGAAAATTGTACCTTTGAACAATTTTACTCCAGAGAAGGTAGACATACCGGCTGTATAAGTACATGTTGCTTAACAATTCGTATTTAGGAATACAATAGAATTCAGTCTCAGTAGTGTGTTCTCAGGTTTAACTGTGTAACAAAAACAAAACAAAATGGCTCGGTATTCCTGTAATTTGATTCCAGTTTCAGAAAGATAAATTTATGATGTTACACACCAAAGAAAATAAAGCCATTTCAAAAGTATCCCCAAAACCTTAGGTCTAAACTTCTGAAAACTATTGAGAAAATGCTGACAGGTGATAGAAAACTTCAGAGAAACAATTCTGTTTGAAAAACAAAAAGTGATTAACATGGACAATAACAAACTTAAAAAGAAGGATTAATAAGTTCCTCAAGACATCTTCACAGATGAATGAACGGCCAATTTCCTGGTTTCAGTTTGTTTAATGTTTATCTTTATATCTTTATGGTATCTTTATCATAGCAGGGGGTTGCTTTTGAATTCACGTTAAATTGAAGACTCATTACAATGTCTTGACTTCTGCTTGATAGAGGATACAAACACAACTGGGGCAGTGATTCATGCAAATTAAGGAAGGATACCAGCCAATCAGTGGTCTCAGGAGGTTCATATTAGTAATAGCAGTTTGATAGTCTCTTGCTGTTAAACACAGTTGTTCTTTTGAGGAATGCAAACGAGGAAGTCAGGCAGTATGCAAATTAATCACAGGGCTTGTGAACCCCTCAACATTATCAAAGGGCACTTCTTAGAATCAAAACATTCAAAATCATAAAGTCAATGCTTTCATTCTTCAAGGAAGTTGGAAGAAACTACATTGAATGAATGGTTACTCTTCAAAGTGCATGTCTCTTAGAAAGACTGTCTACTGTAATATTGTAGCGCCGGCGGGTCCGGCCGGTGGGGGCGCCAGCTCGGACCCGCATGGAGTTGGCTGGCTGCCCCCGCTGGTATGCGAACGGCCCGCGGTTTTCCCGCCGAGACGCATCATGTCTAGAGCTTGGGATAGAACACAGTGTTGTTGATGTAAGAGAAATAAAACAGAGATTTCTTGACCAGAACAGCGATCTGTAGCTGTGTGTCTGTCTATATTAGCATCAGAGCCCAATCTGTAGGACACGTTACAATATCATATGGATATGTGCCATTCTTTTTACGTGACAAAAAAATTGGAAAATTAATTGAATTGTCCCATGTCATTCTGTAAACTTTAAAGGTGAATCGTTTTCTCTTCCACTACAAGACAATTAAATGTATACTCTTAGTTTCTCCAATGGAATTGCTAGTGCAACCCGTGTGTTTATAGTGGTTGCTCTGGTTCATGAAAGAATACTGTTGATCATGAGTGACCTATCTCACGAAAGTAGATGTTTTTAGTCTTTAATTTCTCCTTCAAGACTCTGCAAAATTTAAACAAGCGAGAATGTTCATATCTATTTGTTAGAAAATATCAGTAGCTAGATATTGAATAAATCTCTGAAAGCCTTTGTTCTTTATAGCGTTTTGTTTTACACTTCACATTCTTCAAACACCATTTACAGCAGGGTTAATAAGCGATGGCAGGAATATTAGTATCTGGCTACATGTCCCACATGTGGGACCACTTTTGGTCATACATGTGACCACTTATGTAGGTAATGGATGTGACATCTTGATAATTTTAACAACAATTAATCAAACAACTTCAGTAACTCGTAATTTTGTAGCAAGTAGGATGCATGAAAGCTACATGTACATGTATATACTGGGTACGTGTAGCATGTGGGATAACAAATTTCCCAGAACTGTGGTTTACATGCAATGAACTTTCATTGTTTGGGTCAAGTGTGAAGTTTAAACTCCATTAATTTTTTTTCCTTGCTATCTTGTTCAATATAAATGAATACAAATTTTGCTAGTTGAATGTTATAGCACTGAGCACCAAAGTATTAACAAAATACACTTCAGTAGAATCCAATGATTGTCTAGCATAAGGTAAATAGCTTTCTTCTTTTCAAAAAGATCCACATGAAAATATATGCAAATGAGCATGTACAGGTCTGAGTCATTAAATTGATAAAAATGCGCATTTTAACTTTCGACAACATTCTTTAAAGCTACATGTAGATGCCTGCATCCGATGCCCTCATCTGCCAAGAGGAGGCAAGCTACATGTAGATGCCTGCATCTGATGCCCTCATCTGCCAACAAGAGGCAAGCTACATGTAGATGCCTGCATCTGATGCCCTCATCTGCCAACAAGAGGCAAGCTACATGTAGATGCCTGCATCTGATGCCCTCATCTGCCAACAAGAGGCAAGCTACATGCAGATGCCTGCATCTGATGCCCTCATCTGCCAACAAGAGGCAAGCTACATGTACATGTAGATGTCCACTGGTATGTGTAGAACCAAGACACCCCAGCCAACCAGATCTGAAGAGCAAGAAACTGCAATTTGTGCCACCTTGTTCACAGGATAAAGGAACACACGTTACTTGGCACTCATATCAGTTTTTGCACAACTTTGGCACTTCCAAGTCATCATGCATTCATTCTGTATATGTGCACGTAACTACCCACTTCTAACAATGTACATCTTGTTTGAAAAGATGTACATGTTGTTTTAGCTCTGATGAAAAGATAGTGCACATCACCATAAAGAAAGCGCACATCACCATAAAAATGCTTCTTTGCACAAGGGAATACCCTGGCACACTCAGTTTCACTCATGTGCATTTTGGTTTTGGTTATGTAAACCTCTCTCCTCAAAAAATTTAATGTGATATGCTTTTCTTGTCACTGGATTTCAGTTTCAAAAAGATTAATTCATTTATAGTAAAGATTGCGGTAACACCATGTATTTATCTCTTCTTTGAGTATGTGTGGTTCTGAGAAGAACCGGGGAATAACTCGACGTTTCGAACAGTGTACTCTGTCAGTCTTCAGGAGACTGACAGAGTACACTATTTGACCTCATTAACGTGACTACAAAGTGCAATATGATCTCAGAAATTTACAGTTTCAGTTTTGCCAAAATGATTATGCTCACGTTGGGCACTTACATGTACGGCAACACACTGGCACAAGTTTTCGTCAGATCAAGACACACTTAAGCCTGTTTATTGGCAGATAATTAGACCACATGCATGTACCATTAGTTCAGTAGGCCTACTTAATCACGGAACGTTTGCCATTCGTCATCTATTTGTGTTGACAACTTCAATGTACATGTAGTAGCCATGGATGAGGATACAAAGATAGCTGAGGCCTGGGAGGAATATAACGAGAAAGATGACATTATCAACGACATCAGTGACAAAGCTAACTGGTGCATGACACCAATTGGTCTCTTGTTAAATGTAACATTCCTCTACGTTGTTGTACGTGTTCGATCCATGCGAACTGTCATCAATGTCTATCTGGGCAATCTAGCAGTGGCCGACAGTATATTTATCACAGTTCCATTAATTTGGTCTGTGCAGCCCATCAACAGCTTGGTGTATAAATTCCTTCTGGAGAGCATTTCTATTTCAAGCAACATGGTTTCATTTTTCATAATAACGGCATTGGCTTTTGAGAGGTTCTGTGCTGTCTGCCATCCACTGAAGCACAGAGCAGAATCCAGCAAAGCTCAGGCTGCCAAAAGACTGGCCAAACTATGGACCCTTGCAGCCATCACAGGATCTGCACATTATTCAGTCATCCAATGGGGGGGAGATATTGGACTGAACATTGGTGGCGCTATAATTTTGTCAGTAAGTACAGCTTGTCTGCTGACCGTTGCCTTCCTTTATGCTTGTGTTATCAAGAAACTAAGGCAGCAACCACAAATTACATCGACATATGATGACAACCATCGACTACGACGAGTGGTTGTCATGCTCATTGTAAACACTGCTGTGTTTTTTGTGTCTAATACCACACAAATTGCTTACGTCATCCTGATATTAGTCATCAGATGGTCCAATCTGTCTACTCTGAGCAAAATTCAACAGCTTCATTCATCAAATGTTATTAGAGCAGTTGGAGTTATCCTTCAATTAATCAGTTCTTCAGTGGATCCTCTGGTGTATAGTGGCATTAATTCAGAATATCGGGAAGCTTTCATGGAGGCATTCCCTTGCCTTCATCCTCGATGCTCTTGCCCCTGTTTCAGGAGAGAGCAAGATTCTCCAGAGCAAACACCTCAACAAATAAGACTAGAAGAAATCCAACAGAGCCAAGACACTCAGAAACTGCAAGAAGAGCAGATTGAACTAAAAGTAATCCATTCCGTCCAAGATGTCCCACAAGAGCCAACAGACCATGTAGAAGTCCACATCCACAGAAGCCAAGATACTCCACATCAACAAGAGGAGATTGAGCTGCAAGTGCAGTAATCCACCCTGTCCAAGATGTCCCACAGGAGCTAACAGACCAGTCAGAAGTTCACATTCACCAGAACCAAGACTTCCCATCAGAACCAGACAAGCAGACTGAGAGGCAAAAAACCCTTCAAGATAACTTAGAGCCACAAGCAGCCTATGATGAGAGAATCAAATATGCTTACCACAGAAGTGGATCATCCATGATCAAACAAAAACAGAAGGGCAGAGTGGCCTAAAGGTGAATCATACAAAAGAGGTGCTTTCTAAATAACAATTTGCTCAACCCACAAAAGCTCAACTCCAAAAACTAGTGAGAAATCCTTCTTGGAGGTTGAGATAGAAATACTGGACACTAACGTCCCAAAAAGTAATTTAATAATGGAGATACACATAAAGGCAGCTCATTACAATAGCTATGGTCAAGTTCAATCAATGATCATTAGTTGAATGGTGAAGTTAACAGTAAAGTTGAAAGTGCAAATGACCACAGTCAACCATTGTATCTAGTCAACCAAGTCTCTAGGTTGAAGGGGAGAAAAGGAGAGGAGAAAAGGCCAAAATAGCAAAAATGATGGTGAAAATTGTCGTTTAGTAGTGGCATACTATTTTTCTGTCATTTTCCTGATAACTGGTCCTCTCTTTACTGTGCAATGGTTTATGGCAACCAACGACGCATCCAACCTTGTTAACTACGGTCCTTAATCACACTTACCCCATGGCTTTGATATTGTCGCAGAAAGTGTACGAACTTTGGTAATTTTTGTTGTGCATAATGATAAGGACTAGACAAGTGTAGTAGTGTGTACATGTCCTGTGACGTAAACAGGATGGGTGGAACGTGGCGCTTTGTGTATGCGTAGGTAGTAAGCTCTGTGGTTTGCGCGTAAGTGGGCAGAGCTTGCTCTTTGTTGCTTTTCTGCTAGTTCAGCGAAGCTGTATAGATGTGAGTTCTTGGTGCTCTCGCTGTGGCGTGTGCTGCTATAGGGCGTTGCGAATGCTGCTATATGCTAGGCGTGGGCAGACTGTCTCCGTGTAGCATTACACAGGTTGTACGATCCAGCCGTTCGCTTGTGGGTGAATTATAGTAGATTTGGGCTGGGCCCATGGTGCCGGGGTGATCAGTGCATGCAATGCGATGTTTAGGCAGTGCGACATTGAGATGTGCAGTGCTACCTGGGTCCAGCGTTGGTAATTGGTCTCGTGTTGGCAACGTTGGACATGCATTGCTGATAGCGTTCATGTGGTGCGACATTGTTTTGTGCATTGCATGTAGGAATTGTGCGAGGCGACAGTAGTCAGTGCGTTGCTGATTGGCGCGACGCAGTACGATATTAGCTGTGTATTGCTAATAGCCTCTCCTCAAGACCACGCAAAGCAATAGAGGTAATAAAGCATACCCAATACGAATTATCCCTAATCACTATATCAATTAATTATTCGTTGAATGTCTGAATAAATCACATTGTTGTTGAGGTTACCGGCAATCTAATTGTCAGGTGTCCTTGTTGTGTATTGTTTATTAGCAGAGAGCATCACAGTCATCATAATCGGTGGTATATTTCCACCAAAACGGATCTGCTCCCTTGGCCTTTAGGTCACTTTGAGTGATCTCTGGACCGAGGAGGAACCCGAGTTGAGGCTAGAGTCGAGACCCCAACCAGTTTCAGACTTGATCCTCAAACTTAGGTTAGGGCCGGGAAAACAACCACGATATTTCAGGAATTGAACATCTTATTTGTGGCAGTGAACTGGATCAAACCCAAGATGTTTCAAACCCTGGGTCAACCCGGATTCAACCTTCCAGATTCTCTCAGTGTGAAGGTGTCTCGGTAGGGAACAAGCAACCCTCAGCAAAGGCCTTAAAATTAAAAACCCAAAGAGTATGATCAATGAAGCCAGACAAATTCATGCTGTTTTTAAAAGTTAGCATACGTGTACACAAACTGAACAAGTGGAGTTCCAATCTAAATAGACACTGTTGTCTAAAATATCCAAATATTTGTGTACATATGTGACCTGCTCTGCAAAAAGGGTATTAAGGGATGCTGCGCTATTTCATGCAAAGGGCTTTTCTATGCGGAGAGGGTGATTTTTTACTTCTTGGTTTATTGGTTTCTATTATCTCAATACTTTCATAATTCATACAAGAAACTAAACTGTTGCTATGGACATTCAAGAGACTTTCTTGGCTGATTTCTTATTCCACTTCCTGTGTTTAAAGGGCTTTATCTCTGAAAGTACTTCTGTTGATGTGTACGATATGATTACGCAAAAATCAGTATATCTCCAGATTGCAAAATGCCACAGGGTTCAAACCTATCTAATGTACCGAATTCAAATGTGTATATGTATGTAACTCATTTTGAAAAAAAAAGTCCCATAACACCCATTTTTGTGGAGCCGGTCACACATATATTTCCTAAGTTTTCTACATTATGTTGTTCAAAAACTGTAGAGTTGTAACCAGAGTGGGAAGGCTACAAAAGAAATTGAGTCAATGACCCAAATCTTTCTTACGAAAGATAAAACATTTATTCTCTCCCTGTCGCAAGGGTTAATGTAGGTTCACATTTTGTACAATTGGATGCGACTATGTGTATATCAAAAATAAATGACAGCCTTATTAGTTATATACCTCGGTGAGAGATAAAAAGATTGAAAATCTACTTTAGTTTCTCAGCTGTATCTCTTCATGTACAATGTACATGATTAACAACTTGGCATACATACAGTTCATAAATACTAAGCTGTCAGTGCACATATTTGTACATGTATTAAATGGGTTACACTGATCATACTCAATACATGGCCAATTATATTTATAACCGGCTCTGTTAAAAAAGGTGTATAATGTAATTTTTTCAGTAATCTCATTTTACCTTCAATTAGAAAGAGTAACTCAAATGATACATCAATGCAAAGAGTTTATTTAGCCATTTTAATAAAAATTGTACAAGTAAGAGTGTTGAAGATTTCTATTAATTTCCACAGTGCAGGGTTCTTTAAAAGGCCTGTAACTCAAGAGTGGCTCTGGCAACTTATTACCAATTTTTGCAGAGTGGGTCATATTTCCATCTGCAATTTAACCAAGAATAGCTCTAATCAAGAGATAAATTATCCGATTGATGTATAGACCTTATGCGCATGACGTTACATTCGAGGGCATTTCCTTATTCCACTAAGGTAAGCTTGAGTAAACCAATTTTGTGCAATCATTGTAACAAAATTAAAATGACAACAGACAGCCTTCTAAGACACCAACAACGTACAACCCCTATATGTACGTAAGTTCAGACGATATACTCAGCATTACAGGGTGTTAATGTACCTCCGGATTGAATGAGACCTAAACACCTGGTCAATACGAAGGTCACGTTATTCAAAATATGCATAACTCAAGTAAATGTCGAGCATTATAATAAGATGTTAAAACCCTCCTATGCTGAAGTCACTCTTTGGGTCACTTGGAAAACACCTCAAAGAAGCACAGCTGTGTTGTGTTGTGCACTGCACCTACATGCAAGAGAGTGACCTTGGGCACTTGTGCATATTTGTGCTGTAAAACCAAAGGAGGGTTAACACACTGTAAGTACATGTATGCTAAGTGTGATCATTCCCAAACTTGGGTGATAAAGTATGTAAAAAAGTCTGACAAGTATTTCAGAAAAAGATTGATATCTATGACCTTGTGTGGATGTTGCCTTGCAGAATATCCCCGCAAAAGTAGTATTTCAAGAAGACTGAGCAAACTTCAAATACTGCAAATGTTTACATTTCTCGTACGGAATTGCCCAAATGCTAACTCAGTGCCATGTCTGTATGATACGTCAAACGTGGTAATCTATTTAACTTCAAATATTAAAAGATCGCAAGTTTGCTGTACTCACCGACCAAAGCAGTCCCTTATCTCACATGCCTCAAGACGACACTCCATCAAATGAGGTTGGAAATACAGTAGGCCAAGGTGAATGTATAACGGATTAAAAAGGCCTAACACTATCGAAGTTGGACATGTTGGACGTGAAGTCCAAAGGAAGAGCATATTTAGATGTTGCTCGGTCAGTACAACAATTTGAAAGAACTGATATACGTGTATGTACTCCCAAAAGTTTAGTCCTGAGAACTAGAAAACCCTAACGGGAGATCATAAAAAACATAAATTAAAACAACTCTGATGGAAGTAATGTAATTAAAATGGACAATGACAAACTTGAAAAGGAGTGTGAAAAAGTTATTCATGACACCTTCATGGACAAACAAACAGCCAATTTTCAGTATGCTCCAGTTTTCTTGGTTTAACATGTCTATCTCACAATTGTACAAGGAATGACATTAATTGATTTGAATGTCTTAACTGGTTCTTGAAAGCAGATGTCAAGCTGCAAGACAAGGGCACTGAGGGAAATGTTTAATCTTCAAAGTGCACCTCTTTTGAAAGCCCATTTGACCTCATTTACATACATTTCCTGACGCTTTTGCAATCTGATCTCAAAAGATTACAGTTTCAGTTTTGTAGAGACAAATTGTGTTCATAGTGTGAACTTGATACAATAGCAGTTGTCAGACAGCTTGAAGGTTCAATCAGACATACATGATGTACAGCCTATGGGTAGGCTTGTTACTGGCATAGAATTTGATCACATGCCAGCTACACGTAGTTCAACACTCATTGCCATTTATTATTTATGTTTACAACATGTCCAATGTTACAGCTATGGATGAGGATACAGAGATAGCTGAGGCCTGGGCGCAGTGTAAAAGGCAGAGAGACATCTTCACAGCCATTGGTGACAACGTTGCTTTGTGCATTACACCAATCGGTCTCTTGTTGAATGTCACATTCCTCTACGTAGTGGCACACGTCCGATCCATGCAAACTGTCATCAATGTCTATTTGGGCAATCTAGCAGTGGCTGACAGTATGTTCCTCATGTGTACGTTAGTTGTAACAATTTGGCCCATCAAAGGCTTAGTGCCTGAATCCATTCTGCAATGTATTAGCTACATAAGCCAACTGGCTTCATATTTCATAGTGACTGCATTGGCTTTTGAGAGATTCCGTGCTGTCTGCCATCCACTGAAGCACAGAGCAGAATCCAGCAAAGCTAAGGCTGCCAAAAGA
The DNA here is from genome assembly GCF_054643075.1 of Acanthaster planci. NCBI lineage: Eukaryota > Metazoa > Echinodermata > Asteroidea > Valvatida > Acanthasteridae > Acanthaster > Acanthaster planci. The sequence continues at coordinate 1,551,028 of NC_141778.1, forward strand.
TTGGTCAAACTATGGATAATCGTATCCATTATAGGATCTGCATTTTCTTCAGTGTCCAAATGGGGCAAGGATACAGGAACAGTCACTATTGCTGTTCTGATCTTGGTAATGCATACAGCTTGTCTGTTCACTGTTACCTTCCTCTACGCTTGTGTTGTCAAGAAACTAAGGCAGCAACCACAGATTACATCCACAAATAATGACAACCGTCGACTGAGACGAGTGGTTGTCATGCTCATTGTAAACACTGTTGTCTTCACTGCTCTTAATGCCATAAACATTGCAGAATTGATCTTGGTGTTAGTCATCAGTTGGTCCAACCTGTCTGACCTCAGCCTTATTGAACAAGTACATTCAGCAACTATTTTGAATTTGGTGCAATATATTTTTCAACTGCTTAATTGTTCAGTGGACCCTCTGGTGTACAGCGGAATTAATTCAGAATACCGGCAAGCCTTCACGGAGGCATTGTCTTGCCTCCATCCTAAATGCCTTTGTCAATATTTACGGAAACAGCAAAATACTCCACAGCAAACACAAGAAAAGATGGAACTGCGAGAAACCAACAAAAGCCATGACACTCCAAAACCCCCAGAAGAGCAGAATGAACTTAATCAAGAAATCCCTCAAGAACCAGACATCCAACAACAGCCAACAGACCAGCTTGAGGTCCACGTCCACAGAAGACAAGATATTTCATATCAACGAGAGGAGTTTGAGCTGCAAGTACTCCACCAAGACCAAGATGTCCCACAGGAGCCAACAGAACAGGTACAGATAGAAAGCCACATCCAGAGAAGCCAAGATAATCGACATCAACAAGAGGAGTTTGAACTGCAAGTAATCCACCAAGATCAAGTCCCACAACAGCAAGCAGAAGATGTCATTGTGCAAATTCACCACAGCCAAGACACCCTCATCAACCAGAAAAGCAGAGTGAACAACAAGAAATGAAACAAAGCCAAGATGTCTGCCAGTAGCCCACAGACCAAGTCGAAATTCACATCCAGTAGAACCAAAACACCCATCTCAACTAGATAAGCAAACTGAAAAGCAAGAAATCCTAATGTACTTGACATCATCAGCAAGCAGCCTGTAGGGTGCACCCCTTTAAGTAAATTCCTATAAAAACCAAAAATATCAATAAATCCTTATATTTTAAATTTTTTTAAAAAATACTAACAACTCTCACAGGTGTCCAACTGGACAGAAAAAATGTTTGACATGTCCTCTTTCATTTTCCTTTCAATTTTTAGTGGGTTGATCGGTGAATTTTTGAGAAATTCTCACCCAAAACAGACCAACCCTAAAATGAAGGATATTTCACTGCCCCGAAAAGTAGCCATTTTGAAAATGCATCCCACTGCAAACGGCTAAATACAGGTAGTGCCACTGTCTGACCCGACTGCATCCAAATTGCTCAGAAGAATTGGAAGCCCTGAGTCCAGGCCAGGGGTTCAGTGCAATATTTCTTCAATTCCCCAATTCCATGGCTCTCAGGACTCTCTGATATAGAATATTTTGAGTGTAGAACTTTAATTAATGAGCTTGGCGGACATATTTCTGGACTATTTGCATGGGTGCACCCTGTATTGATAGATTTTTAAACAATTTTTAATGATTTTCAGGTCTTTTCGTTATAACTTCCGGTCCAATAACATCATCAGCCCGATTTTTTTGCAAAAAGGTTGCAGGCGTTAGGGTAATTGTATTTATCAATTTTCAAGCAATTATGACAAGCTTCACCCCAGACATCTCTTTGAGAGATTTTTCAAATTTTTCAACCAATCGGCAGAGGGTGCTCGAGTGTTGTATGACGTCACAGGTGCATGTTTAGAGGAATACTATTGTGTTGAAAACTAACACCGTTGAAAGTAGGTTGAAGTTGCAAGATTGCTAAGTGGCCTAAAAGAGCTTTCAAAATGTGTACAAAACAAAGAGGGAACAATTAAATATTCAAAATCCCATAATAAATCAGGTGATGACGTCATGTTAATGTCATGATTCGGCACACGTCTTCAGATGGTAGACTATGTGCAAGGTTTGAAAGGGATCAGCCCTAAGGAGGAGGCAAAAGTCATGTGTGGAATGACCCTGTGTTATTTCTATAGGCAAAAAGCGAAAAAAGAACGAAAACAAAGGAAAACATTTTTTTTTTAAAACAAAAGCTGTTTTGGCCAATGTCTGAAACAGCTAAAAAAAACCAGAATGATTAGAATTCCTTTTCGCAAAATGCAAAAAATCCCCCCTCAAAAAAACTCTTTACAAAAAGAATGCCTTTTCCGCAACTTGCGAAAAGCCAAAAAGCAAAAAAAAATAAGGAAAGCAATAGCTGTTCCAGCTGCTAGCCAAAGCAGCTGCATGTAGTTAATCAGAGAATCTAGCAACTTGATATTTGTTGACAACAGCATGCATTAAAGCTCCATAGCTCATGGCATAAAAAAAGAACATTCTCCGAAAACACATAACAGATTGTACCATGTACAGCGAAACTACGCGCGACACACATGCACATGCTAGCATATGTACAGTGTACAGTATGCATGCTACATGTACATGCCAGGGCCTACGGGGCCAGCTGGCAGTTGGAAGCAGGCCGCGCTTGCGATGCAATGATCGTAATATTTTCCCACAATAATTATAGGTCTACATATTACATATGAAAGTCGGGGCGGGATAAATGTGAAATCGTAAGTTACAAACGAATCACAGTCCTTTTTTGGTGATGATATCCACTGTGTTTGTCATATCGTTCGTTATTTGTAAAGTGCTCTTAAATTTCTTTAGGGGTGCGACTTTTTATGCTCCGTTAGGAGTGTTGAAGAGCGCAGTAGGAGAGCCTGTGCAATCACGCTCCTTTAAAATGAAGGACTGACTAAAGTATCAACAAACTAACTCAAGTAGAATCCAACCATCATCTACCACTAAAAGATCCACATTAAACTGTGTGCAAATGTGTATGTATGAGTCATTCAATTGATTTAAACCAATGTTCATTTAACTTTAGGCACCATTCTTTATAGTCAAAGATGCCCTCTGCAGTCAGCAGTCCGAGTAGAAGTCTACATGCACCAGAACCAAGGAAATCCATCCTAACTAGATGAGCAGACTGAACAGTAAGAAATCCTTTGAGGTAAAGAAACGTTACAGCCACACGCAGCAAATGATGATTGAAAGAAAAGATGGCTACAACGGAAGAATATCCACCAGCAAAAAAAAAGAGAATGAAGCAAATAATGAGATTACAAACTGCACAAGCTTTCCACTAGTATTTTCAATTTTTAATGGCAAACACGACAGGTAAATAAATGAGAAATCAACTGATAAGAGGTAAAGTTACAAACTGAGTCCAACAATCAACTAAAGGCGAGGGAAAGGAGAGTGCCTAGATATGAGGTGTAAACACACTGTGCCCAAAACCGGAGTCCCTGGTGGCAAGTGGATAAGGCTACTTTATATTTAGCACATACATGTAAATATTAAATATTTCAAGTTTTGAAATTCAAACTTTTTGTCTGTAATTTCAAATTCCTTCTGAAGAATTACGAGTTCAAGCTAAATGCAAATATATCACAAATTTTGTGGGCCAATTCAATACTTTCAATAAATTCTGTGGTTTCATGCATCAAATCATTTGAAATCATGAAATCACTCAAAGGATTTCATTTGCCACATTCCGTAGCAACATTTCTACAGGAAGTTAAAAGACAAAGAGATTGACGAAATGCCTACTCTCCAAAGTGAAGATCTCTTTTAAAGCGCTATCTGACCTCATGCATATGTGTGTTGGTTTTGCTTATGAAATATGAACTCAAACTTTCAGTTTTCTCAGGATTAATTATTTTCATTTCAGTTCCTAAGTAACATCTCCACAGGAAGTTAAAAGACAAAGTGATTGAGGAAATGTCTTCCCTCCAAAGTGAGACCTCTAGAGAAAGGCTATCTGATCTCACTCCCATGTGTGTTGGTTTAGCTAATGAAATATGAACTCAAAGTTTTGGTTATCCAAGGCATGATGATTTCATACTGGGCGCTTAGTGCAAAGTGTCAGGCAGATTGACGCTTCACTCAGCCACATTTACCAGTACAGCTGTTTACCGGCAAAGACTTTAACCACATCCAATTACGTACAATACTCATCCCTCAGACTTTGCATTGTAATCTTTGTTGGCAAGCTCAATGCCATGGATGAGAATACAAAGATAGCTGAGGCCACGGAAGACTTTGATAGGCTACAGGACATCTTGAGTGTCATCACTAATGGTGCTGTCTGGTGCATAGCACCAATCGGCATCTTGTTGAATGTTACATTCCTGTATGTTGTGGCACGTGTCCGATCCATGCGCACTGTTATCAATGTCTATTTGGGCAATCTGGCAGTGGCCGACAGCATACTCCTGTTGTGTCAATGCATTGATAGGGTAATTACCATTCATCTCCACAGCTTGGTGTCCACATACATTCTGCGATTTATTTCAACCTTAAGTGAAATGGCTGCATATTTCATCGTGACTGCATTGGCTTTTGAGAGATTCCGTGCTGTTTGCCATCCACTGAAGCACAGAGCAGAATCCAGCAAAGCTCAGGCTGCCAAAAGACTGGCCAAACTATGGATCTCTGCAGCCATTACAGGGCCTGCATATTGTTCATCACTTCGATGGGGAGGGGATATAGGACTGAAGATAGGTTGTGCACTGAACTTGTTACTATGTACAGCTTGTCTGCTTGCTATTACCTTCCTCTACGCTTGTGTTGTCAAGAAACTAAGGCAGCAACCGCAGATTACATCAACAACTGATGACAACCATCGACTGCGACGAGTGGTTCTCATGCTCATCACAAACACTGCTGTCTTTACTGCTTTCAATACCACACACATTGCACAATTGGTCTTGACATTAGTCATACATTTACGTTGGTCCAACCTGACTTTCTTGAGCAGAATTGAATTGGTACGTTCAATGAATATTTTGGAGTTAGTTCGGTATATTTTTCTACTGCTTAATTGTTCAGTGGATCCTCTGGTGTACAGCGGCATTAACTCAGAATACCGGCAAGCCTTCACGGAGGCATTGTCTTGCCTCCATCCTAGACACTGTTGCTGCTGTTTCTGGAGACACCAAGACACTTTAGAGGAGCCGCAAGAACATACGGGACTGCAAGAAACCCACAGAAGCCAAGACACTCTGAAGCTGCCACAACAGCAGATTCAGCTGAAACTAATCTACCAAGATGAAATCGTCTCCCAGCAGCAAACAGGCCAGGCAGAAGAGTACATCCACAGAAGCCAAGATACTCTACATCAACTAGAGGAGATGAAGCTACAAGTAACCCACCAAGATCAACAAGTCCCACAGCAGCCAACAGACCAGTTAGAAGTCAGCATCAACAGGAGCCAAGATCCTTCATATCAACAAGAGGAGATTGAGCTGCAAGTTCCACAAGTAGACCATGTCAAGGTGCAAGTCCACAGTCAAGACACTTCTCAACAACCAGGAGACCAGAGTGAACCTCAAGAAATCAAACCAAGACGAGACGTCTCCCAGCAGCCAACAGTAAAATTGATAGAAGTCCACATCAGATGAGCAGAATGAACAGTAAGAAATTTTTGAGGAAGAACAAGAAGACAATATAAACAAAGGACACTTATAATGACCACAGCAGCAGATAATGTGCATCCCACAATTAATACATATTTTCAAATAATAATTGCCATCTTTAAAATGTATCAATTCAATAACAAGTTATTTCTAGAGCAAAATCAAAACTTCCACAGGAAACTTAACTTCGACCTCCACTCCCCCGAAAGTTGAAACTAACGGAGGGTCGCACACCCAGTTTCCCATTGTACATACTGCTTGACAATTTTCACTTGCACACCCCTACATGTAGGAATACAATAGCTTTGTCAAAGTGGAGTGTTTAGATAACGCCATGAAAGAAAAAGAAGGAGTTGTTTATGTGGCTTGGAATTCTTGTAATTGGATTTCAGTTTCAGAAATGATTTACGCATATGTTGAACGAGTTTTAAGTCGGTATGATTCAGCTTAGTCCTGAAAACTAGGGGGAAAAGCTGACAGTAGGTGAGGACAGAACTGATAGAAAACATCGGTGAAACAATTCTGTTTGCAACAATGTCATTGAATTCAACAAGATAAAACTTAAAATGAATATAAAAATGTTCCCCATGACACCTTAATGGCTGAATGAATGGACTATTTCCTGTGTCAGGCCAAGTCCAAATTACTGATACTTGGCTATGGCTAGAAATTACACACATCTCATGCATAATTTCAGGCCATAGCCAAGTAATTCGGACAGAGTGAAAGTTTGCTTACTTTTGTTAACTTCTTTATTACAAAAAATCAATTAAGCAAAAGAGATTGATTTTCAATTACATAATACATGTAACTCTGGCACTGATTGAAATGTCTTGATTTTTGCTTAAGAGCAGATGGCTGGAAAATCCCAAATATGGTGATCTTGAATTATGCAAATGAGACAGTGATTCGGGCACTTATCATCAGCCAATCAGTGGCCTCAGGAGGGTTGTATTAGTAATATTAGTGTCATAGTCTTTAACTTTTAAATGTATTGGCTCTTCTGGGATATTCAAGTGAGGAGGCAAGGCTGTATGTAAATTAATTGCAGGGTTTGTGGACTCATTTGACACTATCAAGGGGCACTGTTTAGAGTCAAATTAAATCAAGCAGGATCTTGACGACAAGTTGGAAGAAAGAGGATTGAGGCAATTTTTACTCTTCAAAGAGCTGTCCTACTTGGAAGGCCAATCTTATCAAGTGTAATGGGAAAATTGAGTAATCCAACCCTTGCAATTGTACAAACTTTGAAGGTGTGTTTTTTTCTCTTTTTATCAAATTGAATTTTTTTTACTTTGTTCTAATACTTCGTAATGATTAGACATAAATGGATACTGGAGATCACATGAATGACATCTCTCAAAAGCAGATTTTTAAAAAATATAATTTCTGATTAAAAGACTCTGTGGATTTTAAAAAGACTGAATGTTCCTACTAGTAGCACTTCTATTTGTTAGAAAATAATACCTGTTTGAAGCTGAATTGAAGATGAATGAGTCAAAGCTCAATGCAAATATATCTCAGATTCTGTCGGCCAATTCAATACTTTCAATAAATTCTGTAATTTTTCGCATCAGATCATTTGAACAAATGAAATCACTCAAATGATCTTGTTAAGGCAACATTATCTACAGAACGTTACAAGACAAAGTGATCAAGGAAATGCCTTTTCTTCAAAGTGAAAAAACTTTTGAGAAAGGCCTAATTTACATACATCATTTACAAACGTAATTTACATGACATACAAGTACATGTATATGTATGTTGGTTTAGTTTATAAAATGTGAACTCAAAGTTTCAGTTTTCACAGGAATGATTATCTTCACGTTGGACACTTAGTGCATTTTAGTTGTCAGACAAGTTGAAGTTCCAATCAGGCTCACACATCTGCTTACTGGCAAAGATAGACCACATCCAACTACAACACTCAATCCTTCAAACTTTGCCATCTGTCATCTGTTTGTTGGCAAGCTCAGTGCTATGGATGAGGACGCAAAGATACATGTAGCTGAGGCCCAGGAAGAGTACGATAGGCTACAGGACACCTTGAATGTCATCACTAAAGATGCTTTCTGGTGCATAGCACCAATCGGCCTCTTGTTGAATGCAACATTCCTGTATGTTGTGGCACGTGTCCGATCCATGCGTACTGTTGTCAATGTCTATTTGGGCAATCTAGCAGTGGCTGACAGCATACTTCTGTTGTGTCAAGTCATTTGGCGAATTATGAATACCACTCATTTAACCAGCTTGGAATCTAGACTTATTTTGCGATGCATTACAACTGTAAGTGAAATGGCTGCATATTTCATCGTGACTGCATTGGCTTTTGAGAGATTCCGTGCTGTTTGCCATCCACTGAAGCACAGAGCAGAATCCAGCAAAGCTCAGGCTGCCAAAAGATTGGTCAAACTATGGATCTCTGCAGCCATTATGGGGCCTGCATATTTTTCATCACTTCAATGGGGAGGGGATGTAGGACTGAGGATAGGTTGTGCACTGAACTTGTTACTATGTACAGCTTGTCTGTTTGCTATTACCTTCCTCTACGCTTGTGTTGTCAAGAAACTAAGGCAGCAACCACAGATTACATCCACAACTGATGACAACCATCGACTACGACGAGTGGTTGTCATGCTCATCACAAACACTGCTGTCTTTACTGCTTTCAATACCACACACATTGCACAACTAATCTTGGTGTTAGTCATCGGTCGGTGCCACCCGTCTCTCGTGAACAGACGTTCAGTATATATTTTGGAGTTCGTTCGATATATTTTTCTAGTGCTTAATTGTTCAGTGGATCCTCTGGTGTACAGCGGCATTAACTCAGAATACCGGCAAGCCTTCACGGAGGCATTGTCTTGCCTCCATCCTAGACACTGTTGCTGCTGTTTCTGGAGACACCAAGACACTTTAGAGGAGCCGCAAGAACATACGGGACTGCAAGAAACCCACAGAAGCCAAGACACTCTGAAGCTGCCACAACAGCAGATTCAGCTGAAACTAATCTACCAAGATGAAATCGTCTCCCAGCAGCAAACAGGCCAGGCAGAAGAGTACATCCACAAAAGCCAAGATACTCTACATCAACTAGAGGAGATGAAGCTACAAGTAACCCACCAAGATCAACAAGTCCCACAGCAGCCAACAGACCAGTTAGAAGTCAGCATCAACAGCAGCCAAGATCCTTCATATCAACAAGAGGAGATTGAGCTGCAAGTAATGCAACAAGATTCACAAGTCCCACAAACAAAGGACACTTATGATTACCACAACAGCAGATAATGTGCATCCCACAATTAATACACATTTTCAAATAATAATTGCCATCTTTAAAATGTATCAATTCAATAACAAGTTATTTCTAGAGCAAAATCGAAACTCCCACAAGGAAACTTAACTTCGACCTCCACTCCCCCCAAAGTTGAAACTAACGGAGGGTCGCACACCCAGTTTCCCATTGTACATACCGCTTGACAATTTTCACTTGCACACCCCTACATGTAGGAATACAATAGCTTAGTCAAAGTGGAGTGTTTAGATAAAGCCATGAAAGAAAAAGAATTGTAATTGGATTTCAGTTTTAGAAATGATTTACATGTATGTTGAAAGAGATCTAAGTGGGTATGATTCAGCTTAGTCCTGAAAACTAAGGGGAAAAGCTCACAGTACCCGGTAGGTGAGGACAGAACTGATAAAAAACATCGGTGAAACAATTCTGTTTGCAACAATGTCATTGAATTCAACAAGATAAAACTTAAAATGATTATAAAAATGTTCCCCATGACACCTTAATGGCTGAATGAATGGACTATTTCCTGTGTCAGGTCAAGTCCAAATTACCGATACTTGGCTATGGCTAGAAATTACACACATCTTGTGCATAATTTCAGGCCATAGCCAAGTGATTCGGACACAGCAAAAGTTTGCTTACTTTTGTTAACTTCTTTAGAACAAAAAATCAATTAAGCAAAAGAGATTGATTTTCAATTACATAATACATGTAAATCTGGCACTGATTGAAATGTCTTGATTTCTGCTTAAGAGCAGATGGCTGGAAAATCCCAAATATGGTGATCTTGAATTATGCAAATGAGACAGTGATTCGGGCACTTATCATCAGCCAATCAGTGAAGCCAATCAGTGGCCTCAGGAGGGTCGTATTAGTAACATTAGTGTCATAGTCTTTAACTTTCAAATATATTGGCTCTTCTGGGATATTCAAGTGAGGAGGCAAGGCTGTATGTAAATTAATTGCAAGGTTTGTGGACTCATTTGAAACTATCAAGGAGCACTTTTTAGAATCAAATTAAATCAAGCAGCATCTTGACGACAAGTTGGAAGAAAGAGGATTGAGGCAATTTTTACTCTTCAAAGAGCTGTCCTACTTGGAAGGCCAATCTTATCAAGTGTGTAACCCAAAAATAGGAAAATTGAGTAATCCAACCCTTGCAATTGTACAAACTTTGAAGGTGTGTGTTTTTTTCACGTGTGATCTGCAAGTTAAGGGTCTGATGTTGTCATTGACTTCATCACCCGTCCTGTTTGGGGTTCAGGACTTAATACATCCCCACGCAGATCAGGTGTCACGCCCCTGTTTAAATCAAGGAAAGAGTAGAATCCAGGCAAAATTAATAACATTTCACATTTTGATAATGTCTGTTGTCAAAAAAATGATATATTGGTACAGTATTGGACAAAATACGATGTCAACGGTGAATACATCAGTAGATGATTTCAAGAATACCGTACCCCATCGAATTCAATCGAATATTTTAATATTCAAAATTTAATAATAAATCACTTGATGATGTCATCATGACGTAAATATATACATATTATCTTCACTTTATGGGAAAGGCTTGGTGTAACTTTGATGACGATCGAATATTGCTAACTTACCAAAATACTATACTGTCTCCAAAAAACGTGTACAAATTCAATGGTCCATAAACTCGTCTACACAAACACTGCTCCTTTTAAGTTCATGTCACGTGATTTGTGCTTAACCTGAACAATTTTTATGAAATATTACTTCATATTCGGACTCTTAGGCATATTTTAAGTCAAATAACAGAGCGTAAAGTACCCGATTTCTCTTTCGTTTTTATAGTAATCTTGAGCCGAACTTAAGGACTACTTATTCACCCATGTTAATTAGAAAAACGTGTACAAAACATACATGTATGGGGAAAATTAAAATATTCAAAAATCAATATAAAATAAGGCGATGATGTCATCACGACGTAATAAATTAAGCATTGATTTTGAATTATGGTCTTTGCCGGCTGTAACTTTGATGACGATTGAGCATTGCGAAGTAACCCAAACTGTGCCTTGTAAACTTGTACAAAGTCATTGGGCTAAAATAAATAGTTAAAAATCAGTAATAAATCACCTGATGATGTCATCATGACGTCATGTTTCTAGGATCATCTATGCATAAGGGTTCTTCATTGGTATAAGTTTGATGATCAAAACTTGTAAAAGCACTAAAGTGGCGGCAAAAAACGTGTTCAAAACAAACAGGCTTTTGAGCAGACAAAGGAGAAGAAGAAGCCCAAAAAAACAGAACAAAAAATGCTTTTTTTGCAAAATTTCAAAAAAGCCCAGAATGACTCAGTATTCCTGTAATTGGATTTCAGTTTCAGAAAGATAAATTTATGATATTAGAAAAGAAAATAATGCCATTTCAAAAGTATCCCCAAAAACCTTAGGTCTGAACTTCTGAAAACTATTAAGAAAATGCTGACAGGTGATAGAAAACGTCAGTGAAACAATTCTGTTGGAAAAACAAAATGTGATTAACATGGGCAATAACAAACTTAAAAAAAAGGATTAATGAGTTCCTCAAGACATCTTCACAGATGAATAAACAGCCAATTTCCTGGTTTCAGTTTGTTTTGTGTTGTCGACATCTTTATCATAGCATGGGATTGCTTTTCAATTCACGTTAAATTGAAGACTTATTACAATGTCTTGACTTCTGCTTGATAGAGGATACAAACACAACTGGGGCAGTGATTCATGCAAATTAAGGAAGGATACCAGCCAATCAGTGGTCTCAGGAGGTTCATATTAGTAATAGCAGTTTGATAGTCTCTTGCTGTTAAACACAGTTGTTCTTTTGAGGAATGCAAACGAGGAAGTCAGGCAGTATGCAAATTAATCACAGGGCTTGTGAACCCCTCAACATTATCAAAGGGCACTTCTTAGAATCAAAACATTCAAAATCATAAAGTCAATGCTTTCATTCTATAAGGAAGTTGGAAGAAACTACATTGAAAGAATGGTTACTCTTCAAAGTGCATGTCTCTTTAAAAACACCATTAGGACAGATGTCTCTAACCCTACCTACCGGTAAGCTAAAAGAAAAGTAATTATACCAGACACGGTGACACTAATATTACAAATCACAACTAAACCTACATTAAAATTAAAAATAATAATAACCCTATAGATAAAACTAATGAAATCAAGAATCTTGCAGTGCAATATCACCGTGCAAATGCAATATTAAAAAGGTAGGTATTTACTTTACATTTGAAAATGGCAAGGCACTGCTGGCACCATACATGTATATGCCCTGGCAAGGCATTCCATAAATTAGGAGCAGCCATTGCAAATGCCCTGTCACTAAGCGTGGGTAGCATTTTACCGTTAGGGTAACTTAACAAAGGACCCTTGCTTGCTGACCTGAGACGATATCTAGACTCCTTCATAACGATGACAAGATTCACCAAGTATCTACATGTACATAAAGGTGCAAGACTGTGGATGGCTTTGTATGTTAACAGGATGATTTTGAAGTTGATCCTGTACAAAACAGGTAACCAGTGAAAATGACAAAGTAATGGTGTTGTGTGTTGAAACTTGGGTGTATTCATAAGAAGTCTAGCTGCATTCTAGACTCGCTGTAATCTCATTATCTGTTCTGCTGACAAACCATACAAAAGACTATCACAATAGTCCAGACGGCTCGTCACAAATGCATGAATTTACACTGAAAGCGAATCGGGAGAGAGGAATTTACTGATGCACTAAGATTGTGAAGGTGGACAAACGCTGCACAACAAGCCTTAGTGATGTGGGTGTTCACTGTCATTTCTAAATCAAACCATGATCCCAAATTCCTGACGCACGTGGATGGATGGATTACAGAATCGCCCACTGTGACATTGGAAATGTTTATTTTCTGCAACTGTTGCCTAGTTCCAATAATCAGGAATTCACACTTTAGCGTCATTGATCATTAGCGTATCATGCAGCATCCAGTAATAAAAAGATCTAATATGCGAACAATCTCGTATGTAGGCTTGTTTACATGTTGCTGAAGACCCATAGATTCGAGAAGCACTAAAAACTGATTGGTGTTGGGGTCGTCAGGAATGTCCACTTAAATATTGAAATCGCTGGATATTACTACTGGTTCAGGTGATAAAACAATCAATTCCAAATACATGTAGTTGGCAAACTCACTGACAAACTGGTTGATTGTAAAAGGATGATTTACAGAGTAAGGTGGTCTATAGATAATCACCAATCACGGTTTGTTGGAATTAATCGCAACAGACCATTCTGAATACTTGAATGTGTCCACTACCCCTCCATTTTCTTAATATGAAGATCTTCTCTAAAAACTAAAGCAGTTCCTCCCCAAACTCGTGTCTTTTCCGAGGATGATCCAATAATCTAAAACCAGGAGTAACTTCAACCTTATGGGCAACATCCACGTCTGTAAGCCACGTCTCAGTGACAGCAAACAGATCGGCTTTGCTATTGCAAAGGCCACAAAATCTGCCGATTTATTTTTCAGAGATCTGGCATTCAAGACACAAAGTTTTAAAGGATTCTCAGAAACCTCCATCGGTTGTACTGTAATTGGAGTAAAGACAGAGGCATGGTTTTTCATGATCATGGTCATAAACATGATTTGGTCCATAACTAAAAGGAACAGGACTTTTACATGTGTGCCCGCACTGACCTGATTGCCTCCCCCTGAACCAAAGAATCCCATTTGCTTCAGGGTCTGAAACAATTCAGTTGGAACAGAGACATTACAAGTCATTCGAATTCTGAACAACTGACTGCAGGTATAGGTTTTACTTTCATGATTTGAGAGCAAGCAATTCTTAACAGAACTACAACTGTCATGACTGTTGTTTGTGCACAGCCTACCTGTTCGGCCTGGATTGAGAGGAACGTCCATAAATACATGTATGGTAATGTCCTGCAGAGGGTCATGACCAGGTACGTAACCAGACTAGTTTACCCATATTTGGACCATTTAACTAATGCCATCTTAGATGGATTAAGTCCCGCTCGGGACAGCTTCTTCAAGCCCTGAGTGAACTGCAAAGGGTGCATGGAATATTCCCAAATGTACATGTACATGTCATCTTACACAACTAATGCCTCTGATATTCGGATGAATAGAGGTGACAAAGAATAACACTTCAGTTGGAGTCACGCAGAATTAAACAAAGCAAAAATTTAATAAGTAGCAGCTACAAACAGCGCCCTAAGCTAGAGGAAATCAGTGCTGCCAGTGGTTTATAGTAATTGCTCTGAATAATGCAAGAATACTGTTGATCACAAGTCACCTACATTTATCTCACAAAAGAAGGTGTTTTTAATCTTTAATTTCTCCATCAAGACACTGCAAATTTTAATAAGCTACTATGTAGAATGTTCATATCTCTGTTGGCATACATTCCACATCTAAGGTATGTTAGAAAATAGCTAGATATTGAATGAATCTCTTAAAGCCTTTGTTATTTATAGCGTTATGTTTTACACTTCACATTCTTCCAACACCATGTACAGCAGGGTTAATAAGCAATGACAGGAATGTTGTAATGGAAATAACTCTCATCCAGGGTTGCTTTTTCTATTGTCTGAATGTACTTTAACTATGTGTGGGTCTGGGAGTGCCAGAGTGGTCTTGGCCACTCTGGCCAGACCCATTCTTTCTTTATATAGTCTCTTTGTTGCTTTTGTAGTTTAACTGGGTTTGGGTCTGGGAGTGCCTCCAGCTATTGCAAAAGAATGTTCTTTGTTTCAGTTTCCTTACTTAAGTTGGTGTCTCCAGGAATGAGTAGGGCCTTTCTGTGCCAACTGTGACTGCAGACACACCCTGCTGGACGGCTTGCTACCAATCATGTATAATTTGTGAGTTATTTTTGTACAAGTTTGTTGGAAGCTGTCTAGTTTATCCCTTAATTTGGTTTCGCACCCTGCATGTCCCTTTTCTTTGCCTGGGCCATTTCCGTTGGAATATTTTCTGTAAATAAAAATGTGAAACCAGAAGGCAATTTTGCTTGTGATTATTTATGTACTGGTGTCCCGTTACAATATCAGTATCTGGCAACATGTCCGTGATGTCACATATGGGACCATTTTTTGGTCATACCCGGTACATGTACATGTCATGCATTCATTCCAGCACATGTACATGTTACTACATCTGGCAAGTTAGCAACGCACATGTTGTTTTAGTTCTGATGAAAAGAAAGCGCACATCTCCATAAAGAAAGCGCACAGCACCATAAAAGTGCTTCTTTGCACAAAGGAATACCGTACCCTGGCACACTTAGTTTCAGTCATGAGCTTTTAGTTTTGGTTATGAAAACCTCTCCAATCAAAAAAGTTCAATGTGACTTGGTTTTCTTGTCACTGTTTCAGTTTCAAAAAGATTAATTCACGCTGACAAAATTCCAAGTACCGGTAGGTACAATTCTCAAAGCTTTGTCTTGAAACTACTAAGAAAACCCTGACAGAAAGCAAAGATTGAAGTGATAGAAATCATATATGAAGCAAATCTCTCTGAAATAATGGCAATAAATGCAAGCTACCAATTTAGTACCAAACTTAAAGGAAGATTTCAATAGTCCCCATGGCACTTTCATGGCTGAATAAATGGACAATTTTCTGTATGTTTAAATTTCTTTAGTTAACGTCATTACAAAAAGCCTCTGAGCAATTTGAATGCTTTGACTTGAAACTTGTGAGCAGACAGATGAGCTGGGATATCTTCAGAAGCTTCACACAAAATATAGTGATCTGAAAAAGTATTCAAATGAGGTGGTTCTTTATGCGTATTAATGAAGGAAAACAGCCAATCAGACAGCAGCAAATAAATTGTCTCCAGTTTCAATTATTTGCATGATGAATCTTTAAGATAAATGAAAATCAGGAATGGAAGTCCATCGCAAATTATTCACAGATTTTGCAGAACTTATTTTATCCCATGAAAAGTCTGCTTCCTGCAATTAAATCATTCAAAATATCACTGAAATCATCATGCCCAGTTCCTACAGTACAACCTCAACAGAAAGTCAGAAGACAAACAGATTGAGGAAATGGTTGCTTTTCAATGTGCAGACCTTTTTGGAAAGGCTATTTGACCTCATTAACGTGACTACAAAGTGCAATATGATCTCAGAAATTTACAGTTTCAGTTTTGCCAAAATGATTACGCTCACGTTGGGCACTTACATGTACGGCAACACACTGGCACAAGTTTTCGTCAGATCATTTCAAGATGGAAGACACACTTAAGCCTGTTTATTGGCAGAGAATTAGACCACATGCATGTACCATTAGTTCAGTACTCGATCATGGACATTTCGTCATTTGCCATCTATTTGAATTGGCAAGTTCAATGTGGGAGCAATGGATGGGAATACAGAGATAGCTGAGGCCTGGAAGGAATATAAAGAGAAAGATTACATCATTAATGGCATCATCAATAAAGCTAACTGGTGCATGACACCAATTGGTCTCTTGTTAAATGTAACATTCCTCTACGTTGTTGTACGTGTTCGATCCATGCGAACTGTCATCAATGTCTATCTGGGCAATCTAGTAGTGGCTGACAGCATATACATCACAGTTAATTTCATTTGGTCGACGGGGCCCATCGACAGCTCGGTGTGTAAATTCGTTCTGGAGAGCATTTCTATTTCGAGCACCATGGCTTCATTTTTCATTATAACGGCATTGGCTTTTGAGAGGTTCTGTGCTGTCTGCCATCCACTGAGACACAGAGCAGAATCCAGCAAAGCTCAGGCTGCCAAAAGACTGGCAAAACTATGGACCCTTGCAGCCATCACAGGATCTGCATATCGGTCAGTCGTCCACTGGGGAGGAGATATTGGACTGAACATTGGTTGCGCTATGATTTTGTCAGTAAGTACAGCTTGTCTGCTGATCATTGCCTTCCTTTATGCTTGTGTTATCAAGAAACTAAGGCAGCAACCACAACTTACATCGACACATGATGACAACTATCGACTACGACGAGTGGTTGTCATGCTCATTGTAAACACTGCTCTCTTTTTCACTTTTAATACTGCACAAATTGCACATGTTATCATGACATTAGTCATCAGATGGTCCAATCTGTCTACCCTGAGCAAAATTCAACAGCTTCATTCATCAAATGTTATTAGAGTAGTTGGAGTTATCCTTCAATTAATCAGTTCTTCAGTGGATCCTCTGGTGTACAGTGGCATTAATTCAGAATATCGAGAAGCTTTCATGGAGGCATTCCCTTGCTTCCATCCAAGACGCTGTTGCCACTGTTTCAGAAGATACCAAGATACTCCAGAGCAACCACCTGAACAAATGAGACTACATGTACAAGAAACCCAAAGGAGTCAAGACACAAGGGAGCTGCCAGAAGAGCAAATCAAGCTGCGGCTAAACCACCAAGATCAAGATGTCTGCCTGCAGCCAACAGACCAGGTAGAAGACACCAGCAATGGAAGCCAAGACACTCCACATCAACTAGAGGAAGAGGAAGTTATCAACCAAGATCAACATGTTCCACAGGAGCCCACAGACCAAGTAGAAGTCCACATCCACCAAAGTCAAGATGCTCCCTGGCAACTAGAGGAAGAGACTGAACAGCAAGGAATCCATCATGGCCAACAAATACCACCACAACAAACTTACCAAGTAGAGGTACACATCCATCACCGTCAAGAAAAACCTCACCAACCAGAAGACCAGAGTGAACTTCAAGAAATCAAACAAGGCCAAGATGCCTGTTGTCAGGACACAGACCAGGTAGAAATCCACATCCATCAGAGCCTAGACACCTCAGGCCAACTAGATGAGCAGACTGAACAGCAAGAAATCCTTTGAGGCAAAGAAACCTTACAGTGCACAACAAGCACCCTTCTGTGTGGCTCAAATGTCTATTCAAAAGCAAGCGAATTACTGTAGCTGCATGTGTAAAAGTTTTCCTTTATCTGTTTGTTTTGTGACAAAATTAAACAAATTTGGACTTAAAATAAGTAATATGATTAAATTCACAAACCA
Organism: Acanthaster planci; assembly: GCF_054643075.1. NCBI lineage: Eukaryota > Metazoa > Echinodermata > Asteroidea > Valvatida > Acanthasteridae > Acanthaster > Acanthaster planci. The sequence goes on from NC_141778.1 coordinate 1,568,958, forward strand.
CCATGTCTTAGCCTTGGTGAAATGCAACCTACATACATGTACATGTACCCTCAGAGAAGACACCTCCTTCAGAGACAAATACGTACACATATACTGAGGATAAAGTACATGTATACCAGGTAATAAACCAAACTCTCAGTTTTGACAAACGTAGAGTTCACAAGAATTTGTTAATACGGTACTTACACATGCATCAAATGACTAATGAGTGAGAAACATGCCATGAACAACAGGTGCATGAATTTATTTTACATGCTATATGTAGGTACAAAATGCTGGTAGTTTACCTTGCTCCAAGTGCAAAAAGCAGTCTCATTTTGTTTGTGATCCAGCTCCACAGAGCAATGATTTAGGCTTGAATTAAAAATCGCTTTGTCACGGGCATGAATTTAGTGGCATTAGTTGTAACACTATAATGACTAACATTTCTAATCTCAGTAAAATACAGATATACTTGTAGACATGTACACGGTTGATGTACATGTACACTGATACATTACCATGTTAACCCTAATAGTCCCGAATGCTACAAAGTACTACTTAGTAGTAAAATGTAGTACTCAGCCCTGTCACTTGTAAGAGGACATGACATTATTATTCTCTGAAGCCATAAAACGCAACAGAGAAGACAATGTACCATACGGTGCTGTGGCACTGTGAATGCACGGTAGAAGTCCACATCCACAAAAGTCTAGATATCAGCTGTTTTCTACACTTACCATGAACTGTGAGTATCACTCCAAACAACTTACCTGTTCAGCTTTATTAACATCAGCATGTCTGGTTGTGATCAGTTCAAATTCTCTACCTGTTCACAGAACAAGCAGAAAGTTACAATTATAACTGAACAATTCTTTTCACTGAAATAATAAAAAAAACCTCCAATTCTAAATCTAGTACGTGAACTAGTCTTTTACGGATGTGCAGCTTACTGTTGTAGTAACAGTCACAAGTGGTCACTATATAGAGAAACATGAAGATTTCCCTTGCTATCTGAATCTCGTTGGAATCTTTGCTCAAAAATATGCTGACAATGTTCCATCTGGCTGTTCTCGTACCGACAGTCCATGCCTATTTCATAAGGGAAAGTTTTCAGGTGTGTTGTCAAATAGTGGCTTCAATAGTGCTAACAACTTTGCATATTAAGCTGAGTAAAATAATTTTAGTAGGGTCGTGTTCTCTGCCTAAGTACTCTTTTCCTTACCACCTCATCTCCTTGAAAAAAAATAGCTATACCCGAGTTGTGACTTGTTTAAAACAAGATTTGACTCTGTCACTTTAGACACAAAAAGATCAATGAAAGATTTGAGAGATCTATCCTTGATCTGGGATCAAAATTGCGTATGTCAAAAGGAATAAGAAACAAACCACCACCATCATCTAAATTTTAAAAATGTGAATGAGAAACCACATGTATGTACTTTTATAAAAAAATACCGGGCCTTAATTGCACTTTTTTCTTCACTGATTAAACAATATTCATCTTCTATTATGCAAAACAATCTTCTTACATTAATCTTAACTTTAGATGTTCAAATGTGTACATGTAGGCATACGTAGAAATTTATAGACAAAACATTTGCAATGCTACATGTATATTTGTTAATTTACCTTGTGGGTTTTTGAAGCGTTGAAGTAAAACGTTGTCCACTCCCAGAATGGTATCATTCCGCTGATGCAGCGATAAAGTACTTGTTTGTCTGATAAAGTCAGTTGCCTTGGCAACCTCATGACCACACTGACGGCACAGAAAGAATGCTATATATGGATATAAATGATTACAAATCACAATTAATAAAAACAGCACTTTATGAGAAATGTAGACAACTTTTTAGGACAAAACTAAATTTGAATTTATTAGTAAATGCTGAGAGTATGCACCACTGCAGCAAAATATATAGACAATTTAACATTTTAAATTGTTTCAAGTCCAAGTTAAAAATTCACAGAATTCAGTGAATTTAATTTTTAAAGACCCTTAATAACCACTGATAAGTATAACCACTGATTGACACGTATACCAGTGTCTAGAACATTTTCGGACCGTTAAAGCACAAAATGTAGCTGGTAAAATTATGCTTGTGGAATATTCTTCCACCAGGCTGACAGATTATTGCAAAGCAAAGTATCTGTTGAACATTTATGTACTGTACATGTTTTTACATCACTTGGAAAGTGCTAAATACCTCCATGTATGTTATGTGTAGCTCAGTCAGTCCTAATGCTGTGGTGGGGGGTGGTATAGTCTGGACAGAGGCAACCTGAAAGGGGAAGGAGGCAAGTCTTGCCAGTGCCTATTATGATCCCACAAAATCATTTATTAGCCTTACTCACAGGCGAGTGGTTACCCTGATGTAAGGAGGTACATGTACCTTCACCGCTTGGTGGCTTGGCCATGCAATCATTCTGTTATGGAAGGTCAATTTAATACTTGTCACGAAAATACTGCAGTCTGTTGACAACACTTTACTGATTTGCGTTAAAAGTCTATTAAGAGTTTCGTGCAGTTTTAAAGTATTTCTAAAAAAAAATGGAAATATTTTGTCCCAGATTCCATGTCATTTCAACATTTTAGCAAGGACTTTCACTGAAATCATTTATGACCGAGGAAAACAGTGCAGGCAGGATGTAGCAATCTGTCCATGGTTGCCAAATTACAAAAAGTTCCAAATGCTGTGGCTAGACCGGTTGCGAATGTAAACAGATGTTGTAGCATTACCTCTATACTTAGAGAATTGCACTGGTTGCCGGTTAAATCTCATGTCCTTGTTTACACTCACTCCTCAGCACCTGATTATCTGTGTGACCTTTTTACTGTTAGAAGCCACCATCGTTATAGTCTGAAGTCAACAGGTGAAATACTACTAGAGTATCCCAGGAAAGAAGGCTACACTCTTTTAGTGATCATGCCTTTGCTTCAGCTGTCCCAAAGTTGTAGAATGCAGTACCGCCAGCAGTAGGGGAGGTTGAATTGTCAGGTACTTTCAAAAAACAACTGAAGACCCACTTGTTCAAAAAGGCATTTAGGTCTTAAAATACTCAGCCTTACCCCCTTTGTATTTTTAATAAAGTATTTTGCTGGTGTGTATTTTGAGTTTATTTAGTATCTTTGGTGTCCCGTTGTAGGGTTCTCTTTGTTGGAATTAGCTCTTGTCCGTAATTTGATTTGCTGTGATTTTAAGCTTCCATGTGTATTGTGTGAACTTACTTATTTGGCAAGTCTTATTTTTCTCATATTTTTGAGACTTATGAATTTGTATTTAACCATAATTTTAATGAATTCTCATTATAATTTTTATGTAACTTTGTAATTTTGCCTTTGAACATTCCTAGATGGAGATGGCGCACAAGAAATCTAATAAATTAATTAAAATTGTGGCAATGCTTTTTTCAAGTGAAAATAAAAAGGTTTCTTTTGGATCTTTCAGGGCCAAATGACATTGAGGTACAAGCATGGGCATTGATGTACATGTAACTGGAAGTATCCAGTTATATGGAGAGAATTGTCATCTAGAACAAGACATCGTGCTTTATCAAAAATGGTGATTTGCACAAACACTGTACAAATGCTTACACTCACACTCACATGACTCACATTGAGTCATGAAACAGCTGTGGTGTAGCAAGCTTGAAAGGTAGAGGTTCATCAGGTTAGTATTGAGAAAATGGACACCTGTGCCTACTTTAACAAAAATTGAATTCTATCAATATTTTATGCATTTTGTGCCCCATATTTTATTTCACTTTCACAGAATGTGGGTGTGTATACATGTAGATACATGTAGATTGCTCTCCATACCACTTGACCTGGTTCTAAACTTTTGGGCTGTAGTATTGTTTTTCTGGTTCCATAAAAATAGAACAGTCCAACTGGGCATAGAGAAATCAAGCATCCATTATGCTAAGCTCACAACTGTTGAAAGAATTCTTATCCTTTAGACTGATGAGACTGATGTTGAATGGTCTTTTGTTACTGAATCAACCTTAAAAGAGTCGAGGGGAGGATACGCCCCTTCAACATTTTTCCTGATATTGCCGCAGTACATTTTTTTCAGGAGTTGAGCCTTCAGGAGGTTTGAGAGTATCTCCTTGTGGTCATTTTGACACCAAGTTTGTGAAAACCAGACATACATGTACAGTACCATTCTACCATTCCTGTGCAGCATGCATTTTTTCAATGTGCACTTTTTCCACTGTGCTCAATGCATGCGGGCTGGCAAGCACGTAGCCTTGAAATTTAAATGACTTTATCAACAAAATTGTATGTCTGATTGAGTTCAAATTTTACTTTTGTAAAGATAAAGAGTGTCTTTACTTGCGTGCCAAGTTTGAAAAAAAAATAAAGCAAGGCACGGCTAAGTTCTTGGGGGAATCCCCCCCCATGAGATGGACAAAAATAAACTGGCTGTGTTAGGGTTTTGCGTGTTACTGTGCTCAGTAGCTTCATTCCAACAAATTATCTGGCAGCCCTTACAGTAAAAACCAGAGAGTGCAGGAAATGTTCTGACTGGGACACACCAGAGGACACCCACAGGAATGGGACATTCTAGTCCATCTTTTGGGTTTGAATATAACTTTGTAAATATTTTTCTTTACAAGTTGGGTCCCTCCGTTCCAGCCATTCCTTTTGCTCTTGATTCTCTTTCTGTGCATGAGGTCAAAGTAGTTGGGCTGTTGTTCTTTTAGGTCCATTTCTAGGAGGAGGGGGGTGTTGCCCAAATTGACTGAGTTTAGGCAATTTCAAAATCTGCATGCTGTACATGTACACATATGTATTTGAAATTGGCCATGATGTGCAGAAATGTAGAAGTCGTGTAGCTTTGTTGAATCCTGTTCAAAACAGGTAGCAACTTACACTATCTCAGTAATATACTGTGATCCTACAAAATTTACATGTAATTGCTGTATTTAATTTTTTTGACAATTTATATGAAATCTGTTTTCTTAAATAAATGAGGCTGCCAAAATTCTCAAGCAGCAAGGCAAGTCAGCCAGTTGTTTCACATTTTAGTTGTTGATTTAAGTGGCTCATCTTAAGCTTTATTGTCCTCTAGATCCTAATTTTTGTACTGGCGTGGCCCTTCTGTGATTTTGTTACAATACCATGAGCTGCACAGAAAATGACTTTTTTCTGGTTCAGCTGAATTACATGAATTCTAAGGCATTTGATCGAGTTGATCACACCACAGCCCTTACCAAGCTTTTGAATATATGGGGTTTCCTCCTCTGTTGTAGCTTGGGTGGTTGATTTTCTGTCTGATTGTGTGTATCGTGTGAGGTGTGGTCATTCTTCTTCAGAGTGGTCACCTGTTTGTGCTGGTGTTCTACAGGGCACCAAATTGGGACCTATAGTCTTTTTAGCCACAGTTAATATCAGCTTTATAAGACCAATATCGGGACCAGAGTTCAACATTTCTAATATGTAGATGATCTGACCTTGGTAGAAACACTGGCCATGTATGTAAGATCTAACCTCCCCGAGGTCCTTGCTGACTTACATGACTGGTCTATCAGAAATAAGATGCATTTAAACCCATCTAAGTGTCAGATTTTGGACGTCTGTTTTTCACGAGTCAGACCAGCTCCAAGTTTATTATGCCTCAATAATGTTACTATTAAACACAGCAACATAGTTAAATTCTTAGGCGTATTCATCCAATCAGATCTCAAATGGGATACACAAGTTAACTCAATGAACAGACGCGGTAATTCACGCCTCTTCATGCTGCGTAAATTGAAGCATTTTCACCTTACCACTAAAGCTTTGGTTACCGTTTTCATTTCATTTGTGCGCCCAGTTGTAGAATACGCAGTGCCGGTTTGGACAAGTGGAATCACTAGTAAACATTCTGAGGACATAGAACGGGTACAGAAACGGGCATGCAGGATCATTCTTGTCTTGGAATATGACTCTTATAGAAATGCTTTCCAAACACTTGAACTAGATACATTGTAGGAACGCAGGCTAAAACTGTGAAAGTCGTTTGCAAAATGTTTTAAGAAAAGCCTCATACCTTATTTAACTCAACTTTTAAATAATTGTAATAACATGTAACTCCATTTTATGCTCTTGCCTTCATCTAACCCACTTTGCAATGTTTTCAATGGGTTTTTACTGTCTGTAGACTAACCATTTTTCGACATGAATCCCAGATCAATTGTGCATGTGCCCACCTCTGTTATCAGAATGACTTTTAATTATGTGCTCTACTTTTTTCCTACTAACTCAGATGATGAATATCCTGTAATATTCTTAACATCTTATCTGTCCATCAATATCCTATTTACTTATTTATTTCTTTTTTAGCATACATGCATATAGTTTTAGGTTTATTTCTTCAAATACTTTGTCTGTCTGGTTTAATCCTGTATTAATATTGTAATTCTTGTATTTTTAAAATGTTTATTTGTAAAACTCTCAGCAATTTAGCCTTTGGCTGCAATTGAGATTTCATTAATAAACCAGCAATGAATGAATGAATGATGTACATATGGCACAGGCTGGTGAAATGCCCCAAAAGGGTAAACTGTCATTTTTGATGGAGCACGATCTCCAGCACTATATGACGAATTTCCCCATGTGATGAGCTGGTAAAATAACATCTCAAGTGTTGAAAGATTTTTTTCCATGTGACTTGGAAGACTTCGACTTTTTATGGGGTAAATGTGTGATGTGTCTGCATGTTCTCGTTAACAGAATGAGCAAGTGGTGAGTGGTTTTTTCAAGAAAAAATTGGTGGCATTGTCCCAAACCCATAGGTCATATGCATCAGTTTTAACAGGGAAGATTTGATTGAAGAAGTGAATTGTTAAAATGAAAATTACACTGATTTGACATACAGGGCTGCATAAAATACCATATCGTTACAAACCCATGGGAAATCAAACTCAAAGCCGTCCAAGTCACACGGCATAGTGACCATGGTGCTTGGAGTTTGAGTTCTGCAAGTTCACAGTGTGGGGGGAGACAAAGCAATCAGCAGCTGTGAAGATGAGAAACTTGCACACAACCTACATGTACCTAGTGTGGCAAGTTGCTGACTACGCCCACTATTAGTATTAAATCACTATAAAGGTGGGTAGCCGTGTCACCCAGGTAGAATACAAATATAAAGAATCAGTAGCACTTTTATGACTATTAAAGTAAAACTCTGCATAAGCTTTCTTAGCTACAGCTACTTCATCGTGTTACTAAATCATGTCACGCATGTAGGCCCTCCCTTGGCGCGGCCTGTTTTCAATGACGGTCAGGGGGGTGTGCCTCAGACATACCCTCAGCACTACTAGGGTCCGACGTCCGCACGTGGGAGCGGGGCGCACTGAGACAGTGACCAAGGCAAGCGTGGAGTCATCAGCAAGATCAGATACGAGGCCTAACATTACTGACCTTCCCATTCGTCGCTATCTGAATCGCTGCCCGATATCTGGACTACTTGCAGCGTAACAATTAACAAGAAACCGCAGCTGACAACAGCAGTTGTAAGGCGCAAAACCTCGACGCAGACGCCGCTTGTGCACGCCGCCATCTTGAACTGTCACGACTGAGGGCGCTGTTGTCCATTTATCTTTTCAGGGTGTACTCCAAGCCCATTAAAAAGTGAAAAATCAACATTCTTCAGGGCTCAGTAACATGCAAGCCAACATTTCCGAGGTTTGTTAAACAAAAATGGAATTATCCTTTGGTCCTTAAACTTTCAATTTCTTTTCAATTTTTGGGGGGGTTAACCGATGAAATTTTTAATTATTCACACACAAAAAAACAACCCCCAAAAGGAGAAGTTGCGAAATCTACATTTAGCCATTTTTCAAGTGGCAATCCTCAACTTTCTCGGGCACCTAGGACAATTTCCAACCGTGTCTTTCAGCCATTCTGCTCTAAGATGGAAGCCCAAACCCCCATGAAATTGATCCTGGCAAGAATTTACACAATATCACCCTTTGGGGTGCCAAACAATCTCCTTTTTCAAAAGATACAGTGGAGGGCACTTCTAATGATAATGAGCTTGCCAGAAATTCTCCCTTGAATTAGTGGTCTGCACCCTTCAGGGTACTGCTCCACTAAATCAAGCCCCATTTATATCAGTGTAAAATTGGCACTGTTCAGGGCCCAATAACATGCATACCAACATCCCTGGGGTTCCTTAAACAAAAATGAAATTTGTCTGGTCCCTAACCTTTCAATTTCTTTCACAATTTTTTGTCGGTTAAACAATTACATTTTTACTGGTCTACTTATAGACCATTTTTCAAGTGGCAACCCTCAAGCTTCTCAGGCATTCTGCTCTCAGACTGCACCCTTCATACTATGGCATAGCCTTCACTCAAGGCACACATGGCTACCTGGACACACGACATACAACTCAGCTGCTGCTTTTACCATTTTGTAGAAAGCACTTATGTTTTTCTTTGCATTTATCTACCAATTTGGTAGAGAAACTGTAATGCATAGGGCATTATGTGTTGTGGGTATCGACCAATAAGAACATAGAATTACTCACATCTGCTTAGACTATTTTAAGTCACATGTGCTTCTTATTTGATATTGTGTTACCAGCCAAATATTCATGATGCACCAGTGCCATGCACACCTTAGCTAAAGGCTTGATATGACAGAGACTGAAACAATAACATCAGAACACAAAAGACTCCCCCCCCAAAAAAAAGAAAGAACTTTTAAACATTAACACAGGGCTACAATTGCAAGAGGGAAATAATTCATAAATTGGACAATTTTATTCCTTCAAAAAGAACTACCCCAGCATTCAGATAAGATATTTCATAATTATTTCTCACATGCATTCACACTTACCCTCTTTTCATTGATAAAAGAAACTCACTTGCAAATTGAAGATAAAACTCACACATTTTAACGACAATGATTCACATTTTGTGCTTAACAACACGGACATGTATAAAAAAATCTGGACTTGTAATGCTCTTAATCAGCTTATAGAGATCATTGAATCCACTAGCGGCCATTTTACTGAGAATACAAAGCTTTCCCAACAATGCCCGCCTTTCTTCTTTCTGGCATCAATAGAAGTGAGCCAACCCACGCATTTGTATTTGGCTCATTAAAATGGCCAATGGTTGGCTTCTATTTCATACAAAGGCGTTACAAGTCCAAGTTTTTTTTATACGTCTGTGCTTAACAACACCAATACACATTTTGTGCTTGATGAGTACCAAAATATGAATTCTAATATTACAATATTATCTTCTGCAGCAAGAACATTCTGTTATCTTTGTTCACTTGCACACTTATACCAAAGCAGAGCTGCTTTTGTAATGAAAAGATGTTAAAATTACATCACAATGAAACCAAATGCTCTAGAACAATGTGCAAACCACAGAACTGAAGAATATTTGCCTCAGCTGCTGCTTTTTCATACATTTAAAATGGATGACAGTGAAGCAAAGTCTAATCCCATTTTCACAGTGATGCCTGCTGGATGTTGTTGCCATGGCGACAGGCTGTTGACGAACAGCTTCTGCCTCCTCATCCTCCAGGTTGTTGGAAGTCCCACCAATGAGGAAGACTATTGAAGGAAAGGAGGGAGGGAAAAGGGAAAGAGTGAGGAGTAAGAAGCGATTTTCATACTAGGGTAATAAACGCGCAGGCGTAGTGCAGGCAGAAGGCAACGAATAATTAAGTCAAGAAGATGGGCAAGGTTTAAAGGGCCTTAATATCCAGGGTCAACAAGCCGGACTGAGTTTAAAGTGTCGATGGTAGAATAAAGTGAGGGAGTTGGTTTCATTCAAGGACTCTAACAGTACGTTGAATAAATGAGTATTTGTAACAATCCTTTTTGGCATGATACCCAGCAAAGATATGGGATGGAGGGGTACCCCCTACAGGTCCAATCCCTATACAGGCACATTCTCTAGACTATCGTTACCTGACACATCCCCCCTAGATGTCTGAAAAGAATTCCTGAGATTCAGATCAAACAATGACTAACACAAAGGTGTGTGTATGTGGGGGGGTGCTCTCCGTCCCATATCTTGCTTCAAGTGGTGTGAAGAGGAATGAATGTGGTTGGGTCAAAGTGCGAAACATGATTCTACATCAGTGTGAGACACTGCAGATCTGGAAATGCCTTTTTTTTGACTAATTGGAATTGGGGAGCCTACACTCATACACAAAAGAGCTAAGGGGAGAAAAGACCTCCCTTGTTGGGGTAAACTGGTTTGCTAGCTAGTGAAGCCACACTTCCAAAAGAGCTAAGGGGATTAAAGACCTCCCTTGTTGGGGTAAACTGGTTTGCTAGCTAATGAAACCACACTTCCAAAAGAGCTAAGGGGATTAAAGACCTCCCTTGTTGGGGTAAACTGGTTTGCTAGCTAATGAAACCACACTTCCAAAAGAGATGAGAGTAGTTCCTTAGTATCAAAACAATTGGGAAAAACACATGTATGGGCCACAGGTGATATCTGTATATGCAATAGATGCTAAATTTGTATGTAAACAGGTTGACGTCTGCACCTGTGCCACAAATGTTTTTATTAATGGCTGAACAGACGAATTTAGGGGAAATAAATATGCTGATGCCTAACGTCAAGAGTTGTGCCTCCCAACACACCAGTACTGTATGGGGGCTAGTAAGAAATTGCAAGGTTGAAGAACGTGTGAAAAGAACCTCACCCCCAGCGGCTGTATCGGGCACAAGAAACTCAACATTAGCAGGTTAAAGAAACTTGCAAACATGGTGCATTTTCAGGCAACTATGACACAACCAAAAATTGCACTAGAACTCTAGAAAAAGCCATGATAATGCTATTTCTTAGAAGCTCTCACTTTTAAAAGTTCTACAGGCTATTTCAAAGACCAGACCGATACTTAAATGATGTACTTTAAAGTACAACAAAGTCCTATATACCAGTAGCTAGTCCCTTCTAGAGTCCTTGCAAATCCACCGTACCAGCAAGCTACAATGTACATTCCTTACAACTGAACTTTCTGCAGCTTGCGAGCATGAACGCTGCTAAATCCTACAAAATCCTATGGAAATCTCCTCTGGGTGCGGGATTCTGTTGGATCTACAATGTACATGTACACAATATCGCAGGGTTAAGGTTTCTCTCATCAAATTAAAGGAAGCTTGAAATATCAAGGAGTAAATGCAGGCATTGAACACAAGAATTTTTTAAACACTCTTTGTGAGTTCTTGATAGTATGTCAGTTGACTTCACATTACCATGCAACTACTGAATATGTTTTGATTGTACTGTATTGGGTTATATTCCTTTATTTGGGTGGCTGGAAAGTCTTTTATTCTACTCACACTCCAGGTGAATGAGGTGGCTCAGAACTACTGAGGCTAGAAAAGGTTTGTCATCATCAATTCCATCTTCATGACCTTGAGGTTCAAAGGACCTTCATGATGGAGGAAAAATGACAACAGAAACTTAGAACTGTTCTAAATTGAATAGATAGATTTATTTAGATGCATTTATCAGACATATACATATACAGTATGTACTTTGTGAAGATGGCTATAGTTGCAGGTTTTTCCTCATTAATATCCTTTTGTTAATTTTAAGTAGTACATCGAACAAACTTTACAAATACAGGCATGATTTGTACAATTGTTTATCAGTTTGCATTTAATGATTTTCCATCAAAAATGCAATAATTGGCTCTTTTACCTCAAACTTTAATAGCCGTGCCAAACACAAACCTACTCGTGCTACAAATAGTGTAGCAATCCCAATACAACAACATGTATTACTTGCTGTCGGAAGCATTTCTTGTCGGTAGAGAAAAACTGCTCAATTTAACCCTTCACAGTCATTGGCAATAAAAAGGCTAAGGACTAGGTACATGTAATTAAAATATCATTATTGCATTGTTTTGTAATTGCCATTAAACAATTGGAACAGGTGGTCATTTCCTTCCCTCTAAAGCCATAAGATGGGAGCCTGTATTATGGCATATTAGTCACTGAATGGGTGGCCACAATCTAGAAAAAAGTAATGCAAAGTACATGGATTTTCTGTGCATTTTATACAGAAAATCAACCTAAGCAACGCGGAATGAACTGTCACGGTGCCTTCACAACTATCTAGTCTTTGTCTTTATACTATAAAACATCCATTTGACTGAGATACATTTGAAGGCCTCAGGACTAAGCAAAAACTGTTAAAACAGGCAAACTGCGTCACTAGGTACTGTGCACAGTGATAGCTCAGTTGGTACGGTATTCCGGAGGTCGCAGGTTCAAATCCCACTCCAGTCAATTTCTTTGTTCATCTTTATAATCATTTATAAACATCTAGTCAATTTCCCTATATAATTTGTTTCATGAATTTTGGAACTGTAAAAACATTGCAAGTGATAGCGCCACCATGGGTGATAGCGCCACCTTAGGCATTTGTGCAGTAGCTGACAGATATAGATTCATTCCCCCTCATTGAGTCACTGTGATGACAGAAGAAAAGCATCTTACCAGCTGAGGTGTGCCAGGCAATATGGACATGATGTAATCCGCCAGGAACAAGCAGGGCTCAGCAACTACCTGCATATCGAAAACAAACAAAACACATCCTAGTCAGACCTGAATACCCAAAGATAATTAATGCTTTGATTGAATGTGGCATCTAATTAACAATAAACTAGTGCAGTGCAGTGTAAGGGATTTCACATGTAACCGTACAGCTGCTTAAAGTTTAAAGGGTAAATTACATTACATAGTTTTGTTACTTTTTGATCGGTAAAACCATGGAGACCCTCTTGCGGTGTACTCAGACTATTCTGTATGTCAGGTTAAAATTCATGGTGCAACGACCAAAATCTCTTGTTGTTATAATTGTTTAAGAGCTGTTGTAATCTTAGGGTCTCTAGTGAATTGACTATCAGGTTTTATTCTGTTTTTACTAAAAGAAGTTTTTCTATTGTTCTTGTCACATGTGCATGAGGTGAATGCACATGTAGGCCAACTTATTTCATGTAAACAGATCTCCTGCCACTTACAGATGTTTTATTGATTTATTAGTGCAATTGTTTGGAGTGGTTGGACTTTAAATGAATTAGATTTAATCTCTAAGGTAAATAATGATAATAAAAATAACTACATTTCTTAATAAGCACCTAACTACAATTAAGTTCCTATGTGCTTTTCCATTATTCCTGGTACCGCAGTAATTAGAGATTGATCTATTAGGTACTCGGGGAATATCGTCGTATCAATTCAGAGTCTTCATTCCAATGTACACATTAAGACTGGAAGGTAATAACAGGGTGAACTCTTTGCAATTTCAATCAACAGAAAGTCTATGGGGTAAATTAGTTTCCTTGAAATGAATCCAGTAGGATGATTGACCAGGTGAATAAATGTTCCTGACACTTCCATATTTGTCATTATTTTGCTTGAGATAGTTTCCATGGTTACCTTCAGATAGTACATGTACTGGGTACAGGTGTAAATCTTGCCTATTTATCTACAGGGAACAATTGACTTATATTTTTGCTTTTTCTTCTTTTATTTCTGGTGACATCTCAAATTTGAAGCAAGAAATGGGACGGCGAGAACCCCTGTGTTAGTCATTGTGAATCTCAGCAATTCTTTACAGACATTCAGGGGGGCTGTGTTGGGTAGCAACTCTAGAGTGTCTGTGTGGTTTTGACGTGGGGGTGGAAGTATCCCTCTGTCCGTAATCTTGCAGGGTTATAACTACGCTGTTGGCTTGTTTCACACCAATTCACAGTGGCTGTAATGATACCACTGGTAGAGATCCGGACTCAGAGTGTTGTTGGCGTGTTTATTTTGTAACTACATGTACTTGACAGTTTGGTTCTCAGATGCTTAGAAATACAATAACAGATTCACTCTCAGTCATGTGGTTTTAGATTCAGTCTCATACATGTACGTGTAGGCAAAAGCAAGAAAATAGTTCAGTGTGGTAAATGTCCCAAACAAAAAGTTTAAAAAAATCTCCCTGCACCTAACAGAACAATTGTTCCTGAGAGAATATCATTCATTGAACTAAAAAAATGAAAACAAAGGTTAAGAAGTAGTGTATCTTCATGGCCAAATATTCTTTGTTTCATGTTTTTTCTACACCACACAAAAACTGTATTTCAAACACTTTTCACGCCACATAAGAAAATACACGATGTACTACATGTGTACAGATGTGCACGTACCTATGGCTCAACATTTTTACTTTGGGGATACAATATACTGCACATACAGATATTCAACATCAGAAAGAAAATAGTTCAACGTGGTTTGGTCTTCTCTCATTGAATTTTATTGAGAAAGAATACTTTATGTTCACCAGAAAGCTCAATTCTGACAGCGGGTGTACATGTACATGTACCAGTACATGAAGACAGAACAAAGAGAAAACACCGGTGAAACAATTCTGTCATTCAATTGGACAATTTCAAAAAACAAAACGGACGAATAAGAAGTCTCCATGACACCATCGTGGCTGAATAAACAAAATTCCTGTGTTAGTTTTATTTTGTCAACATCGTAACAAGAGATCACTTCCCAATTATGCAATGAATCTGGCATTAATTCAAATGCTTTGATCAATGCTTGAAAATAGAAAGCTAGACTGGGGTACCTTTAGACTCTCATTACTGATTAAAACTATGCAAATGAGGCATTTGTTTGTGTACATGTACCATGCATTAGTAAAGGAAACTAGCCAATCAATGAAGTCCAACCTCAGGAGGTTGTTATCAGTGACAACAACAGTACATGTATATGGTACATGTAGTCTCGGTTTCATTTACGCTACAAAATTCTTTCATAAGAAATGCAAATAAGGAGGTGCAAACTCAATCCAAGGATTTATGGGCAGATTCAACACAGTTGGTACATTTTTAGAAGTACAAATTCATTCAAAAGCATAAAATATGAAATCATTTCATCTGTCCCAATTCCTAAGCACCACTTCAATGGAATGTTGGGAGACAAAGGGATTGGGGAACGTTTACTCTTTTATTTGCAGACCTCTTCGAAAAGGCCATCTGACATCATCTGATACATGTACTTGTGTGTTTATTGAAATTGTGCAGGTTTCAGTTTTATGAGGAATGATAAATATTTATATCAGGCATTTAGTGAAATGTACATGTAGTTGTCAGACGGCTTCAATATCCAATCAGACACTCAAGGATACCTGTTTACTGGCAGAGAATAAGACCACACTCTCAATCTTGGAAACTGTGCCATTTGCCATCTGTGGTGACAAGTTTCTGTTACAGCTATGGATAAGGATGCAGAGATAGCTGAGGCCTTGAAGGAAATCCAAAGGCAAAATGACTTGTTCGATGCCATCAGTTATGTAGTTAACTTTTGCATGACACCGATCGGTCTCCTGTTAAATATGACATTTCTCTTTGTTGTGGCACGTGTCCGATCCATGCACACTGTCGTCAACATCTATTTGGTCAATCTAGCAGTAGTTGACAGCATCCACCTCGCATGTGTGTTCATTTGGTTAGTGTGGCCTGACAACAAAAGCTTGGTGTTTGTATACATTATAGGATTTATTTCCATACCAAGCCGACTGGCTTCATATTTCACAGTGACTGCACTGGGTTTTGAAAGGTTCCATGCTGCCTACCATCCACTGGAGCACAAAGCAGAATTCAGCAAAGCTCAGGCTGCCAAAAGACTGGCCAAAATATGGATCATTGCAGCTGTCACAGGGTCTACATATTATTCAATAGTCCAATGGGGAGGAAAAATAACAAGGGTTGTACCAGTAACTCATTTGCTGTTCTTGTTAATAAATGCTGGTTGTCTGTTCACTGTTATCTTCCTTTATGTTGGCATTGTCAAGAAATTAAGGCAGCAACTACAGATTACATCCACAAGGGATGGCAACCACCGACTGCGACGAGTGGTTACCATGCTCATTATAAATACTGCTGTCTTTTTTGCCCTTAATAGCACCAATATTGCACATGAGATAATGGAATTAGCCCAGAAATGGTCCAATCTGTCTACCCTGAGCAGAATTGAAGAGACATATTCAGCAAACACTGTAGCCTTTGTTGCTGCTATCTGTGAAGTGATCAATTCTACGGTGGACCCTCTGGTGTACAGTGGTAGTAATTCAGAATATCGAGAAGCCTTCATGGAGGCATTCTCTTGCTTCCATCCTAGACACTGTTGCTGCTGTTTCAGGAGAAACCAATATACTACCCAACAGCCATCTGAACAAATGAGACTAGAAGAAACCCAAAGGGGCCAAGACACTCCAAAGAAGAAAAATGAACAGATTGAGCTGCAACTAATTCAACAAGACCACAACGTCACAAAGGAGCCAATGGACCAGGTACAAGTCCACCTGAGCAGAGGCCATGATACTTCACTTCAACTAGAGGAGTTTGAGCTGCAAGCGCTCCACCAAGACCAAGATGTCCCACAGGAGCCAACAGAACAGGTACAGATAGAAAGCCACATCCAGAGAAGCCAAGATAATCGACATCAACAAGAGGAGTTTGAGCTGCAAGTAATCCACCAAGACCAAGATGTCCCACAGGAGCCAACAGAACAGGTACAGATAGAAAGCCACATCCAGAGAAGCCAAGATAATCGACATCAACAAGAGGAGTTTGAGCTGCAAGTAATCCACCAAGATCAACAAGTCCCACAACAGCAAGCAGACGATGTAGAGGTGGAAATCCACAACAGCCAAGACATCCCTCAACAACCAGACAAGCAGTGTGAACTTCAAGAAATCAAACAAAGCTGAGATACTACAGCCTTCAGACCAGGTATAAAGGTTCACATCCACCAGGACAAAGAAACCCCAGTCCTACGGTACCATGTACCAGATGAACAGACTGAGTGGTAAGAAATCTTTGGAGAAAAACTTGTACGAGTGACTCATTGTTCAGAACTACATGTACATCTCTGTCTGTATGTACATGTATGTGTGCCAGAATTAAATATCAGCTCTAAGGAAATAGAACGCAGGGAAAAGTTACCATCAACCAAAATTAAGAACAGGAATAAAAAAAATATTGAGGAATACCCTCACTGGGAAGGTTCTTCTCTGGATATTGTAACAAAAAGCCTTTTGACGTCCAATTAGAATACCTTTTTTGTGTTTGCTCATGGCTCAGTGCATGCTGAAAATTTGGCTTGTTCTTTTCTTAACCAGGACTCTTTTGTTAAGTTGGATAAGCTTGAGCAGAGCTCAGTGTGCAGTCTGTAGATCAGTCCTTTACATTTGAATTATTTTGTATCACCAGAGAATGGAGGGCCACTCCCTTACATGTACATTCCTTCTTTTGAAAACTGGGTTGGGCACTCTGTATAAAAACTAGAGCCCACTATTGCCTGTCGAGGATTTGCGACTGGGTGTTGGCAAAGGCAACATGCTGTTTTGATTTGTTTCTGTTGCATGTACATGTATGAATGCCACTTCTGAAACACATTGATATCCTGACAAATTCTGTAAGTTTATTTTCTATCTTCATGCATTTGTGCCCTGTGCCCCATCTCAGCCATTCCTGTAGTTCCTGTAGTTCTGTTATTTTTGTATAAATTACTGCTTTTGCTGTATAATTGTAGATGCAGTAAGGAGTACTGATCCAACTGTTTAAAGATGGCACTTGATTCGATTACTTGCTGGCTAGAGCCACGAGCTAATTAGATTGTGAATTACCGCCGAGAAACTTGTTGGGCTGATTCAATGATTTGAATCCATACTGTCAAATTGTAAATATTTGAAATGATGCAATTAATTTTGTTCATTAATTAAATGCCAGAGGCCAGTTGGCCAGTGGCGAATTTAAAACTAATTCTTTTCTGTTTAGTTGATTTGTGTGTGTGTTCCCACTACTGGCAGAGTCCTAAGTAAAGGGATTTCGTTGCATATGTCACTGTACCGGCCAAGATGTACCTCGTAATGTGGACAATGTCAGGTAGTACATACATGTATGGTCAGCAGAGGCCTCAAATAAAAAAGAAAACTGGTTTGAAATTTAAAATATGGAAACTACGAGAAAGTACAAGTATTGAAGTTCATTCTGCTTTTCATTCAGGATACAAACGTAAAACAAGTAGAGTTCTAAATCTTGGAAATTTACATTTTATATTATATTTTCTCACGCCCTTTTTTTCCTACAGTCTGTACAAAAACTGTGGAGTGTATGACAGGTTTTACTCTGACACAGTCCACACAAGAAAACCACATGCTGTACATTGCCTGCCAGTCTCAGTTGTTTAAGAGTCTTTAGTTTCAGCTGTGTAGGTATTAAATTTGATTTCAGTTTCAGAGTAATTAATTCATATTGACAGAGTCCAAAGTCTGTACAACCATTTGCAAGTACAGGTACGTGCACATGTTCACACCATAGTTCATGCTGAAAAGTTACTGAGACAGCCCTGACAGGAGATGAAGTTAGGAATGATAGAAAACAGTGGTGAAACAATGCTGTCTGAAAGTCATAAATTTGGGAAATTTAAAAAAAGGAAAAGGGAATGAAAAAACATTTCTGACACATTCACAGCTGCATAAACGGTCCATTTCCTTGGTTTGTGTCCAATTCCCTTAGTTTTGTCAACTTTTTATCATGTTATGAGATCAATTTCCAATTACATAATGAATCTGGCACTGATGAGAATGTCTTGAATTGCTGCTTGGGATGCAAATGAAGCAGTGATTTATGCATAATGGGCCTAAAGGAATGAAATCAGCCATGCAGAGGAGCCCATCAGTGGCCTCAGAAGGTTCATATCTGGATGATTTCTGTGTCAGAATCTCTGCCCATCAAATCAGATGATACTGTTTTTAAAATTGGAAGAAAGGTTTCTCCAAACTGTACTCTTTGTGATAGATGTTCTGAAACTTTGATTCATATTTTTTATGAGTGTGATCATGTTTCACCCATCTTGTCAGACCTCACGTCTTTTATCAACTAAAATCTCAAAGCCCCCATTTCAGTTTGGGAAATTTGAATTCTTTTTGGAGTTCCCCATAACAAATTTTTGACGTATGTTTTTCTTTGTACTAAGTTTTATTTATATAGGTGCAAATTCCACATTCAAATGCCTTCCTTTTTGGGGTTAAGATTATTTTTACAAAATCAATATCATATAGAATATAAGATTGCTATTAAAAATCAAACCCTTAGTCTTCATTATAAAAAATGGAAATTTCGATT
Source organism: Acanthaster planci (assembly GCF_054643075.1). Lineage (NCBI taxonomy): Eukaryota > Metazoa > Echinodermata > Asteroidea > Valvatida > Acanthasteridae > Acanthaster > Acanthaster planci. Next base: position 1,588,096 of record NC_141778.1, read on the forward strand.
CTAATTCTGTAAACCCTATGCAATTATTTCAAATGGAGATGTACAGTGACCATCTTTCTACATCTCTTCATGGCCCCCACTTTTTTTCTGAATTTTTTTCTTTTATACTTTCCATTTATCTCTCCTGTTTTCTCAGTCTCCTTAATTGCGTATAATTTGTGCTTTTTCTTTCTAATGTATGTTTTGCATTTGTATGATCAATAAAACATAGAAAGAGAAAAATCAGATGATAGTGCTCTCGTTGGTCTTACACACAATGACAAATCTGCCTACCTGGATCAAATAAGCTAGCCTGTAGCAAACTGTTGACTAATTTTTTCGGAATTGAATTCATTGGTGTTTTCAGTTTTTACGAAGTGACAAAACCTCAAAATCTTGCCAACTGGACAATCCAAGATAAACGTGTTTGAAATACCAGCCTCTTTCAATACACATTTTAGATCACTTTTATGTTACTGACTGAGGAATTTTTTTCAAAGTCATGAATTTTAAGACTTGGAAAGTCCAAATCCACACTTACTGTAGTTGCTGACATATTGTTTTAGTTAAAAAATAATTCATAATAAAAACTAATAATTTTTTTTTCACTTCATGAGAACAGAAAAACCCAAAGGTCTTTATTTTTTCCTATTGCATTACACACTTTTGTCACTTCGTGAAAAAATGTGCGCTAAGAAAATTGTTCCATTACACGAGCGCAGGTGTTCATGTTCAACATTGTTCACAGGCATATGTGCACACACACACTGACTCTTGCAGGAATTGTGTATACTGTCTCTACTTTTGCCCTACTAACGATGTAACTTCTTGTCACTTCATGAAAACGGAGAAAAACAGAGACCAAGCTTTTTGTTCGTTGTTTGTTTATGGTTTATGGTAACAAGATAAGTAAGCAACATTTTGCTTTGAAACTCCGCTAATTTGTTCTTTGGATCAAAGGAAGTAAAATGGTATGAAAAACTCTAGACCAAAAAATTACCGATTTTCAGGGTTTTTGTCACTTTGTGAAAACACCTACGAATTTGTCAAAGATAAAAGAAATGGCTGGCTTCCATAAAGCTCACAAGGTGGTACGTTCCCGTACTTATTGAAGGATGTGAAATTTAACGCGTTGCTGAACATCAGTATCTTGGGGCTATGTTTAATGACAGGTGTTAGACTGGAGTACCCATGTGAATTATACAGAAAAGAGACTGAACTAAAGAATGCACCAATCCTCACATGCCATTTGGGGACAGCAGAGGGAGCAGTGCCCTATGAAATGGTCTGCTGTTTGATCAGTCATCCCACAGACACATGGAGGTTAGCTGTCAGATCCCATGTGTTCATGATGACACTGAGGCAGCTCGGCCCACTCCTTGCTCAGGCAGTTGAGTTTAACCATGCAAACAGGGTGGGTTTGATCCAGGAGGCCATTTGGATGGCTTGGTGATAAAAACCTTTAGAGATGATGCAGACTGCACCTTGCGATGATAGAAGAAAAACACCATAGCAGCACATCCAGCATTTACAAACAAGGGAGGTGGGTGAAGTGTGATCCAAATGCAGGTGTATTTCAACATGTACTCTACATTGTACATGTGAGTGACCAAGTTCTCTAAAAGTTTTAGTGACATTTTAAAAATTAAGATTTTCAAAAAAATTTATGACTCATCTTTTTTTCCTAAGTTACTTTATAAAAAGTGTATTACATTAAAACAATATTTAGTCTGCACAAAAAGGAAATCTGTACAGAGTGCTTGACAATTTCCATGATGGACTGAAACAGTACACTCAGTCTCAGTCATGTGATTTCATTTTCATCCGTGTAAACAAAAGAAGTAAAGTAAATCAATGCAGTTTGGTATTCCTGTGATTGGATTTCACTTTCAGGAAGACTGCTTCAGGTTGACAGAATCCAAAGTCTGTACGATCATTGACAAGGTCATTGATGCAAAAGCTTTGTCGTGAAAACTCCTGAGAAAAACCCTGACAGGAGATAAAGAACAGAACATTGGTGAAACAATGCTGTCTGAGATAACGTAATGAAAATGACTAAATATCAAAACTGAAAATGAAAAACTAAAAAAGTCTCCTCATGACACCTTCATGGCTGGATGAAACAGACATTTTCCTTGTTTCAGTTTAGTCAACTTCTTTATCATAACAAAAGATCACTTACCAATTACGCAATGAATCTGACACTGATTTGAATGTCTTGACTGATATTTGTGAGCAGATAGCTGGTCTGCGGTACCTATAGAGTTTCAACTCCAAACATGGTGATCTTAAAGTATGCAAATGAGGTACACTGATGAAGGAAATCAGCCAATCATAGGAGCCCATCAGTGGCTTCAAGAGCTTAGTATGTTATAAGTGACAGCAGCATCACAGTCTCTTGGTTTAACTACACTGTACAAGCATGCTGATTTGTTTTAAAGATACCGATAAATGTTTGCTAATGAAGAGTTGAAGCTCTATGCAAATAAATCACAGGTTTTGTGAGCCAATTGAATCCTTTGAATAAATTCTTTACTTTTATGCATCACTTCATAAAATTACAAAAATGATTTCATTTGCCCCATTTCTGTGCAACATCTACACAGAAAGTTAAAAGACAAAGTAATCAAAGGAACGTCTACTCTTCAAAGTGAAGACCTCTTCAGAAGTCTGCCATCTCACCGCCTTAACATACATGTACACGTGTTTGCCCCGTTCCTGTGCAACACCTCCACAGAAAGTTCTTAAAAAGACAAGTAATCAAAGGAACATCATTTCTTCAAAGTAAAGACCTCTTCAGAAAGATCATCTCACCTCATCTACATACACGTGTTTGTCTTGCTTCTGCAACATGAACTCAAAGTTTCAGTTTCAACGTTCAAAGTTTCAGGAATTTTTATCTTCATAATTATGTACAAGTTGAAGATCGAATCAGTCACACACTTCCACCTGTTTACCAGCAGAGACATAGATCACATCCAACTACAACACTCAATCCCTCAAACTTTGTTGTTTATCATCTGTTTGTGTTTGTTGGCAAGCTAAATGCAATGGATGAGAATGAAAAGATAACTGAGGCCTGGGAAGAATTCGGCAGGCTTGACGACATCTTGAAGGACATTATTTATTACGTTATCCTGTGTGCGGTACCAATTGGTCTCTTGCTGAATGTGACATTCCTGTACGTTGTTGTACGTGTTCCATCCATGCGTACTGTTGTCAATGTCTATTTAGGCAATTTAGCAGTGGCTGACAGCATATTCCTCATGTGTCAATTCACAGGTAACATTTTTTTCTCACAGAGCTGGTTGGCTGCATGCATTGTGGCATATATTTCAAATTCAAGTGAAATGGCTTCATATTCAATCGTGACTGCATTAGCATATGAGAGGTTTCACGCTATCTGCCATCCACTGAAGCACAGAGCAGAATCCAGCAAAGCTCAGGCTGCCAAACGACTAGCCAAAATATGGATCATCGCTACCATCATAGGGTCTGCACGCTATTCAACAGAAAAATGGGGAAATGATGCAGGACTGTATGTAGCTGGTGTAACATTAATGTTAACAAATACAGTTTGTCTGTTTGCTGTTACCTTCCTCTATGCTTGTGTTGTCAAGAAACTGAGGCAGCAACCACAGATTACATCCACGCATGATGACAACCACCGACTGCGACAAGTGGTTCTCATGCTCATTGTAAACACAGTTTTTTGTCCTACATGGTACAATCTTTGCATATATGACCATATATTTAGTCTACTGTTGGTCCAACTTCTCTGTCCTAAGTAAAATGGAATTGTTACCTTCAATGAGAATTGCGTCATTTGCTGTAGCTATCTTTCAGCTACTCAATTGCTCAGTGGATCCCCTGGTGTATGGTGGCATTAATTCAGAATACCAGAAAGCCTTCAGGGAGGCATTCTCTCACCTCTATCCTAGATGCTGTTGCCGCTGTTTCAGGAGACACCGAGATACTCAAAAGCAGTCACAAGAACAGATGATGCTACAAGATCCTCAACAAGGCAGAGACACTATGAAGTTGTCACAACAGCAGATTAAGGTACAAGTTATCCACCAAGACCAAGATGTATCACAGGAGACAGCAGACCAGGAAGACGTCCACATCCACAGAAGACAAAATAGCCCACATCAACGAGAGGAGATTGAGCTGCAAATAATCCACCAAGATGGTCAACAAGTCCCACAACAGCAAGCAGACCATGTACATGTAGAGGTGGAAATCCACCACAGCCAAGGCATCCCTCACCAACTAGACTGCGAGTGACCTTCAAGAAATCAAACAAAGCCAAGACATCCCTCAGCAGCCAACAGATCAGGTAAAGCAGATTGAGCAGCAAAAACCTAACCATGGTAAGACATCCTAGAGCCGGCAGCAACCTTGAAGCAAATCAAATTGTAGAAATATACACCTGAAAGTGCCACATTCAAGCAATGAACAAACAAGATCAAAAGGCAGGAGTTCCACCCTAACCAAGGTAATCATGATGAAAAAAATCTTGCTACTTATTTATCATTCTCTAAATTGACTTTTTTAATCTTGAAAATAGACTATTTACTCCTGCAACTCACAGAAACTACAAAAATCGTACATTTATTTTATAAGCTGTTTTTTACAAAGACTAGTTCAATGAACTACATGCATACATGTACCTGCCAACCTGTCGTACTCCTTCCTGAGGTCAGGCATCACCACATAATAGATTAGAATTTTAAATGAACTGAGAGCTCATATAAATACCTTTTAATCTATTGTGTAGTATTGCCTGACCTAAGGAAGGAGTATAACAGGTTGGCAGGTCAATCATCACTCTGAGCATGTCTTGTTGTGATCAATTCAAATTCTCTGCCTGTTCACAGGACAAGCAGAAAGTTACATGTACAACTGAACACTTCTTTTCACAGAGAAAGCAAAAACAATGAGGTGCATGATGTACACTCCTTTCATCCTAAATCCAGTACATGAGCTAGTCTTTTAAAGAAAATGTGGAGCTTGGTGTTGTGAACAGTAACAAGTGGTTACTCAGGCAAAATATGAAGATTTGAGTTGCTATCTGAATCTCGTTTGAATTTTTGTTCAATAATATTCCAATAATATTCCAGCACAGATGGTCCGAGTTTCAGACTCAAAAGAATTCAATGAATTCAACTGACTACTTCGTTAAAAGAAAGGCCCAACTCCACCATTTTAGCCCATGAGAGTTAATTGCTCTCCTTTCCAACTTCTCCAAAACATAATCAGTTTTTCTCTTTTGAACTCAAAAAAGGTTTTGTTGGAGTTGGAATGGCATTCACTTAGTACACATGCCAACATACCATATGTTATAGGTTGACTTCTGTAACTCTGGCCCCAATGCTGTGGTAGGGAACAGAGCCCAGATTAGCAAAGGTAACCTAAAAGGGGGACAGTTTATTTACATGTATCCCGGGGCACAAATACCAGTGCCTCTTCTGATCTGACAAAACTATTTATTAATCTTTATTAACACGCAGGCGAGTGGTTACCCTGATGTAAGGAGGTACATGTACCTTCACCGCTTGGTGGCTTGGCCATGCAATCATTCTGTTATGGAAGATCAATTTAATACTCTCGTCATGAGAAGACTGCAGTATTTTGACAACACTTTACTGATTTGTGTTAAAATTCTATTAAGAGTTTAGTGCATTTTGAAAGTATTTTTGGGGGAAAATTGAATTTTTTGGGGTCCCAGATGTCTTGCCATTATGGCATTTTAGCAAGGACTGACCTCCACTGAGATCATAACTGATTAAAAACAGTGGAAGCTGGATGTAGCAATCTGTTTACGGCTAGTTGTGGAAAATGCTTTTTACAGTGAAAAAAAGGTTTCATTTGGATCTTTCAGGACCAAATGACATTTAAGTGTTGCATAGGTATTGATACATGTAGCTGGAAATATCCAGCGCCAGCAGGCTATCTGCAAGCTGCAGGATCTGCAGCTAGGATTTTTGCTCTGTCAAAAATAGCAGTTTGAAATGAATGCTCACGCTCACACGGCTTACACTGAGCCAGGAAAATGTTTGAAGGGTACATGTATGTGTACAACCAGTTGCAAATTTTGAGAAATTTGATGAGTGTACATTCCAGTAAAACTTTTATCATAATTTATTTTTTGTACATTTTGCCCCCCATATTTTACTTTAATAGAATTTTGGTGTACATACTGTATGTAGACTGCTCTCCATATCATTTCTACCGAGTACTAAATTTTGGGCTGTACTATTCAATCTAATGGAACAGTAGAAATCAAGCATGTATGTGCTAAGCTTACAAAAAGAATTCTTAGACTTAAGAGTGAAAGTAATCCATGCCCATGTACATGCACGTACATTTGAAATTGGCCAAGATGTACAGAAATATATAGGTTGTGTAGCCCTGTTGAATCCTGCTAGAAACAGGGAGCAACCATTTTAGTGATTTAACTTTCTTTAAAATCCTGCAGCAATTGCAATATTGAATCCGTTTGTAAGTATACCTGTGATTTCTTGTTTGAAATAAATGAGGCCGCCAAAAAGCTTTAAGCAGCAAGGTGAGTCAGCCAGTTGTTTCATATTGTAGTTGTTGATTTCAGTGGCTTGATCCTTGATCATACTTCACACCGTGCTTTTTGTACTTATTTGCTAGGTCCTTCTGGGATTTTGTTGGGACACCATGAGTTGCCCAGAAAATACCTCTTATTTTCCAGTTCAGCGGAATTATATTTTCATGTATACCATAAAAGGAGATCATTTCCTTGCTCCACTGCCCAGGTGTTAACTTGAAACCTTGACAGGAGGGGGAGAAGATTAAGTAATTGATTGAGCACATGATCTCTACATCCTATACAATGTACCATACATGATGCATCTCCCTACATGTATGTCATTGGCTAGTAGTATGATGCTGGATTTTTCCACCTAGGCACTGATGGACTTTTCTCCAGACAACACTACCAACCACCAACGGGACCCTATGAGACTGGTCTGAAAAGTTCTAGTGGCTGAATTCGACATTAAATGGCTAATGGGTAACTAGGGAAAAAATCAGTGGCATCTGTACATGTATATGGAATTCTTTCCCTTGTCATTCAAGATTTAAGATGCTTCTTGAGTAAAAAACATTTTCACATGAAATTTGCTCTCCCAGTGTTGCAGGAGATAAAACTACAGAATATTGAATGTATGTTAAAAATAAAATTTATAAGACTTAAAGGTTTTCATGGTGAAAGAAACTAGATCTATAGTAAAGATTGCGGTAACACCATGTATTTATCTCTTCTTTGAGTATGTGTGGTTCTGAGAAGAACCGGGGAATAACTCGACGTTTCGAACAGTGTACTGTACTGAAGACGGACAGAGTACACTGTTCGAAACGTCGAGTTATTCCCCGGTTCTTCTCAGAACCACACATACTCAAAGAAGAGATAAATACATGGTGTTACCGCAATCTTTACTATAAAAATAAAATTATCAAATTCAAAAGCATTTCATGAAAACCAGTTTCAAAAATATTAAATTCAATTACATTATGTTACATTACAGACATGTCATTTGGTAATAAAAAAGTTAACAATTTAGAAGGGGAACAGCAAAGACCTTGAACAAGGCGAAATGAAAAAACATGAAATGTGGAAGGGAAAAATACAACCAAAACTACTCATCTAGTAAAAGTTGCATTAAAAATACATGTACATCAGACATAATTTCATTAAACTTGGATACAGCATGACACTGAGCTATTTCCTGGATGTTCTGAAAGTCAGCATCATTAATTTTTTTCAGCTTTCAAAGGATGCCATACATGAAGGTCGTGGATTAGACCTTAAGTTGTCTGTGCTTAGTCAAGCACAAATGTAGCCCGATATTTCTTTTGAATCAACTGCACAGCTCAAGAGCGCCATTCGCACTGCCTCAACATAATGACAGGAATTGCCAGAGGATTTTGAAGGATTTGGGCAATTTTTTTATTGCTGAAAATCGGAGGATTTTGGAGGATTCAGGATGGTTCCTAGTAAAAAGGCCTAGGGGGTTAGGGTTAACTGATGACTGTTATCCCCTTTCATCATTCTCTGTTTCTTTGCTTTTTCATCCATACTTTTCTTTTTCTTTAGGGGAGGCAATGCCCCCTTGCTCACTGTCCTCCGCCATACTCATGGGATGTAGAACTTTGCCCACAGTCCTGCCTGCCACAGTAGTCGCACCATGGCAGGTTGCCAACTACATGTAGGCTTACGCCCCTGTAATATTTCACAGAGTAGGCCTATTTATTCCAATATAAAACACCACTTGAAAATACACCCCTAAAATCAGCGGTTATGTGGGTACAAGATGAATATCCCTAGATGAGAACAGTATGACTGACAAGGTTGATCATACCTGCTGGACAGGAGGAGCCAGTGGTAGTAGTGCCTTACTGTTCAGGAAGTAGGCCTAGGGTAGCCCAGCTTGCATTGCGACTAACGTCCAGGGTGTTCATTTCAGCTGTAGATTGTTTTGCAGTGCTGTTTTGAAGCTAGATAACTTGCGTTTTGGCAACTTATTCAAATCTCTTGCCATCTTAGGAAAGAATAAATGAAGATGGGATTGTGACACAGACTGTGGGATGAAAAGTTGATTTGTCTTGCAGCTCTTAGTGTTTATTTGTCAACAAGATGATGGAGGTTCCTGCAAATCAAGGAAATCTCTTATGTCCATGTCAACCCCGTGATGGATGATTTTGTGCAACATGACTAAGCTGCTGTACCATCTTCTCTGCTGTAGGAGGGGAAGTTCCATCTTCTCTGCTGTAGGAGGGGAAGTTCCATCTTCTCTGCTGTAGGAGGGGAAGTTCCATCTTCTCTGCTGTAGGAGGGGAAGTTCCATCTTCTCTGCTGTAGGAGGGGAAGTTCCATCTTCTCTGCTGTAGGAGGGGAAGTTCCATCTTCTCTGCTGTAGGAGGGGAAGTTCCATCTTCTCTGCTGTAGGAGGGGAAGTTCCATCTTCTCTGCTGTAGGAGGGGAAGTTCCATCTTCTCTGCTGTAGGAGGGGAAGTTCCATCTTCTCTGCTGTAGGAGGGGAAGTTCCATCTTCTCTGCTGTAGGAGGGGAAGTTCCATCTTCTCTGCTGTAGGAGGGGAAGTTCCATCTTCTCTGCTGTAGGAGGGGAAGTTCCATCTTCTCTGCTGTAGGAGGGGAAGTTCCATCTTCTCTGCTGTAGGAGGGGAAGTTCCATCTTCTCTGCTGTAGGAGGGGAAGTTCCATCTTCTCTGCTGTAGGAGGGGAAGTTCCATCTTCTCTGCTGTAGGAGGGGAAGTTCCATCTTCTCTGCTGTAGGAGGGGAAGTTTGGCCCGTTTTTAGCATTGTATCAGAGCTGCTCTTACTTATAATCTTGAGTGACAGTCCCGCCCTGCGACTGGCATGACTGGACAGCCTCAATCTTGTCCATGTGTTTCTTTGTATGCAGAGCCTGAGCTCTAAGTGGAGCGTTAGTACCATATTCCTCTTTTTCGATTTTGGACGGGATCGTCATACTAACCCACCACGCCTGTACATATAGTAAGGTGAAAACGGTTCTCAAAAATTCCAAAGACTAACCAAAAATACCTCTATTACCACCTACTGGCTTCCGTAAATGCCAACGTCAAATGATTGGGGCTTCAATGATATTTCTGACTTCAAAATCTGTCAAAATCCGACTGTTTTCGCTTGACACACACACAGCACTTGAACCGCCTATACCTTTCAAATGCGTGTAACAAGATTTAGAATACGTAATAACTCTATGGGTGAAACATGGTACTCCAAGAAACACACATGAGCAGATGAGTGGCCTATACATGGTTTGGGCACAAGACTTCTTGATCGTGACAGTTGGAGTGCTACAACCATGACAACATGGTCCTCTAACAAAACCTAACGAGAGGCCAAATAGTCAGGCACAAGACATATTGACTTAGTAGGTCTAAACAGTAGAGCTAGCGGAGCCCTAGCCCAGGTTGGACGTCTACATTCATTGCAACCAATGTCCAGGGTATGAAAGTCCTCCTACTATGCAAAATTTTCTTCAATAGTTTTTCTCAAATTTTTACCTGATTAAGACAGCTCAAAATGTTTTTCACAAGTGCCTTGAATTCCATAAATGCTGTGTTGAAATTACTAAATACGCCCGCGGGCAACATATTTTGTAAAAAAACTGTTAAAAAAAATTTTGCATAGTAGGAGGACTTTCATAACCTGAAAGTTAGTCGCGTTTTCTCACAATGCAATGTAGACTTGTCCAACCTGGGCTAGCGGAGCCCATATACAGAGGCTCAGAATAAAATTACTCAAGGTAGGGTCGAACCAGACTCTTAAAAGCCTGGGCTTTTACATGGACTGAATCGCTTCCTGATATCTGGCCTACCTGCAGCGTAGCAATCAACAAAAAACTGCAGCTAACCAAAGCAGAGATAGGGCGCAAATATTTGGGGGCAAAATTCAAAGCAACCGCTCATGTGCGCCGCCATCTTGGAACTGTGCAATGTCTGGTGAGGGCGCTGTTCAATTGTTCGCAATGACAGATTATTGCTCAAGACGAACAACTGCAAGAAAGGGTTGGATATTTTATTCAAAAGGCATGTTAATCCATGGTCAACTACTATACGAGCATTCAGAGAAGACATGCATCCACACCTACCCTCTATAGATTGATCCACATAACTCACTTGCAAAGTGCAGACAAAATTCAAACATTTTCACAACACTGATACGCATTTTGTGCATGACAAGTACCAAGAAAAAATGGTTAACGTTCAAGAGTTAAAAAATCAACTACTGAAGCAAAACATTTTGTCATTTTACTTGAAACAATATGATAAAGCAGAGATGTAACTTTCTGTTGACAAAGATGTTCAAATTACATCACAAATTAAAACCAGAATTTTCTGCATAATGCACAAACTACAGAGAATTAAAGCGGTTCTCAAAGCAAATCCACTTCAACTGTTTATTCTGTATCGTTTCCAACACTCAAGATGAATGATAAAGAAGTAAAAGTCTAATCCCGTTTCCATGGTACTGCCTGCTGGATGTGGTTACCACGGCGACAGTCCGTCAAAGAGAAGCTTCTGCTTCCTCACCTCCAGGTTCTTGGGAGTCCCACCAATGAAGGAGGCTGTTCGAGGAAACAAGGGGGAAAAAGTAAGAGAAACATGCGAGAAGGGAAGTAATTTTCATACTAGGAATCTCGAGTCTACTTGACAGATTGCCTTGAATACTGAGAGTTTAAATAGAGTGTCATTGTTAAAACCAAGTCCATATAGTCACAGTTTTCTACATATTTTGCAAAATAAATACTGCAAAGGGAACTACAACTATCAAACTTACTGCTCTGTGTCTGCTTTTTCATCAAAATTTTCATAAAGCGCACTGCAGAAAAGAAATGAAATGATTGGCTTTTTAAGTGAACAGTAAAAGAAGAAACTGAGAGATATAAGTTAAGCAAAGACAAAGACGACATGAGTCAGGAAATATGCAAGACTTTTTCATCAAAGGGCCAACTTCAATTCAGTACGAGAAATTAGTAACAAACTGGAATCTGGTAGCATAGACAAAAAAAAAGCACAGACATAACCAAAAAAGCACTACATAATCGCAAAATTTCGAACATGCTTTGACCCCAACAGCAGAGAATAAAGAATTTTAAATGTCAACAATCCTAATCTGTAATGTTGACATTTAGAACAGTGACTGACTGATCTAAATTCCTGTTTGACACATCTATCATTTAATTTAAATATTTGAGCACAGGGCCACATGTCCTAAATCATCTATAAATCCTGATTAACTTTTAAGTGTTCAGGGAAAGACACATTTGATTACCTTCTTGTATCCGTTTTTTTATCATGCAGTTAACACAGCGTGAGTGGCAGCACAGACAGCATTAGTATGCACATGAAGTCATTCCACAAGCCGCTTAAAGCAACTCTGTGTACCTTCAAAGCTGCTGTGAGTGGCTTAATGTGTTAGAACATGATCTCAAAAGCCTGAACTCAAAATCCATAACTGTTGTTATCACGTTTGGGTCAGAACCTGGGCAGTCCAACAGGGTAGAGTTTTCAAAACCAACAGGGCAGGGTTCTTAAAAAGGGTGGGTGAAAAAACAATCAAATCAACTGTCCAGGTAAGTTCAAGGATCAAATCAATAAAACTTAAAAAGGTCAGAAGTGTTTATAACCAAACATGCCTTTTTTTCTGTTACGAACCTTTCTGGTAAGTCTTATTTTGTGAGCTGAACTGTGTTGTAAGAAAATTGTCTAATGAAAGATTTAGTAATAAAACTGTGCATATCAGAAAGTTTAATGTGTTCTTTCAAGTTGACACTTAATATAATGTAGAATTACAATAAATGAGTACTGTATAAGTTTAGGTTCAATCCTTCATTTAAAAATGAAAAATTACTATTACAATTTCAGCCGTCCTCTATTTGAATACAATCAACTTTCTAGTTCAGAAATAAATACAATTATTTACAAATATACAGTGCTTGAAAAAAAACACAGTATCATAAAATATGCTGAATTTCTAACATTTGATGTTTGGACTTGTTTTTAAGTACACGTTAAACTGGACAGCCATCTACATTCAAATGGGTCTAAGTTAAACGGCTACAAAAAGGTCAGACATTGCATTACAACTCCAGCAATCATGACACTGAGTCCTCAGAAGCTCTGTCCTCATTGGTTAAAAGCACTTATAGCAGCTCATACATATTTATAGGCAAACAAACAGCTTCCATAGGTCATTTCAAAGACCAGATTGAAAAGTTTAGACAAACACACATTTCTGATACTTAACCTTAGTTGTACTTTTTAAAGAATGACAAATTCCTACCTAGGCTCCTTCCAGAATCCTCCAATATCCACCAGAGCAGTATATTCCCTGTATTTGAATTTTTCACAACTTGTGATCAAAATCCTTCTAAATCCTAAAAAATCCTATGGAGATCTCCTGGTGGATTTTGATGGATTTGGGGGATTAGGGTTTCTCTCTTCCTAATAATAAGTCGAGAAGATAGCTGGAAAGATCATGGAAATGAAAACATGCATTAAACATGACTTTTTGGAACATGCTTTAAGATAGCGTTAGTTCATTGCGTATTTACATGCAGTTAGGATATGTACTATATCAGCAAATCACATGTTATACCGTTTATTTCAAGAATCAATGATTTTATTCTCTAGCACCCAGATACTCTGTTTCTTCAGTATTTATGGCAAGATTTTTCTTTCAAAAGTAGACATATCAGTAAAATTCTTTTAACTGTCCTTTCTTCTACAAACAGAAATCCAGCACAATTGAACAATACTATAAATATCTTAAAAGTGGGGTTCAAATTTCTACAGACCCCCCATCACCAGTTGATTTCTGTGATTACGATAAAGTTGTATTAGAGAATGAGGCATAACTATCAATGCCTTATCAATAGAGACCGCTTCCACAGAGCTAATGCATGGGAACTTGGGAAGTTGTATTAGAGAATGAGGCAAAACTATCAATGCCTTATCAATAGAGACCGCTTCCACAGAGCTAATGCATGGGAACTTGGGAAAGCACAACCAATGAAGACAGTGAGCAAAGCAATACGGCCAACTCAGTGGAATACCATTGTCACAGTATCTGTCTGTATCTGCATCAATCAGGTTGCTCCTGCAAACCAGAAGATTCTGCATCCCGCTAGAGTTTGGGACGCGTGCCGGGAGTAGAGGATAATGTTTGACTTCCCTCCCAGCTCGGCAATATTACTGAAACGTATTGCAAACTAGCAAAGAGGGTGCTTTTGATCTGAGACTGGTTCCACTGTTCTTTTTGAGGTTTAGAATACAGTGAAGAGACAGGCAACTAGTCAATCTCAACCTGTTACCTATATTTACCTATTCCGTATGCAGAATGAGGAGTACCTGCCCCATGACTAAATGCAAAGCCCTGTCAGAAAATTGTGGCTGCGGCTAGAAACAATACGTGAACCTATGGAAGCCACTATCTTGCATCTGAAGCCACTTCACATGGACTCACATGTCACAACCAGCCATAGCCAGTAGATTCAAACACAAAGTGCCCCTTCACTGTCTCTCTCATAACAGGGTTGTACAGCGCCCTCTTCAACAGACCACGGTACTGATGATGCTGCAGTTTGTTCTATGTGCTTTCCTATGGTGCTCAGTGGACTGTGGGCCTCTATTGGTTCCATAGGGAAATGCACATGTCATTAAAGTGTGACATCATCATTCATCAGTACATAGGCCTAACCATGCTCAGAGGCTAGTCAGAGCCATTACGCATCTGGCTGAGCTCTTGGCAAAGTGCCAAATTTCTCTCTCTGTGAGTTCTGTGAAAGCAGACCCTAACGTATTAGTATCACACATGCACAGCATTTGGTGAGAGGCCAACATGCTACAGCACCGTCTCTTTCTCCAGGAAGTAACTTTTGTTTGACCTGTAAACACGGGTGCGGTCCTCGGGAAGATAGCGTTCCTGATTCTGCAAGATCATGGAGGAAATAAAAACCACCAAAATATCTCAAACAGACAACTAATTGAAATTCCTTGGACAGATACTGGCAAAGTGTTTGCTTCTTTTTCTGCTAAAACCTGAATTCCACCAGAGATCTCTAAACTCATTTCTTTGCCTTCTGCTTCTGTAATTTAAACTTTCTTTCTTAAATTGCGCATGGGATATACAAAACTATATCGACGTCTTCAACAGTAGATCAGGGCACATAGGCAAAGCTACTGCCCTCACTGCAGGTCAATATAACAAATGAGGAATATTGTGCAGTGTGGACTAGGGGACTTACTGTTGGGCTGAACCACTCATCAGCCGTCTTTACTTCGGTAGCTCTCTTACCATCCTAGGATAAAAGGGAAGGAAAATTGGGTGAAGTGGGATTCAAACCTGAGACCGAAAGCATGCCTCTGACCTCTAACCTTTGACATCAAACAAGAAGCTTGGCGATTACTCACAATGTAATGCACGAGGCAGCTGCATGGAATCCAAATAAAGAGGGAGATGATGATGGTTGCCGCGACAACGTTATCCTTGATGATGCGCCCTGTTTAATAAAGCAAGAAAGATGTAAACAAAAACGGCCCTTGCTGCCGTTGCCATGGTAAGAATTTTTCCTGACACCTACTGTTGCTGTGGTACCCACCTATGGCACTGATGGTGATACCTTCAAAGACATCAAACAGCCGCTCAATAAAGTCTTGAGTCTGGCTCTCACAAACACCCTGGGAAAGGTCAGAGGAAAAATGGCAACCTCAGTACAAAAATGCTGAAACCATTTTGTGTAAAACAAAAGAATAATGAGGGATTTGGTCTTAACTCAATGCAGTCTTGATTCCAGGATTCAGTGTGGTACTACTAAGGATAGAGCACAGTGTTAATTCAAGTATGGATTACAGCGCTGATCATATTGAACAAATGATTGACTGATGGCAGTCTTGTTTCATGGATAAAGCAGTCTTGGATGACTAAATAATGTTTTGATTCAAGGATGGAAAGTAGTCTTGATTCCCATCTGTTCCCCTTACATTTATGCAAACCCCTTCTTCACAGGGTCTACCATCTGCCTGGAAGATGTAGGCCTGCGTCGTCTTGTTGATTTGAGGTACACACGGTGCTGACGCTGTCTGCTGGCAACATCGGTAGCAGGACTCAACGACTAGGACAGGGTCAAGGGGTCAAACGGTTAGAGGTCAAGGGAAATCTCGAACTTGTGGGCTCACTTTTCAGGAATTGTTGAAGAGAATTTATATCACTTAGCACATTGATTCTCAAGCAGTTTTCATGGAGTGATATTTAGCTGGTAACCAGCTTTGGTTGATCAAGTATCTACTGGGTTTAGTGGCTTTCTGAAAGTAGGGCAGAGAAAAAGTTTTTACTTTTACAAGGAAGTGTTTTCCACATGCAAGCAATGGAGTTTTTTGTTTGTTAGCATTAATATTTCTAGTTAACATGAATTCTACATCACTTCAACTTGGGAAATCAAATTTCCTATGACAGCCAGGAGCCAGGAGCAGTTCTTGATTAAAACTCTCAAGGTGACACATGAATTTTTTCTTTTTTGTTACTTCAAGTTATCAATTTTGAGGGCAATGATGCTTTCTACAGTTTCAGATGGTGTCATATTTGGAAATGTACAATTCTAAGAAACGCCCGAGGAGACAAGTACAGAGAGGAATAGTAATACGCATGCTAGTCCTTCAGATGTCCGCAAAGAGGTCATTATTTTTGAAAGTCTACTTACTGCCGGGACATATGCAGGATATTTGATCATGCTTTTCACAGAACGGCACACAATGCCCATCCTGGCATTCACCACTGTAAGGAAAAACACACAAAATACAAGAAGACATTTTTTCAGATTCACAATGACAATGTAAGGCATCTATAGAACATACAGCGAAGCCAGTCTAAGAGAAACAAAACCTCTGTTGAGAGAAGCAACATGAGAGACACAAGATACAAATATACTTCTGTGCCAAGCTCGGGACAAGTAATTACTTCTTTCGGGCAAGTAAAAATCAAGGCCAAATTGCCCGATGGACAGGCACTTTTTCTGAATTTTTTTTTTGTGGCCAAGAATAGCAGTCAGCAAACTTACCTTTGATTTTTTTTCCACTTCAAAAAAAACTTACAAAAGTGGTAAAAAGTGTACAGCTACGTGGTGTAAAATGATTTTTTGCACCATTATGTACAAGTACGTACTGAACAAACTCGTATTAAGCACGGCACCTCTCCACTCAGGGGAAATGCGTACACAAATAAACTGTAAAATACCCTTGTGTCTGGGTACCAAACCTCATTGGTTATTGCACGCGCGGCACAGTGGAACTTTGACAGCTGGAAGCTCGGAGACTGTTTTGCACTTGGTGACTTGATTACAGAGCGTGAAATTACAGTCAGACATCGGACATTTTCCAAGCACTTATTGTGTTTGTCCGAACAAAATCAAAGATGCTTGGACAAATTGTCCGACCAACATATCAATAACAGCTCTAAAATATCAACACAAGATACAGGATTATGGCGTCCGATTTATTGTTAGTTTTGTGTTAGAATTATGTTAATTAATTTTTTCAGTAGTTGAGCCTTTAGGAATTTCTAGAGTAACTCTGTGCGGTAATTTTGACACCATTTTTGGAAAATATACTTTTCAACTGCAGTGCTCAATGCCTGTGGGCTGGCACGCATGAAGAAATGAACTTCAAATGACTGTACAACAAAACCATACGTCCGATTGAGTTCAAGCTTCACATTTGCAATGACAAGAAATGTCTGTGCATGCATGCATGCCAAGTTAAAAAAAAAATCAGGCATGGCACAGCCGAGTCCTTAGGGGGGTTGAAATCGTCCCCTCCTGCGGCCAGGACGTATATAAAAAACCTGGACTTGCAATGCCTTTGTATGAAATAGAAACCAACCAGCGGCCATTTTACCAAGCCGAATTCAAATACGCAGGTTGGCTCGCTTCTATTGACACCAGGGAGACACAAAGGCAGGCAAAGCCGGGCAAGCTTTGTATTCAGCTCGGTAAAATGGCCGCTAGATGATTCAATGATCTCTATAAGCTGATTAAGGGCATTGCGAGTCCAGATTTTTTTAAATGAGACCTTCCAATAAAGGCCCCCTTCTTGGTGTATTTATCCTTGAATTTCTGTGTACTATCACGTAGCCATGAAGTGCATTCGGGCCTATTCACCCCAGTGCATCACAGCATTAAATGGAGCGAGGGAGGGTGTGGTATGACCTTGCTGATTTCTAACGCTGCTCACGCACCTTGTAGGCACAAACTGCGGCATGCCAGCGACATATTTCTGAAGCGCATACAAGGCCAACTCTGGGCTAGCTTATATAGAGTTGTACACAACTGCACGGTTTTGAATCTTGGAGTTGGAAACTGTAAAAATCTTCGCTTAGATCGGATTAAACAAATTATCCAAAATATGCCTGAATCATACAAGTCGGCATCTCTGCAATTCCGTTTGCTGGCTGCGGGACATATGGAGAACTTGGAATGTTTCCAAGTTTGTATTGTTTGCATAGAAAATAAGTACCTTTCTTGACTATCCGTGTTAAGTTCTCAAGATGATGGTTTTGCGAGGTGTGAATCAAATGCCAAGCTCTACCAATTGTCTACTGACATTCATTCATATGCCAATTACAGCAAGTCAGCAACATTTTTGGTGACTGCAAACTTGAACAATGGTCCCTCTATTGCAGCCTCTTGGTGGCACAGAATTTTGTGAACTGCCCATACTGCATGCTTTTCTTACCCGTCCACACATTCAGCCTTCTCTGGTTTAGGCAGCGACGCTGGGCAGAGCGCACTCTGGCCTGTACAGTTGGCGCTCTGCCGGCAATCCTTGTCAATCTTTGCCGCCTTGCGACACTCTACATTGGGGCCTGCAAACTGGCAATCAAGGCAGCAGGCTGCGTTTCTGTCACTGCAGCGAGCGCCTTTCTTCAGTCGGCAGTTGGACCCACAGCATTTGTCCATGTTGTTATTGCCCAAATGACCCACATCGCATTCCTCAGGGGGGTCCACACGATAATTCCCACACACTGCATCACCTTTGGGTTCTGCAACGACAAAATAATACATCTCAACAGACTTCGTCAAGACCAGCCTGATCTTTCTCATGAATTAACCCTTACCCTCTTAGACCAATCAAAATCCCTCAGGTTTTGAATGATTTCAAAAAGCTCAGAACTACAGCTAAATAAACCCTCACTCTGCTAGATCTTTCAAAACCCACCGCAAGGTTTTGAAGGATTTCAATGGAAAAGTGCTCTAGATGGATAAACCCTCACTCTCATTCTTCACAAGCCACCAGGAAGTTTTACGGGATTTCAAATGACCAAGTGTTCCAGATGGACATACCCTACTCCTCCTATCCTTCAAAATCTATCAAAAGGTTATGAAGGGTGTAGTTTGGTCCAGCTGATTTAAATGGATGAACCCAAACCCTCCAAAATCCTTCAACCTTCACCAGGTTTGAAGGGTTTGGTATGATCCAGCATTCCACATGGATACACCCTAAACCCTCCTCGATCTTTTTTAGATCCACCAGGTTTGGCAGATTTTGAAGGATTGAGGATAGGACCTAGCAAGAGCGGGTTTTCAACATGAGCCGCTCAGTAAGGGCACATACTGACTTTCATACTGCAGTCCCAGCAGATGATAAGGATTCCTACCTTGGAAACATCTTGGAGACTTGGCCCGGAGCACTGGGGCAATGAGACGTAGACTGCAATTGGAGAATTTCTAGAGAAAGAACAAGACAAAAAGTGTGAATGAACACTGTGTCCAACCATCTAAGCAAACTCATCAATCCAATGTCAGACAAACTACTTCATGGAAGATGTGTTGAAGTTATTACAAGGGATCTTCAAAAGTCACCTTACCAAGGTCAAATGAAACAATTATGGTCAATAACAAAATCAGACAAATTAAACATTGGAACATCCTGAGCAGGGAATTCTTGAAGGGCAAAAGAAGCAGTGCATGAAATCATTTGCCATGTAGACCACTAAAAGGTAATTTTACCCTGTTGTTGGGGTCCCGGCCACTAACAGAAGCCGGAAACATCAGGTAGTTACCACCGCTTTGCCGGCTACCAGGTGAGCAGGCACTCCCTTCTGTGCCGGGGTCATGTTCACTGCCGAAATTGTGGCCCAACTCTGTCAAGGTGACGGGACAAGAAAAAGAAACGCACAGTTCATCCATTTCTTGTTAGGATTTCTTTTCAAGAGTTTACAAGCCTAAAAGAGTTTGAAGGCTGCACCGAATATTCAGGTAATAAAACAACTGATCAATTCTTAGATATTCTTATATTCAGAGATGAAAATGGAAAAAAATAAACCAGGAAAAATTTCATTGTTTGTTTCACATGAGTGTACTGCGCGCATAAATGCATACGCCCAACAATCAGGCCAGAAAGTTATTTTCCTTCCAATTTTATTTTTTTCTTTTTGTGTGATCTTGGTGGGACTGAGGGAATAAATCACCATCAGGAATAGACTTCAGTTAGACTGCCAGTTTTCTGCTTTGATCAGATGGAAGGCAGAATACTTAAATAATCAAATATTCGAACGGGAGACTTTGATACACTTGGTGGCAGCAGACAAACCGGTCCTTTTTTACAGTTGTATGCATGCTCAGAACTACCTGTGCATGCCAAGAATTACATGTGCATGCCAAGAATTACATGTGCATGCCAAGAATTACATGTGCATGCCAAGAATTACATGTGCATGCCAAGAATTACATGTGCATGCCAAGAATTACATGTGCATGCCAAGAATTACATGTGCATGCCAAGAATTACATGTGCATGCCAAGAACTACCTGTGCATGCCAAGAATTACATGTGCATGCCAAGAATTACATGTGCATGCCAAGAATTACATGTGCATGCCAAGAATTACATGTGCATGCTCACAACTACCTGTGCATGCCAAGAATTACATGTGCATGCCAAGAATTACATGTGCATGCCAAGAATTACATGTGCATGCCAAGATCTACCTGTGCATGCCAAGAATTACATGTGCATGCCCAAAACGGGCAAAGAGGACCAGCCTCTCTGCGCCACCAAGCGTCTCAAATTCTTCCCTTGACTCAGCCTTAAAGTGTTCTGTGCGAGCATTACACAGCGCCCTCAATTGTTTATGCACAAAGCCACTGACATGAAAGATACTAGAATGTAATAAGTAGCTCACCATGGGCAGTCACAAGATCTGCCTCATCCGTCAGGACGTTACGACCCCAGTTGACTGTTGTCGTCAGCCCAGTGTTGAGGTACTGCCTACCGTCTGTGTGGTAGACTGAGGAAAACGAGACAGTTCAAGCTCACATTAGCAGTCTGTTTAGTATTCCAGAATACCAAAACTACTGCAGACGTGAAAATTCTTGGTAACAACTTTTTCGCAGTTGAAAATGGGGAAATGCCCCATTTGAGAATGGACAGCAATAATGAAATAAACCTCAGCATTCAAGTCATGTCTCTTTTTCTGAACAAACCTAATGCTACCTAATACTACCCTGACCACCAGGACTGTTTATATTCCTTAATCTTATTTCTCTTCTAAAAATCAGGGGCTGGAACCAGACTCACCTGTGGTGCAGATGCCACCAACAGCATTGCTCCTTGGGGTACCAATATAGGCCAGACCAAGCACTCCACTTTCAAAGTCCTGGTAGGTGAAGAGGTGAGCTAAGCAGTAGGCGCTATGGTCTTCCCGGCTGTAGGACTAATGGTATCCACAAGATCATGGTGGCTATGTCAATAAAAAGGTTGGTAACGGAAACTCACAGAAGACCCTATGGTCCCTACTGCTACTACAGGAGGTCTATGAATTGATGGCTATGTCAATAAAAAGGTTGGTAACGGAAACTCACAGAAGACCCTATGGTCCCTACTGCTACTACTGGAGGTCAATGAATTGATGGCCATGTCAATAAATAGGTTGGTAACGGAAAACTCACAGAAGACCCTATGGTCCCTACTGCTACTACGGGAGGTCTATGAATTGATGGCCATGTCAATAAATAGGTTGGTAACGGAAAACTCACAGAAGACCCTATGGTCCCTACTGCTACTACGGGAGGTCTATGAATTGATGGCCATGTCAATAAAAAGGTTGGTAACGGAAAACTCACAGAAGACCCTATGGTCCCTACTGCTACTACGGGAGGTCTATGAATTGATGGCTATGTCAATAAAAAGGTTGGTAACGGAAACTCACAGAAGACCCTATGGTCCCTACTGCTACTACGGGAGGTCTATGAATTGATGGCCATGTCAATAAAAAGGTTGGTAACAGAAAACTCACAGAAGACCCTATGGTCCCTACTGCTACTACGGGAGGTCTATGAATTGATGGCCATGTCAATAAAACGTTGGTTATGGAAAATTAACAGAAGACCCCATGGTCTGCACTGCTACTACGGGACGTCAATGAATTGATGGCTATGTCAATAAAAAGGTTGGTAACGGAAACTCACAGAAGACCCTATGGTCCCTACTGCTACTTCGGGAGGTCTATGAATTGATGGCCATGTCAATAAAAAGGTTGGTAACAGAAAACTCACAGAAGACCCTATGGTCCCTACTGCTACTACGGGAGGTCTATGAATTGATGGCCATGTCAATAAAACGTTGGTTATGGAAAATTAACAGAAGACCCCATGGTCTGCACTGCTACTACAGGACGTCAATGAATTGACGGCTATGTCAATAATTCTGTTATTCAACAGCCTTTACAGTAGGTGCCGTGGTCCCCACAACTGCAAGACCAATGCTATTAGACACTATATGGCCATTTAGAAAAGGTTTGTTACTAACAGTCTTTACAGAAGGCCTGAGGGTTTCTACCAGCTATGAGCCTAAGAGAATAAAACTATGACAGCAAGTGTTGTTTTTGAAATTCTTCATGTTGGACAAGATGAAACCAAATGTTCAAAAAGTCCATTTTGGGCATTTTGGACTTACCTCCAGCAGTTTCTGTACGTCCCATGCTTGGCCTGGGGGTCTGTAGCTGTTGTAATGGTCCGGTCCGTTCTGAGTAGGGGCATCGTGGACTGTAATCTGAAATCATGAAAGATGAGAAGGTTAAAACCACTCAAATAAATGTTTGGGTGGAAATCCCTGGTAGGACAAGAACTGCTAAACACATTTCATATGGTGCGCTGAGTGGGGTTCGAACCCGAGTTCAGGCTGATGAAAGATAAAGAAAGTACCATGACTCAGATCAAATTCTCTCTACCATCAAAACTAAACGGTTTATAGATTCCTGGTATGCATTTTCGTCAGCACTAGGTAAGTTTTTTGGGTTAACAAAAGCCTCTACAATGCACGCAATTGTAGACAAGTACACCTGTTCATCCAAGGATGGCAAGTCTTGAAATTGCTCATGACAATTGAATAAACAACCAAGGTCCTCCCTTCATTTCACACGCCAACAAATTCCTGTCAACATTATTTCTGTTTCCATTGAACTATAGACCCATTTCTTTTTTAAGTAAGGAAACATCAGCCACATTTCAGGAGGGGGTGTGTGTCTGCTGAGGAATCCCCTGAGAAATACCAACCTCCTTGACTTCGAATCCAAAACCATAATAGCCTGGCTCCCACTCGGTGTCCCGATAGATTGGGTCCACTCGGTCTATCAGGCTAATCTGAAGTAAGCAAAAAGAACTCAAATAAACAAAGCTGAGGGGGTTGGTTGCACTGCAGTGATAGTTACATCTCTTGTCAGGTCCATCACAAGTTCCTCCAAGTCATCCAGTCTGTAGCCAACTCACAAGCCATTCAAATGAACGGTGACAAAAGCATTCCTTTGCCGTTGTTCGCTGCCATTACTCATCATTGATCGTGTGAAGTGACTTGTGGAAGGGCTAGTGGAGGGCTTGTTATGGACCCAACTACAACACTGGTAATTGCATTCCTGCAAGTCCACCGTATGTCTATCACAAGTCATCGAATCTGAAGCCAAGTATAAAGTATTCAAATGAACCGTGACAAAAGCAATCCTTCATCACTGCTCATCCTACCACTTGTGAAAGGACTTCATTCAAAATCTGATGACGAAACAAATGACAAATGATAATCACATCATGTCAATACCTTTTATGGTATTTTGGACAAGTTATCCATACCCTGCACAGGATAAGTGCTACCCAAACCTGAACTCCCCCTAGCCCCACAAAATGACATTTTTTACATTACGGATTGAGGGCCATTCAATAATCTACTGTTCATAGTTTATCATTCCAAACTTCTAGGTATTTACTGGCAAAATTAGGTATTTACTGGGTGATAGCTGATACAAAACCAAAAATGGATTACAGGGCCATTAACCCTAACCCTCCTCAATCCTTCATCTGTTGGAGGACTGAGGAGGGTTAGGGTTAAAGCATTAATTCTTCTTTATCTTGACTGAAATATTCCCAAATTCTAACACCAAATAGGTCATGGAGTAAACCAAGATCGTGTTGTCAAACAGACAGCTAAGGAAAAGCCACTAACCAAGTAGCTAATAGTCTGAGGTGTGTTACTCTGTCCCATCACCTCGTGGAAATGGTAGTCAGCAGTGAGCAGTAATGGACAGGTGTTATAACGTGGCGGCGTTCTCTTCGTGCGACTAGATGTATCTAAAAAAAAAAGCAGGGAACCCTCAACATTTACGATGTGATTTGAGTTTTAATTTTGAGAAGGTGAAAATGAGGTTTGAAACCAAAGACCACCTATAACTGAGTTTGATCGGCCACCTTTTCGTCAACCACTGAGCAGTCATACACAACATGTAGCCTGAGAACCAGCCATTATTAACCCTAACCCCCTAGGCTCCTGCACTAGAAAGCATACTGAACCTCACAAAATCCAACAGGTTCATGTACTTGTCTATGTACTTGTACATGCAGGGTAGTGTACCAAACCTGATAAACTCCAACAGAATGAGCCCGTTGGAGTTTGAGTGATATGGTATAGATGGGTCTATGCAGTATAGGATGACTTGCACTGAACAGTACCAAACCTGACAAAATCAAGCATAGTCCAACAATTGGTACAGCAAGCCAGACACTGCACACAATGAACCCTGTGTGTCCCAACTCACACAGAATCCAACACCGTCTCCCTGGGCCTTTCATCCCAAGTCTCACAAAATTCAACAAGAAGTTCCTCAGGTACGGTACCAAACCTGCCAAAACCTCACAAAACCTGCTGTTGGAGTATGGCAGGTTTTGGGCAGTTAGGGTTAATGAATGGCTAACAAGTGATCATGATGCAAACTAAAGCTTTGATAAACAGAAGTCCTAAGGAAGGTAACTTACATTGGCTTGTGCCTGTTTTCCTCGGCATTTGTTCAGCTGTCTTTTCATACTTCACTCCCTTTGGTAGGTGGTGATCGTAGGGACAAAATGAAGACCTGGAACCGGTAAGAAAAATATTCAGAGACTTTGCCATTAGATAAGGAGAACTGGAAGAGGAGATTATTAATAATGCTTGATGAATAAAGCCAACATATAGGAAATAGACAAGGCAATGAAGTCCAGTCCTAGCAGTTCTCTGTCCTAAATAACTAGGCCGGGTGACCAGTCAACAAAAACCCCATTTTTCTTTTCAATTTGTGTCAGGCTATGTGCACGTATGTAGCTGGAAAATGACTGAGGAACCTTCAATATTTAAACCCAGTCCCATCACTTCCCGAAATTTGATGTTTCTACCAAAGATGAATATGGTATCAAAGAAGTCCTCCCACTAAGGAACTCCATTTATCCATCATGATGATCAGATAAAACCTACTGGAACTCCTCCAAGTTTTTTTTTTTAGTGCAAAACTCCATTTGACCTGATACACACAAAGCCCGTAGACTTTGACCTCGTTTCAACACACGATTTTGATCTTGTATTTAAATGTGATGCTTACGTTTCATTGCGTTTCACATCAGAGCTGCGGTAGGCGATCATGTGAAAGTCATGCGGCTCTCTGATGTGTCTCCATGATGGCTGTGCAAGACAGATAAATTTATATATATTTAACCATAAAACATGATCAAAAGTCAAAGAAAAAAGTCACGAATCACAATCCAATCAAGACAACATTTTAGCAAGAAATACAAAGTCAAGAAAAAAGTAAATACTCATTTTTTTTGGTAAAGAAGTCGGCCAACACAAGGCCCCAAGAGGCCACTCAGGATGAGGGCTAAATAGCAAAGTTAAAGCAGAGAACTGAGAGCCTAGGACTTTTAGAAGGAAGAAAGATAACTGTTGATGTTTCGTTTGAACTGAGACAGGTTTATAACTAGCAGGGAAACAGGATGCAGGTAAGGAGTTCCAAAGCGAGGCAGAGCATGGAAAGAAACCGGGGGAGTACCTCGCAGTATCGGTTTTAGGAACATTTACTTTATATGGATGAGTCAAGTATAAAAACGTGCAGTGCGACCAATGGGACGATTTGGTAGAATTAAAGCAGAAACGCCAGAGGAGCACCTTCCGTGATAGAACAGGGGACAGAAATGCTACAGAACAACAGAGTGATAGAGGTTCAAGGAATGCAGTCAGATCGTGTCCCACCGAATTAACAACACGCTGCTGGATTCTGTCTACCAGGGACGGATGACAGGCTGGAGTCCCAGCAAAGACATGACTACGTCACTCCATGACAGGACGTATTGTGGACTTGTACAAGTAGAGAATGGAAGTAGGGGGGGGGTTAATGTTGTGCATGGTACAAACAACCAAGGCACAGGGAGTCCCTTTGGGCAACATCACATATGTACTTGTCGTGAAAAATTATCTAGAAAATAAAACAGAGAAGTGGATTTCAATTTCAAAAAGAAGAAAGAGAACAAGAACGGGAGAAAAACAGTAAAATTGAAGTCGTTTACAGTCTGGTTTTGCTTACCTCTATATTATAGTGCTCTTTCTTTGCATAGATTTTTGCGGTGAGCAATCCATCATCTACGTGAGCTTTCACTACAGTCTCTGGTTCATCTAAGAAGATCAAACCATTGCAAGTCTGTTCATATCTCTCTTACTATATTTGGAAATATGGTTTTGTATCATACAAACTTACTTTAAGTATGTAAAAGGTTTTGAAGGATCTGAGGTGTGAGGACGAGTGCCTTATTTATGACATTTGACTTTACCTTCCAGATATCCTGTGTAGAAACTCTCGGTGTCAACAGGGGATTCTCTCTTATTTCCCTGGCCGTCAACCACAAAGGCTTTGAAGTCATGAGAGAATAGGTTGGTCTGCGGGGCAAGACGCATGTCAAATTGCCTTCCAAACAGAAGAATGTTTTAAAGCTAAATGAGTATGATCAAATCTTTCAAAACCAGTCTATACAGACTACGGTGTAATTCACCGGACATAGGACAAATTATCTTTGTATTTTTAACCCTTAGTAGGAGTAGAAAACTGTTTAAAATTTCCAAAAATCTATCACTGTGTAGTAACTTGGTGGAATATTCTTCGAACAATTTACATAAAAATAACATTGAAATCTGTCGAACTATACATTTCCAAATTCATCAACATATGGCAAAACACTCAGATCTTGATTGATCCAAGACGCATTTATCTTGTGTCACATCATGACAAAGTGTCATGGTGATTTTGGGAAGTCCTGCAAGCAATTTCTGATGATCCACACTGCCGTGGAAAGGCACGAGAGGCATAATCTTCACTCTGAAATAATATGAATGCTCTGCTTTTGTTGACAAAGACAAATGTAGACATCTAGTTGTCTTAAATACTGACTGAAACCTTGCGTTGAGCCACACATTACATCAACAGAAATGAAAATCCAGCCTGAATTTAAAGACACACCTTCCCACCTGTACATATACACCTGCTTCATAGCATGCTCAATAACAGGAAGTATTCCATTTGATGTTTGAGTTATTTTTATACACACTTGCTCACATCCTTAGTGAGGAAGTAAGGGAGCTGTGGTAAATAGCAGTCATTCGTGATAGACACAGTAGGCCTACTGTGCAGTGACTAAAACCACAATCTGCATGCAACAACCTACATTACTGTGCTTGATTGTTGGAGGCCCAACTGAGTCATTAATTTTTATTTTGGTACAGCATACTTTTGGTGTTTTTAAATGTATGTTTCCTTCGGACATTAAGTTTGCCCAACAATGTCTGAATCTTGGCCAGACAAATACCAAAGTGGTCAGACAATGCCCAATATCCCACAATAATGTATATTCTGCTTTTTATCCAGGCTGAGAGACACTGATTCCCCTTTGGGTAGAGACCTGATCACAAGGGTAGGGTGCTATGGGAAAAGGGATGACAATCCACATCTGTTTATATACAGGTAATTCCAGAAATTAGGGGTCCAAAAGTGTGACATTTTCGTGTCCCTGTTACATCTGACCTTTGTTATTTGTCATGAAAATATCACCAGAATTGATCTCACACTACTAGTATTTGTTTGGCAGCTAATTTGCATTAATTCATCACTCTTGGAACATGAAAAACAAAGCTGAAAACAGCCAGCAAAAAGCTAAAAATTCTAAAGTTCCCATCATTTTTTACAGAGCAGGTGTACAAAAGTTGAAATTCAGAGTAAATAATCTCAACCCCAAAAATTGCACTGTCACACTCCTATAACGTACCTTCCCATCACTGACAAGGACACTTTCCTCTCATGATTTCCACCTTCTTCCACACTTCTCCTAACGACATGATGCTTGACATCATCTTTGTGAATCGTTTCCCAGTATGTCAGCACATGGTGTAAACTTGCTAATGAAGGGCAGACAAAGGGAAAAACTGGTATTTTACTGTTTTAAAGTCTTGCACTTTTGCTGGTAATTTCTTGGCTAAAACCTACATGCAGGGTTGTTACTTGCAATCATGGAAATGGCAGTCGTAAACTGTGCTATTTGAGATTCCCCACAATGCTTTGCTCTTCCTGTCAAACTTTAAACATCTTTTATATTCATACAGAATTTAGTCATAAAGAAAATCGTCACAGTAATTATAAAAATTTGCCAAGGTAAATCAATGGTGATTTGTAATGACAATGTTTTCATGCACGAAGTAAGCTTCACCAAAGCTCTATTATTTTTGCGTTAACTTTTTTCATCAGCTAAACTGTGCTTTTCGCAGAGGCAACACACAAGACACAGTCGCCGTTGCCATACTGTTGGAGTCTATCGTAGATCTATTTCTGATGATTATTTTGGAAATTGCTGTGGTAATTATAAGATTTGCCACAGCAAAGGAAATTTTTATTGGCAATATTTTCACGCATGAAGTAATTTTGGCAAAACTCCATTTTTTTTGTGTTAACTTTTCTTCATCAACTGAATTCGCATGGACAGGATATCCAGTGTAATTCTTTTTGTAATGCGCACCCAGTGGCCAATACACACGACATAGCCGCCATGACCATTGGAGTTTATGGTAAATCTATTTCTGATGGCTATTTTGGAAAATTGCCATGATTATCATAACATTTTTAACGGGAAGTGATGGAGATTTTTATTGGCAACATTTTCATGTACAAGGTACACTTTGGCAAAACTCTGGTTTTTCGCGTTAATGTTTTCCTCAGCAGAACTGAACTCGCCTACCCACCAAATTCAACACCTCCAATGCAAGATTTGACCGAAAAATCCCCTCGATCTGGTTTTAGAGATTCCAAATAAAAGGAAAGTTTCATTTAATTATGGGGTTGCACTCGTAGCACATTTCCTGTAAATTGGCTCAGCCGATAAAGAAATCAATGTCATCTACAAACGATAACCTAAAATACCTCAAAAATTATGTCACCATTGCACAATCAAGTGGCACATTGTCTAGCATTGTTGCTAGATTGTGATTCAGTTCCCGACCTCATGAAAACAATATACCATCCCCCTGCCTCCGAAAATGGTCAAATAAAAAGCAGAAAATTTGGTTAAAAAGCAGAGTTTGCATAACCAGATGAACATTGCAAAAAGAAAAACTGAATTCAAACCATAGCATTAAATGTGGGGATTGTAAATTTGGGAACCCTGTTCTAATAATAGAAGAGAGAGCTACAGTACATTTTAAGTTGTGAATTTACCTTGGTAGATGACTGTGGCATCATGCTCAATAACTATAAAATACGGTTGATGATGTGAAAACAGGGCAGGGTTTGGAGTTTTGAGGGAAATTATGGGGGGAAGGGGACCCCCCCAGTTTTTTACATTTCTTGCAAAACTGGTGAGTCCGCTCCTAAAAAAAAAACAAAGGAAACTCTCTCTTTGTTGTGCTGACCCTATTTTTTTTTAGAAATTTCAAATTGTAAATTGAGAGAAAATTCTACTTTCTTACTGATAAACGAACCATTCAAAGTTGAATCCACCACCTGGCATGTGTTGAAACACTCACAGTTTTCCCTCATATTTTCCCTCAAAACCCAAAAACCCTGCCCTTTTTTGACAACATTAACAGTTATTGAGCAAGATGTCACAGTCATCTACCAAGGTGAATTCAAAAGTTAAAATGTAGCTCACTCTTCTATCAAAGGAACTGGGTCCCCAAATTTATAATCCCCTTTCATGCCTTTAGGCTTTACAATTTAAAATTTCCAAAAAATAGGATCAGCGCAATAAACCATGGAAACAGAGTGTTACCTTTGTTTTGGGGGGACTTACCAATTTTGAAAGATTAAAATGACAAAAAATGGGGGGTCCTAAAGTATACGATCCCCTTTACAATGTAGAATTACTAATTAGAATCCAAGACAGGAAAATTTTATTTCGAAAATAGGCCTAGGGCCTAGCCTACTTAGGCAGTAGGCCTACATGTATTTTTCAGTCCCAGATACACACTATTTCACCATCATGACCATTCCAGCAATGACTGACCTTCATTGAGATCCATAACTAATGAACAAAGTAGAAGTAGGATGCAACCTTCTTTGCAATTAAATTATTGCCCAAACTGCAGTGTCGGGATTACACGCTAACTGGTAAGTACTTCATAGGAACAAACTTGCAACTCGACTGTACAATTTAACGCACGACAGGTTTCCAAAACTGACTTACCATTTGTTTTAAGCACACTGACAGCGACTAGTAGCAAAGAGAAGAGAACAAATACTAATTTTGATGCCATGATGATTCATAAATATACAAAAATAATGCGAAAAAAGGATGAAAACCCTTTAAACTCGTTTAAAACTAAAACTAAAGTCTTTGGACGTGAAAAACAAGTGAGCGTCGGCCATGTTTTGACTGGCTTATTTGCATAATGGTCAAAGGTTAAAAAGTTTCCGTTGCTCAGCAATTATTTATTCAGGGAAAGACCTTATCAATTAAAAATTGCTCTCCTTGGGGACCCGAGGAAGAAGACAAGAAATAAGATGAGGGAGGAAAACGAGACGAATACTCTAGGGAAACTCTGTGGACTGAGACCCCCAATACGCATGTCGACCTGGGCAGGATTTGAACCCAGGCCGCAAAGGCAGAAGCCAAGGAAAGTACCACAGCACCAACTCAACACCCCTGATCAGATAAACAATAACCCCTCAACAGTCCATTGTTGTTCTCTTCTTTCAGAACATTGGTCTTTTTAATAAGGAAAAAACAACCATTGCCTGCTGGGAAATCAATATTTTTCTGGGTAATGGTGACTCCAGTTTTATGAGATATGTAGTGAATTCCTGAACAGCTTTAGCGCTGCAGTCCTGCCCTGGTTTTTTTTTAGAGGTCGGTTAATCCCCCTGTTTGTTCAGAGCTGCGGCTTTTATAATTGAATTCAATGGACAGGGTAGGGCTCTTCATTCCAGCAAAGTAGTATAAAAGCTTAGTGCATGCAGAATGCAACATTCACTCCTTCGCTGTGCAGCCGAGCTTCCACAAGTCACTGGTCCACTACTTCATCTAGCAGCCATTTTTTTCTTAGTTCAACTTGTGTCCAGATGCGGGGATAGGATCTGATTAGGCAGTGTTTTCTCCCTACGGTGACTGTTCCCGCGGAAGGACACATTTCCTAAGTATTAATCACTGTACATATTAAATCTTCACTGTTTCGTCGAGTCAAGAAGCGGCCGGAGAAGACCGAGACTGACGTTTTTCCTTTAGGGGTAATTATTTCTATCTTTATTTAATTAAATGAAAGACCAAACCTCTACAGATATCTTGTATAAACCAGTTATTCCAAAGGACAAGAAGAACCAAACTTAAGAAGGAAGCCACTATGCAGTAATTTTACACAAATAAAAACAAATAGTTTGCTATATAATGGGGGACATTATCGATAATTCAGACTTTTAAAAGTTGCTATTTCTTCTACCCTAAATTTGAGGTATCATTACGAAGACGGATAATGTAAACACGGTACATAAAACTCCCGTCTCAAGAGAACAGTTGCACATCAACAAAATGTCAATGCCTAAATTTCCCACTTAAACCATTTACCTCCAGTTAGTAACAATCAATGAAAGAACCACTCATACATTGGATATCATCTACCTTTGTAATTTTAATACAGTCATTCTTAAACTCAATAAAATCCAGCAATTGAAAATAAAATCCAGTGTTTCCTTTATAAAAGTGTGACTAATATTTTTAGAAAGAATGTTTCTCCGGCCTGACTCCACTTCAACGGTTGTACATGAAGTCTATGGGAGGTCAAGGAAAATTTCAAAGTATTTCCTAACAAATTGGAAATATTTCTCTGTCTGAGATTCACGTCTTTTCACTTCAGCATTTCTGAGATGACTGACCTTTACTGAAACGACATCAAAATGAAAAAAGTGGAGGCAGGATGTGACATTCTTTCCGTGTCTTTGACAAGTAGTCTCTTTGAACCGGAAACATATAATGTTTTGCATATAAGCAATGCATCCTGTCTTTGTATTCCTATGAATAAAAGCAAATTTTATCACTGCAAACAGACACAAGATGAACCTCAGATGTCTGGAGGATTTAATTAATTGGATACTCTTTGAGATTTCAAGAGTTTGTAATCTCAGGGAGCTCTGATTGTCCTTGGGAGACAGCTTTGATATCATCAGAGTATGTAATTTGCCAGCTCTTGAAATCATCATGATGATCGCGTTGAGTACATATCCTTGTCCTCTGGGTTTGACATTCCATGATCACCAGAGGGCGATGATTCGATGATGCTTTCCTTAGATGTGGGTGTCTCGTCTTCCACAGAAGTTGGACCATTTGATTCAGCATCTTTCTTCTATATATTAAAAAGGGAAATATAGAAAGCACTTGTACTGAAATATTCAAATGTAATGTTTACATGTAATATTCCTCCAAAATGTTTGAGACGTACCAATGGTTGTATGAAAACACTGATATGGAAAATCTAACTTTCGCAGAACCCTCAAATCCATCAGAAGAATTTAGAGGATTTTGTGGGACTGAGGAAGGTAAAGAACATCCTCACAACTTTCCTTGATGTCTCTTGAGAAGTAAGTTCCAAAGAATAAACCTTTTTGATACATTTTATTAGTTTAATAAATATGAAAATTTGCAAGAAGTCTTTAACTGATAAAAATGCCTTAGTTTCATGCGATGAGGCCAAATGCCACAACTGGTGATTGATCGTTTATCTTGACAGCCCTAACCTTGCTATCTCCTTGACTCATTTTTTCCATGACCCGACCGGTGATTCCACCACCTATGCTGTCATTCCAGAAACCCCGTAGTGCCTGGTACTCTGCCTTGGTGATCTCTACAGCCTGGTAGGGATAGCAGATGGACGCTGTGGCCGACATCAGAGCACCAGAGTAGAGAACTTTACGGAATACTCCACCTGGGATGCCATCCAAAAATGTGAAAAACTGATTTACTAGAATTAGAGGACAAATCGACTGGCACGGAATTTAAAGAAAGTTGTATAGAGGAAAAAATGGGCTGAAGCAGGATTCGAACAGGGTTCAATCTACAAAATTCTCATTTCATGACAATCACTATGTGGTGAATAGACTTAAAGAGAAACCCCAATAGAGACAGAATACCTAGATGCAGGATACACGCATGCACGAGACCAACCACTCTTTGAAAATCCATGAAATATTTCAGCTTTAAATGAATCACTTTCCCTGTTGTGGTGAAGAGAGATTTGTCACTAGCCAGTAATCCATCAGCCAATTTCATGAAACTTGATGTAACTTTGCTTTACGTTTAAGCCTCAACCGCATGCTGTCGGGTCTAAATTGAAGTTGCACGACAAGTTCCCAGAGGATTTTCAAGATTTTCCGTTTCCAAAATTCTTCAAAAATTCATAACTTCATTTACTGGACATTTACAACTCACATGAACGACTGTATGGTGGCTACTCTAATCTGACAAGAAACATTTATTGACGCCCAAGTATTTCAGCCAGGCCTGCCGCCTTTTAAAGAAAGTCCAGATTGTGCGGTGTTGCGTAATTTTCTTTTGTTCCCCAAACTGGCCCAGTGCACTGCTGGCATCTTTTCAAATGCGGCTAGTTTAGTATGCAGCGGTATTGTATCGCTCATCATTGGAGTGCTGGAGCGCTTTTGTCCCCGGTTGTAATCTGCTCGCACTGAACGCCACAAATAGTGGTATACTGAAAAAATGTTTGCAAATCCCAGCAGCCCAGTCTTTCGTTCCGAGTACGGTCTTTTGTCACAAGGCCCAGCTCCTTTGTCAGATTTCGGGCAGCCCGGCTGTGTGTACAAACCTAATGTCTCCGGTACTGGGCACCCCAACGTAAAGTGGTGAAGCAAAGAATTCAGGCCATAACTCTGCAATTTTGAGCATTTCAATCAGATAAAGACGACCTCAGCTTTTACAACTGGTCTTTCTTTTCAAAATTAAAGCAATCATTGAACAGTCAATGATCCTAATGGCGGTAAAACGTTTTTGTCTGTTTTTCCTCAGAACTAGAAAGAAAA
The DNA here is from genome assembly GCF_054643075.1 of Acanthaster planci. Taxonomy (NCBI): domain Eukaryota; kingdom Metazoa; phylum Echinodermata; class Asteroidea; order Valvatida; family Acanthasteridae; genus Acanthaster; species Acanthaster planci. The sequence goes on from NC_141778.1 coordinate 1,622,493, forward strand.
TTTTAAGTTCTCTCAAAGCGAAATGAGATTTTCATTACCTCCAAAAAAATGAAGTGTACGTTTCTCACATAAACCATGTTAAGTGTAGCATTTATGAGCCTTAAGCAAACATGAGTACTTAGTCAAATTGCTCATTTTCGACTTCTTCAACACAGCTTCCACAACCTAAAAATGACTACAAAATTTGTCATAATATGTTGTAGAAGTCAAAACTTAGGCAGTGGTAAATTCCTTGAAATATGCCATTCTTCGTTGCAAAACTTGCGCAATAAAACGTTGTGTACATGAAGTTACAACGTTGCGTATGAAGCTTCATGAAATCAGCTGCAGGAGTACCTTTGACAAGTGAGCTTTTAAACCACACAACTTTCTATTTCCTAATTTTGAACCACTCCCTTTTAAGCCCAAAAGCTTTGTCATTGGAACAACTGTACTGAATTTTCAAGTCACCAGTTACAAACTTCACGTGAGAAAATTCCAAACAAATGTAAATGACGACCTCCTCAGCAGTGATGCTAATGGCAGTGAATGAAAATTTTAGCTTTGTCATTGGAACAATTCCAAACAAATGTAAATGACGACCTCACCAGCAGTGATGCTAATGGCAGTGAATGAAAATTTGAATCATACCTTTCCTTGCTAGAACCACACCAGTCAGACCAGCCAAAGCGATAGCAGTCACTCGTGGGAAGAACCCTTCCTCTGTCTTGATGTATGCAATGATGTCTAGGAAAACAGACCACACAAAAATGAAACTGCAGGCCCACTAACAGCAACTCCCTCCAGCTTTTAGTTAGAAACTTTCCTGAATCCTCCAAATCCACCACTGTACAGGAAACCAATGGAACATCCTTCATGCCAGAACTTCCACAGTTCATCCACTTCCGTGTAACAGTAAGAATGGCTTGATTCTACCGTTATCAATCCTCTACAAACCTCCCAAATCTCTCATGAATTCTGAAAGCTCTGAATTATTTTGGGATAACTTATCCTTTCAAATCAAATGTTTGTAACCTCTCTCTGACTTCATTTATCTACGAAAGGGCAAACTTGTGAACAAAACATCAACAGAACTATAATGCAGGTCATACAAACAAATTTTAAAGCGCTAAGTTCCTGCCAGACACAACAGTCATTTTCTAGGTAACGGACATGACAGCTACAAAGCACCTGACTGGTTGATATCTACATGTAAAAAAGACAACTTTTTTGTACATTTCTTGTATACACACCCTTTTCTGCCTGTTCAGCATATCTGTAGGCTTGTTTTGTTTTGTTAACAGCACCCTATTAGAAAATTCAAAGCAAAAACCACCAAAATTACTGAATTATATATTTATGTTTATCTGTATTTGTTTTTTATATGCCCTTTACTTTTAGTAAAAATAATACTCAAGTTACTAATTATCAAAACTAATTTTAAAATGCACAGAAAGGCATTATAAATTCAAATCTTCATTGTCTAGTTCCACATTCAAAACTTGGATCTAGTCATAGGGGAAATAGATTACAAAGTGCCAATATCTCCAGTATTTATTGTTAATTGGGGGGCAAACTCTTCTAACCCTATTACCTGGATTGACCCAGAAAACCTCCAGACATTCTGCCGAACAATAGAAACTGCCTGGTACACATAGCCAGTGGTGTCTAATGGTTCTAACCGGTACTCCGCTTTGCTGCCAGGCTCATCGTAAATAGGCAACTCCTTTGGCAAGACTGTTTTCCGTCTCAGCTCCCTTGGATTTGGAACAGCCTCTGCTTTCAGCACTGGAATGCCAATGGCGAGGCTAACACAGCCAGCCATTGGCAGTGCTGCTAATTTCAATAGCTGCCTCATCTATTAAAAAAAAAAACACATTTGGAAGAATACATTTGTAATTATCTAGAGTAGGCCTAGTACCAATTTTACTGAAGGCATGGTTAAAAGGATCTGTCATTTTGTACCCAGCCAAAAGTTGAAAAGATGACAGTGTCTTATTTGTATGAAGTTCAAGGAATCAAAATGCAGCAAAGACTTTGGGTTGGACCTACAGGTCCTTCGTTTACTCCTTAGTCGATAAATTTGGTGTATGTCCAAGCATCCTTGGGCATGGAGAAAGGTTAGTACTTCTCCAGCACGGTATTCCTAACAATAACTAACAAATGTAACATAACTAAGGTTACTATGATAACAAGGCTCATCCATATCCTAAAGCTAAGCATGCTAAGTAAAACTTTTAGCCTGTAGAACTAGACTTAATTAACTTGACCGTGTTGACACAACCCAGAGAACTGTGGGGTCCATCAGCCACCACGCTCCACTGAAGAGCGGCAGATGACGAACCCCACAGATATGGGGGTAATTTGAGGCCATAACAGCACTACACTCACATGCACAATTATTATTCAGCATGACGATGCATGCATTTGGCATGTACCAGGGTATTTAATTTGGCATACATGTACATGTAAGACTAGGGGCATGTATGTAGGACACACATGTAGCACTTGTCCACAAGCGTTGTGGCTCCTAATTCTGTTCATGACATGGCATGATGCCTGGGCCAGGCCAGCTCTCAGGGAGCACAGTGAACGACAAACCCCACTACCAGGTCCCAGTTCTGTATCTCTCTGGCATGTCTGGGCCACTGCCAGTATATGTGTGGGGTTCTAGGAAAGTAGGATATGGAATTAACTTAGCACATTAAATAAGGCCTACATTCATGTAAGTCAAGTAGGTTCTAATTCCATAAGTTTAACATATTTCTGATTTTAATATAAGCTGAATTCTCCGTTTTTGGACAAAATGAAAAAAGCATGTAACTGAGTACTGAGTAGTAATAGTGCGTACCTGTGCTGTTGCCATTTTCAGATTTTGCAGAGTTCTTGCAACGTAGAGCGCCGCCAACGTTGAAAATTTACACTATCATCGGGTACCCAAACTATGGTTTCGTAATACCTTACGTTAATGTGTATAGGAGCAGGGTAGCATACTTTCATTTCTCTACGTACGTACGAAATATTATCGCTGGTACACGTATGCAGTAATGCGATGTGCACTTGACGTGGAAGAAATAAGAGCAACCAAGATGCCAGCGAAAAGTGACGGTCACATATATATCATATCATGACACAGTACACAAGCGCATGTATTGCACAACACATGGGCCGCGTGGGTTGCTTATTTTTGCTCGTCGGAACGCAAACCCCGCATTAAAAGTTAAGAAAATCGCAGTGTCATAATAAACATGGAGTATTTGGAGCAAAATCAGACGAGTACCCAAGGCATCATGTAAGTTCAGTAAATTGGTGAAAATACTGAAATGCATTTGCATTATTGCAATGATTGATATTTACCTAACATTGCTGGGGCATGTTGGGCATTGGCACATGATTGGGGTTTGAGGATCAAATATTCACCATCCATATTACCGATTTTGCATGATCATGATCAAAGAACGTATAATGCCGCAGGCACAAGATGGGTAACTCTGTCCAAAAGGTGTAATTACCATGGGCGCTATTTGAGCAAGCGATACGCCTGCACAGTTCACGGTAATACACTGGCGCAGGCACTCAAGCTTTGCGTGCCTGTTGTGGCGTTAACGTGCACTGTGCAGTCGTATCGCTTGCTCAAATGGGCCCATGCGATCACAACTTTTACGCGTATTCACGGTGAAGTTCTCCATCTTGCGCCATTATGCAGCGCTATACGATCTTTGGTCATGATTATGATGACGATGCGTACTGGTATCAGGGTGTTCATTATCATTACTGTTTCTACAATAAGGAAAGCAAAGTTCACTTTTTCAAATTAACTGACATTCAGACCTTGAGGACCTGTTCCTTAAAGTAGCTCTAGTTTAGGTAAATTTTGACAATATTTAAGCAAGAATGCCAGAAATTTTACCTGAGTTCAGTGAAAGACGACTGAATCATGCCATTTTGTTTCACATCTTGTTACCCGACCCAGCCATTGTGGGTTGGCCTATACTAAGTTTCATAAAAGAAACTTTTATGGTTCCAGGTGAAGGAGCCAGACTACATGCGCTGATTCGTTGTCATTCACAGCTCTCCGTCGCATCATTTATGCTGCCATTTTACCCCATAATATTCCTTAAAAACTAAATCCCTTCCCTCTTTTCTTTCTGATATGAAAAAGGACATCATCACCAACTTATTTAGGTACGTTGTTTCGAAAAGGTAGACTTTATTTCCTTATTATAGGAATAGGGTGCTATTGGTAATGAACACCGGTATCAGGACATCTCATACCCGGGACAAATTGTACCTACTTCCCGAACGACAAAAAGTGAGGTTCTTTCTACAATCCTTACCTCCCATCCCTCGACGATCCGCACACATCCATAGCACATTCTCTGTGGCCCGTACGTCACGTGACAAAAACAGGCACAATGAGCCTTTATGTTGCTTTGGATACCAGTCCCCATAAATCTGTGGTCAGGGAACCACACTAATCACATATCGGGTCAACCATTTTGCAAGCGGGGAGGCACGATGTGATACACGCTGCATTGTCAAGCTAGCTGTTTACACACATTTAAAATGTTTGAGAAATATGTACTTCATGGAGTGATAATATTTTGCAAAGATTTGGTTGTGAAGTTGTGAGACTACTAAAGTTTCTGATTTCCACGCAATTCAGGGATTTGTTTATTGCAAAATGGTCGAGCTGATTTGTAATTTGTGTGGGTTCCCTGACCACAGATTTCCCAGACGTCTCTATACATAATCGTAGCGGGAGTAGTCGGAATTATGGGGACTGGTGTCCAAAGCAAAATACATGTTCGTTATGCGAACATGTCGCGCCTGTTTTTGTCACTTGAGGTGCGACCATGTGCAGAGAATGCACTATGGATGTGTGTGGATGGTTGAGGGATAGGTAAGGATTGTACAAAGAACCTCACTTTTTGGCTAATAATATAATGGGTTAAGTGCTACAAAATTTAATGACGGAAGTTCCTTATGTTAGCTATTATTAATAGGGTCTTCAGGGGAAATTTTGCTTAAGCAAGCACAAACAGATGTGTTATCCGGTAGGCTAACGGAGCAGCTTTCAAAATGCCATAGCGTGCGGAACTATAAAAAAGATTATTTCGGTAAGGTCTGTGGAGTAGTACCTTACCGTTCGGGAAGTAACTCATACCCAAAATTTCACACTCAGGACAACTCGTACCCGAGTCAACTCGTACCCGGGACATTCCATAGGCCTACCTGTAGGACAATTCATACCCGGTAATAAAAAATACACTTTGCCTCCAGATAATGATGCCAGCAATAGAAAAAAAATGAGCCCTCTCACTTGTGGGAGTTGACGACATCACAGCTACATGTACACAGCGCATATGGTGTTTCCTCATATCAGCTTACAAGTCACAGAGTGACTGTCTCCGTAGTCCAAATCACTTGGACTCTACAAATCTCCTCTTTTAACGTTTGGACATGGTCAGGCACAGTTGAGTCTAAGCATGCCAAGTACCCTCCATAGGCATTCCCTTCCATTAACTGATTTCAGAAAACTTTCACTCAAAATAGCTTGGTACATTGTCATATACCAGATCAAAATCCTCAGAATTCACCAAGTTGGTCCTTGAACTCCCTAATGTACCCACGTTAGGATTCAGCGGGAATCAGAGATACCAGTGAAGGTGGAAAGGGTTACTCACTTGTGGGAAGAAAAGAGGAATTTCCTGTTCACATCAAAAATGCTATTGTTGGCCGAGCTTGAAATTGCCGTCTGTTTCATGCAGTGATTCAAACTGTATGCTCATGTACCTGGAGACGACATTGTGATGCGCTGGCTGCGCTGGCAGACCATTCGCAATAAGAATATGTGCGTTGTCTACACATGCATGCTGATGACTGTTTGCTGAGCGCCACGTCTAATGTACAACTCTGTGGTCATAACTACTGAAAGTTGTGCTACTCAGGAAACAGCCGTCAGCACACACATGCAACATCGTTCTGCACACCGACAGTGGGCATTGTGAAGTACATCTGGACACATGAACACAATGTCATATGTTCCATTGACCTTTTTACCTCTCATATCTTACCTCCATTTCACTTCTGTCCATCCTGTCACAGTTTGTGTTGCCAGTGTGGAACTCCCATCCAGCCAAACCCAGCAAACATGTGCGTTGCATGCCTTCGCACACAGGTTGACATTACCGAAGGCATCCCCAAACAAGCTGTGCTGTATTTCTGTAAATCATGTGAACGGTATGTCCTTAAGCTCAATTTGATGAAAGTTCCTGAAATGCTCAGTCTAGTCATTAATACGTTAGTGTATCCTTTATGCTCAACTGTAGCACGCCCCTATTGATGTGGCATCCTCAAATTTCACTTTAATTGAAATTTTTATCAAGCTGTCAACATTCTATTCAAAAATCTTGGCTCAACAAAACCGCTACAAAGTTTGAATTGCGCGTACATTCTATGTTGCTTGATTTTCCCTTTTTTTTTATCAAAGTACACAATGAAATCTTTTGACTTGAGCCCCAAAATAAAAAAATGATTTAATTACAAACATTAATGGGGTCCGTGAGTGGAGGTGATCATAATTTATCAGAATTCAATTCATTAAATTTTAAAAAAATATGTAAAGTTTGGTATTTCTGAGATTGAAGTGTTCCACGATAGGGACCTCCCAGCTGAATCCAAGATGCCACTGTTTGTCATGACACTGGAACTGTTTACAGAACTCTATCAGGTATCAGTTATGGTATCAGTTATTTTCAATAAACAAGTTTGACAACACTGCATGTGTATATCGAGGGGAAATGCCAAAGTGCACCATGTTAGAGGACTCCACTATGCATATTATGGTCGGCCTCCATGTTTTTACTTTGCATATTTGTTGCTACTGGTGGATCTGCTTTACTAATGGATCCCAGTTCGCATAATTGATTAATTAATGGGCATACATGTACATGTAGATATCTGATCATTTGGCTCAGGTACCTACAACCACCTGCCCAGTGGATTAAGTGTGCCTTAGAGTCACGGGAACTCCTGGCAATCTGCCTGAAGAAGCTTAAAGGACTGAGCAAGGTAAGGGCATCTGTAGTTACTTCTAGGGTACTGATAGAAGAAACCCTGACCAAGGCAAAACCTTTTTTAGGCCACTGACCCTATCTGGAATATCCTGCAAAGGAAAAAGTGAGAAAAAAGACAATCAAAAGAATTACTGGGAGAGCATTTTGCAAAATTATTCTGTTGGTATGACTATTTGCAATTCATGATTTAGAGGATTAGGAATTTGAATATAGCTACTGGCCATATGTTGTGTCCACAGGCAAGCCACTTTACCCTAATTTGCCTCTTTCCACTGAGGAGAATAAATGGATGCCGCCATAGACAGAGAGTAACCAGCCCCTTTTTAAGGGAATTGAAATATTCTCTGCAGTTTCGTGTCAACAAAAATGGAGAGAAGCACTGGTCATTTTCTGTTCTTTTCTATTTCCATCATCTCTAGGTCAGACTTGTTGATGCCGGGTTCATCTGGACCGAGCCGCACTCTCGTCGCATCAAGCTGAAGCTGTCCATTCAGCGGGAGGTGATGGGTGGAGCTGTCCTGGAGCAAGTCTTTGTCGTCGAGTTTGTCGTCCAGACCCAGATGTGTCCCGACTGCCATCGTGTGGAGGCCAAAGACTTCTGGAAAGCTGTGGTGCAGCTCAGACAAAAGGTAGGCTATCAGAAAATCCACAGATCTGTAATTGAAGATAGAATCAGAATTGATTTTACCAGGATTTGTATCAATGTGTGAACTTCATATCTAAATAGTGTAGACAGTTGAAAGCAAATTTGAGGATTCTTCTGAACATTACATTTTCAGTTTCGATAATTTTTGTCAAGAGGAAGTAAAATCTGATGGGATTTAAAACTTTTCCGAGTGAAGGTGGCAAGTTAAGTAATAGGTTTGCGGCAGCTCCATGCAAAAATATTTCCATGTGTGGTGCTGAAAAGAACATTCCCTTAGATGGGACACATGACTTAACAGGAGGTTATTGGGCAGTTCATGAATGTGTGTACAATGTTGAAGTCTAGGTCCTTTTAAGACCATCACAAGACCTCCAGTCTGAATTCAGGTCACAGACTGTTCAAGTAAACTGCAACAAAAGCATTCCTTTGTCATGGTTCACCCTGTTACTTGTGACTTGTCATGTGTCTGGGTTGTGTCTTGTCTTGTGATGGTCTGGACTGCAACACTGCTTGTGTGTAACTACCTCCAAGCGAAGACAGTTCACAGTGTGAGTTCCTGACATCTCAAAACTCTCAATGCGCTTGTCTTTTCTCATCTCCCAGACATCGCACAAGAAAACATTCTTGTACCTGGAGCAGTTGATTTTGAGGCACAACGTGCACGTCAACACACTGAACATTAAGCAACATGACGGAGGACTGGACTTTTACTATGCCACAAAGGACCATGGTAGCAAGATGGTGGACTTCCTCATGGGCGTGGTGCCCTGCAGGTAAGCAACTGGTTACATGTCAAAAATCACAGTATTTTTTGTTCACATTTCCCCGTATAATCGTAGACCAGAGGGCTTAAATGCTACAGTGGATTGTGATATAAGCAGCGCCTTCTAGTTTTTAATAAAAGTCCAACCTCTCAACTACTTCTAGAAATCTTCATAACAGGCTTCGATAAATTGTCCTGGATACACCTCCCCACCAAACATTGCTGGCTGTGTTCCTGAATTGATGATTGACTTCTTTTATCTTCCAGGTACAAGACTTCTCAACAGCTTATCTCACATGATGTACACAACAACACCTACAACTACAAGTACACCTTCTCAGTTGAGATAGTGCCTATTTGTAAGGTCTGTTGGCCACTTGATAGCAGCTTTTATTCTCCACACCTTTCAGAAATGCAATTTCTCCTGCTAAAACTGATCTAGTTTTCTTGTATGGCTGAGGCTTCTTGTTACCTTAGTTGAATACGGCACTTTTGACTGCTGTTGAATGCCATTCATTTGAGCCAGAATACAGCAAATCACTTCGGCCTTTGTACACTTTTTTGGAATTGTGAAAACTGCGACCATTGATCGATCTCTTGAACAATGTTCTTACATGTAGGACAACGTTGTTTGCCTTCCGAAGAAGCTGGCTCGCTCACTTGGCAACATTGGCCAGATTTGTGTCTGCACCCGTGTCACAGCTGCCATACAGCTCATTGATCCACTTTCACTGCAAGGTAAGTCGTTTGGGTCAAGCAGTTACTGTAGTCAAGTACATTTTCATGAGTAGTAAAACTTTTTCCATAAGTTTAAATACTCTTCTTTGAGTGTGAGTACTCATCCCTGATTATGAGTACTTTTGCCACTACTTGGAGTATTCTTTCAAGAGTGTGAAATCTTATCCTACATTTATTGAGTAGTTTTCCACGAGTATGAGTACTTTCCTTGAGTATTGCTTCTTTTTTAAACCAAAAAAAAGGAGTAACTCATAATTCGGAACAGTTTGAGCAAGCTTTGATATGCCTTGCTCTTATTCTGTAATGGAAGGTCGTTAAACTAAGAACATGGTATTCCCGTCGGGAAGCTGCCATGTAGGTGCATAAAGTAGACCATTCCTGCGATGCATGAACATTCTGATAAAACGCTTATGTTTCAGTGGGAGTGGTCTAACGGAATGGGAATGCTGCTAACATGTAAAATACTCCCTTAAGTACTTTTTTAATTCTGAGGATTCAGGGAGGCTTTTGATATACTTTTAGAAGGTGAGTCGGGCGCATAAGTGCTTTTCTTGAAGCTGATCAAAATTTACTTTCTTTCAACTCTTTTCTAGTGGCTGAGATTCCAGCCACTACATACTGGCGAAGCCCTTTCAATAGCCTTTGTGAGCCCAAGCAGTTAACGGAGTACACTGTGCTACAAGTGGAACGTATCGAAGAGAAAGAAAGACGTCATGTTGCTGGGGAAGGATCCAGGTCAAACAAGGTATGGCAGGCAAAAGAAACAAAATATTTCAAAAAAAGCTTGCTGTATAATATATAATATACATTCATAAATACCTTTGATAGTGTCGCCATTACAGTTGGTTTAGAACCTTTCACATGATCACTCATAAAGTGTTATTCATAAATACCTCAGACAGTCTCCCTATTCAACAACGTGCAACCTGGCTGTGTATTAACATTTGATAGTGCCTGCTGTGTGAATCACCTGTTGGCACTTAGATAAGAGACAGTTAATAGATTCTAATTGGTCAAGACTCTGTGTGCACACGGCTCACCATGCAGGCCAAGTCCATATAAGGAGATTCTGTTAGACAAATTGCACAGGGAATATACCATAAAATGGACAGGGTGTCCAGGAAAGTGCAAGTCAAATTCTAGAACAAAATTGTTGGAAATCTATCATATAGTGACTTCCTATGTGACTCCCTAACTAAAAAAAGATATTTATGAATGGGGATAAATGAATGAACACTGATAATGCTCGAGTCGCAGGCGAGGGCATTAGTTGAGTCCGTTCTCCTGCTGAGCCAGTCTTTAATGCACGTTTAAGACAAGCCAAACACGTATTTATTCCCTTAAAAATGCACCATCTGGCCGATAAAACCACTTTTGCATTGTCTATGGAATTGAGACTGCTGTGAAATCTGGTCCCTTTTCCGTTGTCTTGATTGGATATTCACCATCATCACTTGAGGTTTGCACAACACTACCAATGAGTGCTCATTTTAAGAGTCCCAAATTCCCACTGGCACCTTGCATTCTCACTGTGCCATGCACATGCTGATCTTTATATAAGGAGACACCTCATGGCCACTTGTGAAAGGCACATACAGTAATTTGGCATGAGCAGTGGTTGAAAAAATTAATTTTTTTCCTTCCAGCATTTATTGGCAGATGTGTGGGTGATGCGGACCCAGGACTTAGGCGTATGTGACACCCAGTACCACTGTCGTAGTCACCTAGGCCACCTGTTAACGGCAGGTGACTTGGTTATGGGTTTTGACTTTACTAGAACCAACGTCAATGATGCAAACCTAGATCAGGTTGGTAGACCCATCACTTTCTGTATTACAGTCATAAAGCTTTCATCACAAGAATCTTTTCATTACATTTACAAATATTTAGACAAGTTACAGAAAGGGATCGTTGAATTGAATTTGGGATTTCTGGTCATTGAAATGAAAGTCAAACAATGCAGTACTTTAAATGATTTTCTGCAGAAGCAAACCTCAGCTTGATTCCATTCCTCAAACTGCAAATGATTTCATGCACTTTCAGGTGAGGAGTGATGTTCTTCCTGATGTCGTCCTCATTAAGAAACACTATGGGGACCGACAGAAGCGCCACCGCAAACGTAACTGGAAACTGAGGACATTACGCAAGGATGAGGAGGGATTGGACCCCGACAAGGCAGACAGGTAAGCGAGGACTTATCATGAGATATGTCCTCAGAGCTCCACTCTTTGGGAAATGCTGTCGTTGACTTGACCCAAAATGAAAAAAAAAATGTTATCTCTCCATTTTTAAGTTCAATTTTAGAAAGTTTAACCTTAACCACTTGCCGCCAGGGACTCCTGTTTTTATATGCATGGCCGGGGTGTCCGAAATCGGACAAAGGGGATCTGAGCCTTGTAACGAAAGACTGTACTCAGAACAAAAAACCAGGCTGCTGGGCATTACTGACATTTTTTCACTCTCAATAGTGGAGATAATTAAGCCTTGTTTTGAAACAGTATACCACGGTTTGGGGCATTTAGTGCCAGCGGATTACCACCGGGGACAAAAGGGCTCCACCTCCGCAGCGATGAGCCACACAGCACCGCTGCACGCTAATCTGGCCCCTGTTGAAAGAGGTCAGCAGTGCACTGTGCTATGTTCAGGAACAAAAGAAAGTTACATAACACCGCACATTTTGGGCTCTTTTTACAAGGCTGCATGCCTGGTTGAAATACTCGGGCGTCAATAGATTTTGTCTGTCAGACTAGAGTGGCTTAAAGTGGCCACCAGACATGATGAAATGATGAATTTGAAAACTGAAAATCTTGAAAAGGTCCCAATTATGTGCACTGCATTTTTCAAACCACCTGGTAGCAAGTGGTTAATCCCAGGGCCTCTTTCAACCTCATTCCCCTGGGTAGACACTGGGTTTGTTCTCTCTCTGACTGGTCATTGCTTACAGAAGCAGTGATGTCAACCTCATTCTCTTAGTTGTCTTCAACCTCAGCCTCAATTATAGATTCTGGGTAGAAGAATTATTTTCTTTTTTATTCTGATGAGCTACCTTTTATGTAACCTTGAATCTATTTTCTCCAGGGATTACATTGGTTTCCTTGAGGATCTCGAAGAAGATGCAGACTATAGGAAGAACGTCAACATCTATAAAGGTATGACGAGACTATTGCCATCGCAACAGTTTTTCTCAAAGCCCAGCCCTTTTTTCAAAATTATGTCAACTTAATCAAAATATAGGGACACTGAAAAAATGCCAGTTGTAAGGTAGCATGCCTTGTGATTTAGCACGGAAAAGGTATCATCTCGTTTGTTTACCGCTTGTTCAAACTTTTGGTTTGCTTCTCTAGACCGTAAAAAGGAAGTGGTTGTGGAGTCAAGCGACGATGATGATGCTCCCCGCATCAGTTTGCAAGAGATGCTCGATGACCTGCATTTGACTGATGATGATGAGGAGAGGCATCAGGTTGCTATGCAAGATGAGGCCACTGCCGTGGCAACACAGTGAATGATGAATAGTAACATAGGACAGGTATTCCAGGGGTGTTCATCATGTCCTGCCTTGGTGTTTGTCTCCATCAAACAGTTTGGCAGTGAAGCAAGAGCCTGAGGCTTCATTACAGAGAGCCTAATTTCAGTCATTAAGTTGTTTTGCAAGCTTCAAGTTCATTCTAGTTTTGGCCTCAGAATCAACTTTTATGGCCCGTCACCTGACTTTGAAGGTCGCAGCATATTGTGTCCATGTTTGGCTGCAAGAATATTAGATCCAGTAGGTCCAAGCTATGATGGAATACACATGTAGTTGCATTTATTTTAACCCACCCACCCCCGGTTCCCGTGTGAGAGTCGAACTTGAGACAAAGCATAGACTTGATATAATACAAATTCTCCAATAGTTTAAAAATCTTTGGCAGAAGTGGTCACTGATGTAACTCCCATGAATAATGCCTGCAATTGTAAACTTATTTCATTGAACAGGGCATGGAACGTTTCACTCAATTTAACACCAAACCACTCCAGACTGCTAACTTCCAATATCAGTCATTTTTATTCAAGCAATCTATAATTTGGAATTTGTATAGACAAAATATCAATAAATATACTTGGCATTTTTCCATCACAGAAAAGAGCCAAACAAACACCGCAGAGAGTGCATTGGCTGTTGCCCTCGAACAAAATTTAGAAATGAGGTAAATCAAATATTTTTTTTTAATATATTGACTGAATGTTACCAGTTTTTCTTGACAGATCCTTTACAAAAATGAGGCCATCACACTGTGTGTGCACTTTCCTACAGAGGTTATGCCCATCTTCCCAGGCAGTGCTTTTTTGTGGGGGGGATATGCTCAAAAAGTCTACTCATGTGTATCTCTATGGAGCACGAACACTGACCAGGAAGATGGCTGCCATGCATGACTTCGCTCGTCGCCCAGTGCCCCAATAGGCACTGGGAAGGGCTGATGGCGTTGCTCCGGTTTTAGTGAAGGAAATACGTCACACAGGGTCATAGCTAATGACACACAGAACATTGTAGGTAATTCCTGCCAGGCGCGCAAGTTCACTCAATGCCTTACACAAACAGCAGTTATCCATTGGATTTTTTTTCTTTTTCTTTCTCATTGCTGAAATCATTCTCAACACTTTATTCCTTTCTCTGAAATTGATCACGATAATTAACGATTTGAAATATACCCCCCAAAAGACACGTGGTCAGTGATACTTAGTGAGAAGATAAATTACCGCGGTGATTATTCCAAGGCCATGCTTTTATCATATAGCCGAATCTTGGCCCAAACCAAAGCATTGCCATTGGTGAACCAAAAAAATTAAAGTAACGCTTCGCTACACAGGAAGTGATAACCTCGCGATCACAGGTTGTGCACAATGTAGCCAATCACAGTGCAAAGCCATCAGCCCTTCCCTATTCAGGCGACGAGCAAAGTGCATAACCTGTATGGAGCCAGTAGGGCCCAACAGTCCACTGATTCCACAGGCAAGCACACATACACAGCGCGGTGTCATCAGTAAATGCGTTTAAAAAGCCAGCTGTCTTGTACCGTAGCTGCAACAATGGCAGTGTTGTAGTTGAGACCAGTCACAAGTGACAGAGAGAAGAGTGGCAAAGGAAAGGAATGCGTTTATCACAATTCATCTTAAAATCTTGCGACTTGATCTCAGACTGGAGGAGAGTGCTACTGTACAATTACCTGGAGATTATCTGATGTATAGATGCCATGTGTCAGAATTTATTTAGGTAGTTTAAAAAGCTAGATTTTACTAAGTCACTCAGCTTGACTGTCACAGCAGGTAACACAAACCAAGCATAATAAACTTGTACCTTTCACATACATGGATTGATATGTGCACAGATATTGCTTAATTACTTGTATCTCGACTTTTTTTTAGCTTTGGCACTACAAAAATGAATCATTACATGTAGTCTGCAATGGTTTCCACATAAAATACATTTCATCTAAAAGCTAAACAGGTGTTAGAGTGAAAGGAAAAGAACAGGTGTTATTTTGCTTCAGAATAATGAAATGACCTTGAATTATTTATGTACTGGGCAAGTAGCAGTGCCAGACATCAGGTGTTTGCTTTTACAGACTTCTACAGTTATTATATATGTTTAAGATCTTAGCTTGGTGCACCACATATGGAATACATCACACTGAGTGTGGATACTGTTTCTTTTTGACAGCAGTAACGGTGGCTGTCATGTATTTACTTCACAAGTAACTCTCCAGATATGTCTGCTAACACCTTTCCTGATTTGTTAAGAAAACCTCCACCGTACTAGAAACCAATGGATCATATCTGATATTTCACCAAATACATTAGACATTCAGCCCCATGTGAAGTCATTGTGGAGAGACTTAAGCCTCCACAGTCCTGGCGATGGTTTATAATGTATTACAGGGTGACAATAAATCCCGCACAGTCCTCCAAAACCGACTAGACATTTTAAAAATCTATAAAAGCTTCTTTATGCCAGGCAAGTTTCAGCAATTCCTAGGGCTTTGTTGCTGTGCATGTGATAAAAAAAGACTGGTATGTGTGGAGACCGTAAACAGCGATTGAGGGAAAAAGGAAACTGGTAACATAATGAACTTTACTGAAAACTGAAAAACAAATTTTCCGTGCAGGAATCTAGAGTGTCATGCACTTGTCAATACAGAAATTAAAATGCAGCCCGTTACATTTGTTCAAATAACCAGGACCTCTGCAAATGCTGCCAACACCAACTTCTTCCTACATCAACATTGAAAAAAAAAGCAAATCTCCAAATTCGCTCGATCAAACAACCACAGCACACATTTGAGCAGATCACCTGGTTTGATCCTGCACAAATTGCAAGGCAAAAGAACAAAATTAATCTAAAAACACCAAAACAAGATAAACTCTCAAAGTATTTTTTTTAAATGCTTATTTGTTAAAGAGTAACAGAATTCCCCAAATTGATGAATTTAAACAATGTCTTCAAGTTCTAACAACGCCATGTGTGTAACTTCTTTTCCTTGGGATATTGCTTGACTTTAACTTTCAACATTATTGCCTTACATGTATATCAACATTTTACTAGTTGCCATGGCACTGACCAATCACTTCCCAGGATTTAAATTAAGCAAAGAAGTTACTGATTTAGCTTCACCAAGATGAAAAAAAGCAAGACAAAAATTATCTTTTCATAAACACATGATTTTTTTACTTGCTTTGTGTCACAAATTTCTTTTAAGAGAGAAAACAATTTGAAATCGTTGGTTCTTTTCACAATCCTTAAAAAACATTTACACATTGCAGCACCTGTGTCCGAATATTTCCATCCATTAAAAACTGTTCATTATTGGGCAACAATGTACAACAGGTTGAATAACCTCAAAATCTATTTTGCCTAAAAATTAAAATGTCCCATGTTAAAAAAAGTTGAATCATACAATTACATCTGCACAAAGGATCTAATCATATCATTTTTCAACATTCAGCTGACACTGCAAACTGAACACGTCTCACGATTTTGTACAATAAAATTCCAGTTGCTTCATCAAACTGTTTTTCGTAACAGAAATTACTTATCTTTGAATTTCATTTCATTCTCTGTCATTGACTGAACCAAGGAAATGCCATTACAGCATCGACACTATGATCAAACAGTGCTACACCACACTAAGATAACTGAATAAGAAAACAAACACGAAAACAACCATTTCAGGTTGGATATTATACACACGTACACTTTTATTTACAGTAATGAGGAGATAATCATTTCTTATGCTACAATACTTACATGAGGCCTTGAAGAACATTTTGGAGACTGCTTGAGATGAGAATCAGCAATTGGTCGAAATATGGAGCTATTTTGTTCAACTTTCAGCAGTCCAATAGAACAGGTAAACGGACAGGGAGTGGAAAATTTAAATGTAGAAGTGCAAAGGTGAGCTGAGATAGTTGGTTAGGTGGAAGGTACATACACACTATGAACAGTTGAAGACTGGGTAATTTCTGAAAATTGTCAGCATATTTCTGGAAATTACAAATTGTCAGCACATTTCCAGAAATACCCTTTTTCTTCCTCACTTATTAAATTTATTGTTTCTTCATTTGAGAAGAAACATCAACATTATCCCTCAATACTTGAGCGGAGTTGGAAGAAAAGAAATATCTCTGAGCTCTCACATTTTACGTGAATGTTGCTTTCTTTTTGGGCTGATCACTTCAGAAATGCCACAATCTTGTCATCTTATTAAAGTGGTCTGGATGCTACTTAAATGGACTCTGACAGTTGGGATTGGTCCAGGTTCTTGGTGCAATCGTCCTCTTTGAGCTTAGGGATGGTCATCGGACCGCTACTTTGCAGGGGCGACCGTGGCATATTTGGGGACATGGGTGGGGTTGCTGGTGGGCTGGACTGTGGGCTGGACATGCTCCTGGTACGGCCTAGCATTTCACTCAGTCTCATAGGAACTGCTGCAAATAAAAAATACAAAGACGAAAAGGAAGAATTCAGCAAGGTCCAATTCAGGAAAAAGTTACAATGTCACAAGTGAAGAGGTCCTACAAGATGCTTTCCCGCTGAACCCCTTACTGGATGTCCTTGGTCTTCCAATGAGGGGGTCCTGTTTTTAAAAAGAGCAAAGGAAAGAGGACACATTGGGGAAGAGGAAAGAGACACAAGACGTGAAAACTTGCTCCTGCTGCATCAAAGAAAGTGGTAGTCCAGAGATGAAAATACTACTAGTAGATGGTACTAAGGGTGTATAACTGAGGACCTTTCCAAGAAAAAGGTTCTCAGTTTACAAAATGTTTATTTTATTTATTACAATCTTGAAAGAAGGTAACCCTTCCAATATTTCTCCTTTTGTTCACAACTGCAAATGCTGGCATACTTCATACATGGTCTCTGCCTACAATTGTCTTCAAAAAGCAAAAAAGAAAATGTCTCTGCCTACAATTATCCTCAAAAAAAGAGAAGAAAATACCAGCACTGATGTTTTGCTGAGTTGTGTGAATTTGTGTAATATGAATAAGCATCCCAGTTTCGTGCACATCATGGTGAAAAAGGATCTCAAGCATTAGCAATGAGGTTTCAAGTGAAACTGGAGTGCAAACGTAGTCCACGCGACACCCTCAACAGTCCAGGAGCTGGTGCGGTTGTTTTAGGTTGTACAGGAAGTATGTTGGATCAACTATAGGGCTGTTAGGGTAAATATTCCAAGATGCTCTTACTTGAGATCAATTGAGTGAGTGAGGTTGATCTGCTGTGGTCTGCAGGTGGCAAAGAGAAGGACAAAACGGGGGGTGATTCGGGGGGCGACTCTGGGGCAGTTGGGGCTGGGGGCTTGCCACCCTCCTGCATCTTGGCCTCGCGGGCATGCTGTCTCTGTAACTGCTGGTATCGGCGCAGGCTGTCGGGAGCCACAAAGCAACCGCCAGGTATAGTCGACATGATGACGTATGGAGGAGATGTCCAAGTCTACTGTGAGGAGAACGGAGGTCAGAGACAGGGAGCAAAAAAGAGGTGCCTAGCCTGTGGGACAGAGAAGGACATGGACAGGAGTTTAGTGAGTACAGTTCAGTTTAGAGTTGTAACAAGCCACCAATTTTTGTGACTAGAGTCATATCATTGTAATGTAGTGACTTGAATCAAGTCATTAGGAAAAAAGAATGAGTCAAGTATTTAATTGGAGTCAATTCAAGTCACAAATATTTGAACACTACAGTAGATAAAACAAGTCATTTTGGGCATTTTTAAATTTACATGTACCTCTAGGTTACTACATGCGGTCACATCACAACTTACTCTTGAGGATGACATGTTACAAACATGATAAAGCAGCAAAATAAGTCATTGCAATTACCGTTTCACAAAGAAGTTTGCTTTTATTTTGAGGATTCGATTCTTATTTGCTTTCATTTAAATTGAGTCTTCTGATGAGGGACTCAAGTCGAATAGCTTGCAGCGACTGAGTCTAGTCATTTACCAGTCAGGGCTTCAGTCAAGTTGCCAAAACTCCAGTCAATCATTGACATGAGTCACTACAACTCTAAATCAGTTCCTGGAAACCTGCTATTCTTAGATGCAAATAAGGACCAACATTATGGAGCTGCAAAGCCGTTGGCCAAGTGGCAACTTCTTTCTTGACCTTTCACCTCTACAGCTCGGATTTCATTCCTAGCCCAATCCACATGTGGAATGGGTTGAAGTCCCTACCTGATTCCATGGGATTTACCAAGAATATCTTCAAGGAGGTTCCCGAACCACTTCTGAAACTCTTCATATAACTTCTTCTTCACAGGTTTAGGAGCTACAGTGCCTACAGTGCCTACAGTGCTTTTGAAATCCTTGGCTACAGAAATGCTTCATAAACCTACATGTACAGTATAAGGGAAAAATGCCCAAGTCAGATGCCACTAGTTTCCCCTGCAGCGACTTATTAGCCACCTAAAAGCAATACACTGTCCTAAAAAGTCATATTCAGCAGCGAAATTATTGAGGTACCATATTCACTTCCATTGTAAATAACAGAAGTTTTTAGACCAGTCTCCTAGGGTTTGAGTACAGGTTGTCAAGTGGCATCGTTATGTGGACCTCTTACCCCCTGTTAGTACTAACACTATAAGCAGAACAGGAACTCCTTAAGAATCAATCTACATGTTCGTTATTTGCACCGAATCCCACAAAATGACCATGAATGAGACTCAACTTTTCAGGGAGCTTGTCTAAAAAAGTCAAACCGTAGTTTGCAAGCAGTCACACCATTTTGGAGTTTGCCAACTCTTTGCAACCAGCTGACTTTTGATTGCCTCTGCCTATTTTACAGGACTTAGGTTATTTTAAAAAATATGGTAGTACATTTATATTAAACTC
Source organism: Acanthaster planci (assembly GCF_054643075.1). NCBI lineage: Eukaryota > Metazoa > Echinodermata > Asteroidea > Valvatida > Acanthasteridae > Acanthaster > Acanthaster planci. The sequence goes on from NC_141778.1 coordinate 1,642,058, forward strand.
AGAGGCACTGACTAACAACACTCCATATTATTGTAAAAATTGGCCGACATGTACCCAACACAGCGAGAGCAGTTAACCAGCGGAAGACGCGGTCGGGCATAACACTCAGGGCAAAGCAGCTGCCACGTCTGTTTTGGAGGAAGACTCCATTAATTAGGCATGAGCACTTCGTATAATACCTTAAACTGTTCAAGTTCTAACCAGGGACCTACAGTCGGCTACAAGGCAATTACCAAAACTATATTATGAGAGGTTATGGGTGATTCCAGAAATTAGGCGTCCAGTTATTTTGTGTTCCTGTCACATCTGACACATGATTTTGTAAGTTCAGAACACATTATCTAATTTCCAAGAGTGATGAATTAATGCAAAGTACTTGCCAAACAAATAGTAATAGTTTGAAATCAATTTTGGTGATATTTTCATGCCAAATAACAAAGGTCAGGTGTAACAGGGACACGAAAATGTCACACTTCTGGACCCCTAATTTCTGGAATTACTTTAATTCCTTTAATTTCAATACTGATGCCCCTGCACCTGTATGGCATTCAGCCCTCACTCATGCTTAGATAAATCAAACTGAGAGGATTAAGAAACGGCAGTTAACGGTTGTTAGATTTAATTTTAGGATATCAATACCAATTGTATGAAGCTGCCTTAAATGTTACCCAATTTGACACACTCTGTGATAGAAGGAAGGGAATTTGCTTTAAATTGGCTCAATCATTCATTAAATCTCCCCGATTTTTTCATCTGTGAGATTTCTAATCCACATCGGGGGCAGATCCAGAAAGTTTTCCAGGGTAGGGGGTTAGGCAGGCAATTTTTTTAATGAGTCATTTTTGTGGACAAGCAAAATGGTCCAGAAACATTATTATACATGCTAAACATTGTTGACAATGCTATTGGTGTGCTTACTTTAGTTAATTTTAGTATCTTCTCCATTTTTGCCTCTTTTCCCCATTTTTTGTCTCGGAGTGAGGGGGGGGAACTCATCCCATAAACCCACCTTGGATCAGTGCCTGCATGCAAACAAATTACATGTAAATGTATGCAGAACAGAGAGGTGCCAGTATAAATCTAGTCCTACTCCATCTCTCAATATGCTTTTGAATGATAGCTACCGGTACCTTGTAATTAAGTTGATATCAAGGCTTTATTCAGGAAATGTGGGTTCTTATACAGGAAACATATAAGTTTGTTTTTATCTGTACATGTACGTCCAAATGGTACGAACACGTTCATGTCAATGAATATGTTTCCTTTATCAGTTTTTGTTATTTTATTTTGTAAGATCATGCCTAATTCAGCCCTTTAGCGGCTGCGGAAATGAATGAAAAAATAACACCACCACCATAATGAGAACTAGCTGGACTTGGTAAAATCAAAATATATCCATGTGCATAACATGTGTACATGCAGAATATATTTGAGTCAGCTACAGAAAAGCCTCTGCTAAAGTAAACATATTCTGAAAGTACATGGAATTGGTGGTTGTGTGTCGTCTATTTGCCCAGTCCCCTGCCAATAATGAAACTTTGGGTATTCATTGATGACGACCCCCCATGATTTTATTTACTCATTATCACTGACTGGCTTTTTGAAATGATACATGCAGCACCTACTGACAGTAATCGCAATAATTGGGCAGGGTCTGCCTATGCTCTACAGAGGGGAATTTGTGGAGCACAGTGTGGATGGCATTTTACATACGGTGTGGATGTCGCGGTGGAATAAGCAAACACTTTATGTGGCAAGCAATTTTTTGTGCTCAACACTGCTTTGACATATTAACCAATTTAACGACTGCTCCTTTGTTACTTGTGGGAACTACACACAAACATTGAATGGACAAAGTTGGTGGCTCGGTCCTGAGTTTCCTAACAAAGAAAACTGTCCCCTCAATGTGGAGCTGGCTAAACAAATGCCTGATATATGCATCAAAAATTGCAATCGAAAAAGAAACAATCAGAATAAACTGCCATGTAGAAATCAGAATAAACATGTACAAGTACATGTAGTGACATTCTGAACCAGTGCAGCATGGCCAAGCCTCAGCAAAATTGCCTACGTGCATGACACAAAATTGCCTACGTGCATTACGCAACGTTTCTAGATGGACTATGGATTTTCAACCTGTCAGTTCCAGTACCAAACCGGACTACGTGACCAGTCAACTAAAATACACAACCCATATACATGTATCTTTCACTTCTCAAGGCCAAAGCATAAAAATGTTCTGTATATCATCAGCCTTTGGCCTACCTGTATTTTTAAGAGGTCGGAAAATTCTCTTTCCCAGCTTCACGTGGGTGAAGTGGCATGTAATGTCTGGCAAAGGCTCAATGCCTTTCGATCTTTAGCTTCTGAACTCTGACCTTAAAAACTAAACACAAACAGACTTGCATAACTGCTTCCTCCATGGGTGAGGCACCAAAAACTCTTCCATTTCAAAGGTTTTTTCCTTTCTATACTGCAGTGAAATTTCATTAACTTCATCCTGCAGTGATGAGGAATATCTTTGTCCCAGCCTGCAAATGAAACCAACTTCTCTCTCATTTGAAAATGAAACTGGCTGTTAGTTTTTATCGCTCAAATACATGTACTGGGTACAGAGCTACAAAATTGCTTCACTACAAAGTATCCCAAAGTAATTTTTCATAAAAAGAAAAAGAAAAACAAGGATATCTTCCCAACTGGCCTCACATCCGTGACCACATCCAATACAAAGTTGTACCGGTAAATCATCCACACAACGAGAGTTGGAAAGTTCATAAGGTGCACTGTGAGTCAAAATGACATAATATCGGAACATATTATTATCAAGGAGGCCAAAAAAATCCCATGCTGTCAGCTAGAGACAGTAGAGATTAGCACATACATGTACACGTACATGTATCATATCACAAATGATTGTGCATGAATGTAGCACACCATACTGCAAACATTCCTTGTCAGAAACCAATCATTATTATGGTCATACATACATGTCACAATTACCTACAATTACCTTCCCAAATCCATCAGAATCTACATATACCAGCAGGTACAGTGTTGGCTAGTTTTGTAGGATTCAGGGAAGGTAGGAACGTTCCTTGCAAGTTGAAACACTGTCTAAAGAGTAAGCCATTGGTTTCCTGTGCAGTGGAAAGGAGGATTTGGGAAGGGTCCTTTGGAGGATTTGGGAAGGGTCCTTTGGAGGATTTGGGAAGGGTCCTTTGGAGGATTTGGGAAGGGTCCTTTGGAGGATTTGGGAAGTTAGAAACAATGAGACATTTGAGGGTAAAATCAAACGAGTCAAACTTTCATTGAACTGAAATTAAGTAAACCTTCATGTGTCTATAGGGTGCAACAAATGACCGACGTGTTCCTTAAATTGTTGATTAGAATTACAACAGAATCATGCACAGAATCATGGTGAAGACATAACTGGATAAACAGAAAATTGGCAAGGTGTAAATGTTCCTTTCACGATTTATTTACACCAGGGAATTGCAAAAGCAGGAGAAAAAAAATCACCCACTGTAAAATAGCAAGCACTGCACCTGTCATACACCATAGCATCTATACCTTACATGTATGTTTGGAAGGATTTACTCTACAAATTCAATTCACAAAGGAGTTTGCAAATTTCAATTCTGGGAGAAAATGCACTTTAGTTCACTTTTGAAGAGTAATCAATTATTTGGGGGTCAAATTTTTACTTTCATTATCCAGCTAAACTGATGCATGACTTCACACATACAAGAACATGTACTTGAACATGAGTACTTCCTCTCCTAAATCTCACAAGGGATTAGAATTCTCGGCATGGGAACTAAAACCTTTTGTAAACACCAACTTCAAAATCCCCAATCCGCAACACCCAGAAATCCCTCACAAAAGCCAGACGAAAATGTGTGATGCTCCATTGTCACCTACCACTGCTGGTGGTAATGGTTTTCTTGGTAACAAACAAAAATACTGGAGCATGAATGCACAGTGAATGAAGCCTATTCTTATGAAACCATGACAGACTGACCCCACACCAAGACTGCCTGCAAATGCACGAACTCATGAATATTTCATGTTCTCTGCATCACCTTTATTAATTTACTTCAATCACACTCGGCGAGAGGTGAGCGACCACTTTCTTTCTTGTCCGATGCTGTGAGATGCAGTCATCACCATGGAAACACCAACAGACAAAAACTGAAGTCAGAATAGATTAACAGCTACATGTATACCGATATTTCTAGTACAGGAGCAAAGTTGCTACAAATATCAAACTACAGTTACATGTAATTACAAGTTACATGTAAATATCTCTCTTTTCCTTTTTTAGAATAGAGATTGAACAAACAAAAAAAGGTTTCTTTTACATAAAACTGAAGTTACTCACAAACCAGTGCATACATGTAGATGTAAATCAGACCATACATACCTTTTTCAATCAGCATTTCTGGCTTACCTTCAACTTTCGACTGCCTTCAAGTCCAGAAGAATTTCTTCAGTCCAGACAAGTGTGGCTCAAAATGATTTATTCCAATGCAAGAGCACTTGAATGTTTTCATCACCACTTTGAAGGAAATACATACTCATGTGTACATGTACATCTATCAACTGGCCAAGGGGACTAGAGAAATTGGACTACACAACTCCAAACTGATGCAATTGTGAAGTCAGGTTTCAACATGTACTGAAAAAGGAAACCTACAGATGAAGACCTTGAGGCAATAGGAGAGGGGGAGAGTACCAGTAAGCACCGGTACTCATCATCCTGCCTGAATTGTATGCAAGCAAAACTTTCTGAAATTTCCAGAAGCCAAAGACAAGGCCATTAGAAATAAGTATCACACAAGTTTGAACTCCCAGTTGGAAAGAAAAAAACACCCACAACATACCGGTAACAGGTTACTTGTAAATAGTCTTTGTAAATTAAACTTTCTGTACATGTAAGTCAATAATATACAGGAATTTATACATGTTCCTGTATAACTGAAGTACATGTACATACTGGTAAATACAGGTTAAAAATCACACAAAACTGACCTTAACCTGTAAAAAATACTAGCTGTGTATGTACGGTACATGTACCGCTATCTCCAACTTCAGGATTACACTTACCATACATTTACACTGTATGTAGACTACTTCAGAAATTGTGAGGTTAATAATGTTGGAAGCAAGATCATTATATGGTACTCATGGAGGATTTTTTATTCCTCAGTGGTGATTCAAAGCTCTGTATTAATGATCTTGCTTATCACTTAACTACAAGTAATCATTTGGGTAAATATCCATGGCCTGGGTAGTCTAGGGCACACTGATAGTGGGATTTTTCTTCAGAAAAAAAAAAAATTGCAATTCAGTTCATCCACGGCATTTTCACCAAATACATGTACGTGTGGAGTTGTTTTTGTAATTGAACAAAGAGATAGTCTTTATACAAGACTGTCAGAACTGTGACACATCAGGCTGATGGTTGTGTGAGTGTGTGTGGCATAATAAACTATGTCCTGTCTCTGGCTACTCTGCAATGGCACTGCACCATCACCACCATATGGAACCGTACCGAGAGAGAAAGCCAGACAGCACGGAAAGACAACACTGGACAAGCACATACATGTACAATAAATCACGTGCAAGAACGCTGCCTGGGAATGAACTACTGCAGCACTCATAAGAGCACTCTGATATGTTGCCTTGAGCAAGACTAATGTGGGCATGGCCTTTTATAAGATGCCATTCAGGAATGCTCAACAGTAACCAACAAGATCTCACGCCAATGTTCTGTTCCTATTGTTGTACCGATCAGGTTTCTGCCTGTTACCCATAAAGCTGATCTAAATGTTACCGGTATATCAAGGCCCTGGTTGGCATCAGGATAGCATCTTGAGTAACACCCTGAGGCACTACCCTGGAGGAGTGCCCAAAGGGCACAGTGACCAATATACATGTACATGTATAGTGTACATGAAGTCGCATTTCCTAATGCGAACACCAAGGATGCCAACGCCAAGAATGCACTCGCAATATTATTAACATCGATTGACCGAGATACGGCTTCATCAATGACAGGAAATTGGACTGCATTTTCAACCCTCTCTGCTAAAGCACTCAGTACTTGGAATCCACAAGGCAAAGTAAAGTGGCCTCATAAGAACAAGATCCTACACAGAATTACATAAACATGTGTACCGGTGCAAACCGGTATACATGTACATGGTCTTCACTTGCTAAATGGCATAATAGACATTCTAAGATTTGTTGTGTTCTCTGGTACCGGTACCGCTATGTCCCAAGCTACATGTAGTGCTGGTACTCCCCCCCCCCAGCTTGGTTCCAGAGCCTGCCAACCTTGCTAGGCAATCTCAGGTACTCCATCCAATGGTCCCTACATGTAGTTGTAATTGACCAAGTCAGACGGTAGGGGCACCTGACTGGTCAAAGTGACCACTCAGGCCAATCAATTTGTTTTTCCTTCTGTTATTAATTAATATATATACATGATCACATACATATTCATGGTCTTTTATATAGAGAACAATGGAATTTGACCGGTGTTATCGAACCAGACCAACATCTACATGTACCTGTGTCCAGGTCTTACATTAAAATGTGCAGACAATGGCTAGCAGACAGAGGTCAGTAAACTGGGCAAGTTCCAACATTCTTTAACTTTGTGTTGTGTCCTACTCCCTTAAATCTAGCTTGAGGTTCTACCGGTATCCTATACATGTATGTAGCTTTTATTAACAGCTGTCCGAATAGATTTTAAAAATTATAGGGAAGAGCAGACCTTCCCAACAGATTTAGCAAGAATTGTATTACAGATCCTGTCTGCACTTTTATAAAAGAAAAACTACATCTACAAACTACATGTACCGTTAATCTACCGGTAGCTACAGATATTGCAATGGATCATTTGGTTTTGACCAAAGATCGTATAGCGCTGAAGGCGCAAGATGGATAACTCTGCCCAAATGGTGTAATTACCATGGGCACCATTTGAGCAAGCGATATGCCTGCGCAGTTTACGGTAATGCTTGGGCACTTGCTCACCAGGTGCACGTGCCTGCTACAGCGCCTGCGCCTTTGCATTAATGTGCATTGCGCAGGCGTATCGTTGGCTCAAATGGCGCCTATGAGATTACAACATTTTACGTGTATTCATGGTGAAGTTCGCCATCTTGTGCAGCTATGCAGCGCTATACGATCTTTGGTTTTGACAGCTATCGGTATGAAATGATCGCAAATAAAAAAGACTTAGTTAGTCAAGAGTTTTGATAAACTATCATTCTTCACGGGTTTTTGACAATTTATAACTAAATGCTTGGACTGTACCTACTGTATGTGGCACCTACAATATGCAAATAATTTGTGCAAGTAACTTACAGGTACAAATACCATGTACATATTAACCAAATTTTTAAGACGCGGTACCAGTAGGTTGTGTACATGTAGGTTATAGAAGTTCCAATTTTGTATGAATAAATTAAAACTACTACATGTGCAAAATGAATTACATGTATACAAGCAGTGTATGCACCTACCGGTATCTTTGAAGTACATGTACATGTGTCTGTTGGTGGCTAATTCAAATGAGCTTGAAATGTATGGTACATGTAAATAATGCACATTTAACGTTTTTCAGACAAACACTAAATTCAACACTAGCTACTCTTTTCTTTTCTTTTTTTTTTTGGTTTTTGTTTTCTGTTTAAGCATGGCAATGAGGCCTACTCTACATTTGTTCTGCACTCATTGGGTCAATACAAATATGTACATGGTACCATGCACAAATTTACTGCACATGTTCACATATGTTCGGTACCTACATGTACGTGTTATGGTTCATGTGGTTCCGCTGAGACAAATACTTGAAATAAACAACGCAGTACCACTGTCAACAAGTCAGTTAAAACAAAATGAGGTTTGTTCTCTGGGCCGATACATTCCAATTTTCTTTTCAAGACAACAAATTTGGTACATACCTGAGCTGCAACAGTAGATGCAAAGACAAATTGTGAGGGGCTTATGATGGCGGCTCTTTGCTGGAGTGTAGTCTACAAAATGTTCTTCAAGTTCGTCAGGGAACTTTAGCTAGGGAATGCTAGTCCAAGATTTTGATGATGACTTGCAGCAGTTTCTCAAAATATTCAGGGTTCATTTTTCCTCTTCTTAAGCAGGACAGTCTGTCCTAAATGTAAAGCAACCAGCACTGCAGAAACAAGAAACAGGGCAGGACCACAATTTGACAGGGCGGTCTTGTGAATTTGGCCGATCGATGGAGCAGCGAGACACAACACGGGGTGCGTGTGTGTATGCAGATGGCAACCTTTCTCACTCAGTCAACTCCGGGGAGGTCGACAATGACTGTGACTCTGCAAAGACACAAACAATGCAGGAACATGTCAGTCAGTTGGGGGGAGGGAGAGAGGTTGGGGGCACCACAGGGAAAAGGGTGATTTACCGGTGTGAATGAATGAAGGAGCCATGTACATGTACAACAGGTCGAGTTAGGTGGGCTGTTCTCATACTTTCATGAACAGCTCACATGTAATTTGTTGTTCATGGGTCAGCGGCTCAAATGCTGAGAACGTACGAGTACAATCGGCTGTTGCTAGTCCGAGTGGCCAGCAACATGCAACATGGCAGCATCAAGGAACCGGTACTGTTTCAGGAGTTAATGTTTGGAATTCTAGGCTGCCTTATTTCCTATTTAAAAAAAGGAAATTTGTTTCTGCGTTATGGGAAATTATTTATGTTACATGTTACTTTTACAAAACTTTTCCAACATCTCCAGTTTTGTCAGTCACCTCGCAGGATTTGTGCAGCACTTCAAAAATCAAAATCCCAGGAGTTTCTCCAACAGGGAGGTGGTGTTCCCAGAACTGTGTTCTTGGGTCATATTCAAGCCATTTGAGTGCAACAACAAGGAACCTGTGTCAAGAACAAGCCATCTAAACTTGACCCAGGGGAATACTATTCACTTCAGGAACAGGCTCAATGATGTGTTACTGGCTACAGTTGAAATTGGTTAAGGTTGAAAAAGTTTCCCTAAAAAAATATTACGGTAAGGTCTTTTTTCCAGGAAGTTTCCTGGAAAAAGAGCATTTCAAAAGGCATACTTCGTTATCTCTACCCATTTTTAATACCCTCCATGTAAGTTATGAATTTGATTGGATTGGAATTCTTTTCTACGGGCGACACAACAAAGCAAGCACTGACGGTCATGTCAGGTGTGAAATTAGACTACCAGCTACTAACAGGCTGAAAAGAAATCTTCCAACATCTTTCTCGCATTTCTCCAACACTGTAAGTACTATTAGGGTAACGTAAACATTTTTAGCCCGTCCACACATGTACATGTATTTCAAGCACGTGGTACATTGTACGTACATGTACCTGCAAGACTATTCAACGTACATGTGTATCCAAACATGTACCCGTAGCATGCAGCATTTCACTTTTATCCAAGTGAAAGCGAACATACTGCGCATGACCATAGCATAAAACTTACATGTACATGTACATGTATCGATAAATGTGATGAATTCTGAAGTGTACAGCATGTTACGTTTCATGTACTGTTTGAGAACATTTTGTACAACTGTGCACGTTGGTATCAGGACATGCACACTACATACTTGGAATATATTCATTCTTCAGGTCCATACCAGGCATAATGTTACAATGCAAACATGCAGTGCAAGTACATGTATGCCTCTATATAGAAGCAAGCCCAAACAATCATGATTGGAATTCAGGCCTACTGTACATGCGTGTAATTCAATCAGACTGACACAGTGGCCTGGCATACATGTGCATGAATACATACATGTGCATACATGTACATACCATACATGTACATGTTCCAAACATACCGGTAATACTTGTACGGCATGTGCATTGAGATCATTCTACAAGGACATGTACATGTAGGCCTACATGTACAAGTACATGCACTGTATGATGTCATACAAATGCATTGAACTGCCAAACAGGTACATGTATCAGTATACTATAGGGGAATTGTTACAGTGTGCATGGCCTCAGTGTGACATGTACATTTTCAGCATACATCCATAAAGAAACACGTGAGGATGGAAGTACATGTATCAGTATAGGGGAATTGTTACAGTGTGCATGGCCTCAGTGTGACATGTACATTTTCAGCATACATCCATAAAGAAACACACGAGGATGGAAGTACATGTATCAGTATAGGGGAATTGTTACAGTGTGCATGGCCTCAGTGTGACATGTACATTTTCAGCATACATCCATAAAGAAACACACGAGGATGGAAGTACATGTATCAGGCTGCATCATGGGGTAGTTCAGCCATTCTTTGCGCTATGCTTCTGGGCAGCATCATCATTTTCTCCAAGGACCAAATGGGCGTGTTTTGCATCACAAGTACCTGCACCAAATACATGTATGCATGCATGTACATGTTCATGCATATATATACCATCTAATGTACATGTACATTCCAGCCAATTTACTGCATGTGTACATGTGCCATATGGCAGGGTGCTAATTGTTGAAGGCCAGAAAGTTTTCCACTCTGTATTGATGAGACCACACAAATGCATACTGCTACATGTACATTACACAATGTAGGCTTTCAAGGTGATCTGTGGACAAAGGGCCCCAAACAAAGGAACAGTACAGGTGTATGCAAATTGTATGACATAAGCAATACCACTGACCCATTGCCTGGATGCTCAGACCAGCATCTGTGCATGGCTGCACAAAGTACACAGCCACCTAATTCATATCTGATCATGCAGTCAGTGCATGGTCAGGGGTCCTGGGTGGTATAAATATCGACAACCTTGTCTACTAAAAAGCCAAACAAAACAATGGACAGACCTGTGGCAGACCTAAGGTACATGTACCAGTACATGTACCGTACATGTACATGTAGCTGCATATTTCCTGCCTGGCATTGCCTGCCCATGCTTTCTTGCAATGCTTTGAAACTTTTGCATACATGTAACCCATCACAACAACATGAGAGTACAGTCACATTCCGTTTTTTTTCTATTTTGAGGGTTCAAAGTCATATTGAAGTGGATTTGGGGATTTGGAATATTGGAAAAGAGTAACTCGTCTCTTATTTACATGTAATTCCAAATATTTCGCAGGATCACATATTTAACTAAAAAATGTCATTTTTTCAGCATTTTTGATGATAGCATTATTCTTGCCTAGTCTGAAATGTTGAAACAATATCAGGAACAAAGACGCAAAGCTGCCAGAATAAAGTTGACATTGTCACCTTATACTTTTATCCTACATGTACATGTAAGTGTTCCATGTACCACTGCAAAGCTCTCTTTCTGCTGTATTCCAAAATACCAATTTCTTAGTTTTTGAAAATTCTGACTTTCAGCGAGTTGTGTGGTGACAGGTCACATATAGGCATGTCCGGTACATACCAGTAGCAATCCATAATGATTACTTCTAATTAAAAGTTTTGTTAATGACTGAATATATCGGTACACACACACCTCCACATGGAGCTGTCTTATTACAGGAAAAATTGTGTTCATCAAATGTACATTACTTTGGCAGTAAACATGTATTTCAAGAGAGAGGAGTTTAAATTCCAAGCAACATATATTCTGCAGAAATTAAAATTTAAAAAAATTAATTTGTAATTCCGGTCAATGTGGATTGGGGTTCGTTTTATTCTTTTTTCCCCCTTGGAGTTCATACTAGCTTTTCACAGCTTGTTTTTAATTAAAATGGTACCATTTCAATGGGACTTCATGCATAGAGATTATTTAAAAAATGAACTGTGGTCCTTCACTGGAATGAATTATCTGGCAGAATGGATGTGGAGGGCATGCTGTGTGTTTTGACAGTTCAATTCAATCCTGCTGGGGAATTTGTCAGTAGTGGACATTCTGTCCAACATAAATCTGAGACTTGGTTGCTCTATAAATGAAACTGCCTGTTTATTTTATAAGAACCGATATGGGGAATTTGCTTGAAGCCAAAAGGGGGGTAAAGCAAAACCCCTGATTTGTAAATTTCAAGCGATGGCCTAATCAGATTAAAGAAAATGTTGCACACAAAATACAATTGTGGAATGTGGTTACATTACTTTACGTCACATATCCTGTGAGTTCCAAAGCGTATCCATAGCCCAACAACAACATGATAAAATCCTGTTCCTCTGAAAATGTTGCACAAAATACAATTGTGGAATGTGGTTACATTACTTTACGTCATATATCCTGTGAGTTCCAAAACGTATCCATAGCCCAACCACAACATGATAAAATCCTGTTCCTCTTCTCCAATAAACTCTTTGGCATGCAGATGATACTGCATAAATGCTCAACTCTAACAGTTTCAAAGCTTCAGATCACAGTATAATATCACCATGCATCAATGGGGTTTAGGGTTCATTGTTAAAGTTTCCTAGAAAAGACTTTTTCAGAGCTACTGGTCCCGTAACATAGAAGAACTGACTGGTACCAACTTGAATGATTTCAACGAATCAATGAAAACTTTCAATAAATATTCAAATCAAAGAGTCTTTTCTAGTCTTTTGATTTCTAATGAGAAACACTGCTCTCAGTAAATTAATTACATTCTCAGCACAAGTATATCATTGTGAAATTTAAAATGTAGTTGCAAAACATAAATTTTTCAGCACATTCATGAAAACAACGCCAGTTCACACTTAAACTTGGGGTCAGATATGATGGAAACAAAAAATGGATAAAAACTCCTCAATGATAATTTTATGGTTGGTCAATATTGTAATCGAAACCAGACTTTGCACAGTCAACCTTTGCACTGTTCTCCAGTATTTCAATTCACTGATAAGAGCTGGCATTTTAATATTCAACTCACCCTAAATTCAGCCACACGTGCTACTACGCCGGTAATATTGGTTTTAAACTTTCCTTTGACATTCTGCACGTACGCCGGAAAAGCCTCAAGTGCATTAGCAGTGTCCAGCAAATAACACACCACACATGAATTCAACCACCAATCCCGTTCGACAAAAATGGTAACATGCATCATGTCAGTTGGGCTGTGGGAGCTATATTAAAACACCCACAAATAAAGCGGCTTTCTCTCCTAGAATAATTTCTGAAGTAAGGATCAGATATAAACTCTCCTTTTCAGTGGCAATATTATTTCAAAGTACATGTGCGATACAGAACTGAATGCGCTCTAACTACGGCACATGAAATCAACTTGGTCACATTTTACAGATAAAACTGTACATGTACATCCATGGGAAACAAAAGAATAAATTCCCGGAGGTACATGTACACACTGTACATGTAGATGAGGAAACGGAACATTCTCTTGAATGGTAATACACTGTTAATGTATGTACACATGTATGTGGTGGTTGCTTGTTTTTAATAACCCTTCTCCTTCATATGGTGTAATTTGTAATCCAAAGTTCACAGTTACTGTGTAATGGATGCAAAAATTTGTAATACACTTTTTTTCAAAACAATTATCATTTAGGGGAAAACATGGGACAGAAAAAAATACTTCAGATAAAATGCCCCCAGGGACATTTATAAAATCATACAATAGAAAAGAATTTCTATACAATTTTTCATGTTCTCAGATAATCTTGCATTAAAATTAATGATTTCAATTTGTTACTTTGAATGTGTCAGACAAAACTTTCTCTTGATGAATGAAAGCATTCTGGAAGGGGCATCAAACCACTCATTTCCTTCAAATTTCAACTGAATCTATTCAGTATTTTTCTGGTGGGTATCAAAAATGAACATCATCAATTTCCAACATAAAGCAAACAAAATAATCAAAACTGAAAAGCACACAGAAAATAAAAAATAATATGATTGATTTTGACCCAAAAAAATGGTAGCTCTTGCAGGGTAAGTCTTTTTATTATTTACTCAAGTCTTGGATTCTGAGGAACAAAGTAACAACTGATGATCCTAATCCGATTATCTGCAAACATTTGCAAAAGTGGGAAGAATTCCATATACGAAGTCCACTGTAATATCGCGTAATTACTACAAAAGTATCCTTACTTTGATCGCTGAATGAAGACGATTCCAATAGGCATTGAAGAGCTGAACATCATAGGACAGAAATGTGGAGTTTTGGGCACACTTTTGGAGCTACACATGGACCAGGTTTACATCGACAGGCGGCCATCTTTGCTTCTGAAGAACATGGCGAATGCGCACGACGTGTGCGCATGAACCGAATCATATCCGGAAGGGGTTGGGCTGCCACAAGCATTGAGGTAATTTTATGCATGAATCCGCAACACGAGGAGTGCAGAGGGCCGTCATCTGTCTGGATGGATCTACACAGTTCACGAGGTGCCGCGCAATGTGCCCTACTGTACATGTACAATTTTTACTTGGGGGAAAATAGTGCGTGTTTTGCGACAATTTTTAAGTTGGAGGATTTGGTTAGAAGGAAAAATGGGCCCAATTTCTTTTACAGACAGTTTGTAAGTTGGACAATTTGTTTAGAAGGAAAAAAGGGGCAAATTTCAGTCTTTTAGAGAATACTTGTCAGTTGGAGGAGTTTTTTTCTATATTTATACAGAGGGAAGGGGAAAAGGGAGCTGAAACCTGTCTTTAGATTATTGTGTGGCTATCTGCGCTCTAAAATGTGAGGGTAGGCTTGTACAGGAGAAGAACATCCTTAAGGATTTGATTGAAGTGGTCTACTCCTGCATGTCGGCAGCGCCACATGTATTCGGCCAGGTAGAACCCAAACTGGTCGCTTCCACTGTATGGTGTGGATAGTCACCTCTCTCACCAATTGCGCGTAAGACTCCAATTCTCGCTCATAGTGCATGTATTGCTAATGGATGAAGCAACACTCCACCTAGCCTGAGTTCTATACAGCATTGGACTGAAATTCCTTCTTTCGTACGGCCGACTGCATTTCTACTTGTTCTTTCTCTCTTGGTTTACATAATACGACGTACGGAGATAACTCACGTCATACAGTCAATTGTGCTCAGACATGTACCTTACCTAGTTGATTTCCTTTGGCACAACCTACTTATATTAACAACGGATAGCCACATTTATTAATATTTAAATATTCTAATTTATACAAATATTCGTGAATAATTACATATTCAGTTTCATAAATATTTAATTTTTTTAAATATTCATCTTGACCTCATCTTGACCTCTCCTTAATTCAACCGTAACTTTATATGGAACATATCGACTTTCTCCGGCAACAAGCGCTCGTGTGGCGTGGTCAGTTAGACTGCTGTATTTCTATACCTAACAGTTCTCTTCATTGCAGGTTCGCTTCCCCTTTACGACACAATTTGGATTAAATGTCTTAAATGTGTATACTAACTGTAATAATCCTTGTACTAATGACAGGAAAACTGTGGAGAAATAATAGGACGGGATAGTGAAGGAAAGAGGAAACGGTAGAGGATATAGTAGGGAAAAAAAGAACGGCAAAAGGACTCACTTTTTTGCCGTTTTATTGCGTGGGGCCCCTTCTTTTTAAACCTGTCCCCCTAAGTTACTGAACCCCCTTTCACATCTCTATCCCCCAAAAATAAATGTCGCCCCTTTTTAAATCTGTCCTGGAGCAAAAATTTCTCCTAAAAAGTGAACTTCGTATATGGAATTCTTTCCGCAAAATGGACATGGTCCAGGTGTGCTGCTCCAGAGATCAGTGTAATGACTGACATTTCTCCAGCTTAAATGCCATGGAATAATTATGGGTAAATGTGTGGTAAAATACACATGGGATAACACAAGAGAAAAAAAGAGTCCCCATATCCAGACATCACTTGACTGGCTAGACATCCCGTGCACAAACTACACCTGACAAGTTAGTGCAAGACTGGTCTGGCGCAAGGTGACTGAGCGGCGTTAGCCTAGGCCTACATCATGCATCATGAAATGAGCTCCGATGATATCATCCAGATTTAGAAATTGAAGCATTGACTTAACCTTGGGCCAAGCAAAGACTGGTGCTTTGTGCTTGACCAATTTCAGAGGGTAATTTATTCTATTCTGCGAAGGTTCTTAGGAATAGAGAAAATTGTGGCAATCCTTCTGTGCACAGTGCAGATGGCTTGATGAACGATGAAAATCACGAACGAATGCAATTGCTACCTTCTAAATGCTTCAAATTTCAATATTTTCCCTGCTAAATTTCACTTTTTAAACTCCATCACTTTCTGATGGCTAATAAACCACTGCAAGGGAAAATAAGTGATGTCCGTATATGGACTTCTTACCTGGTACATGCAGTACAGGAGATTCAACTGACCTTCCAGGAGAGAGTCTGCTTCTTCGAGGGAGGGACGGCTGACAAGATCGGCTTCACCAGCACATAAGGTCAACGGTCCAACGCTACGATCCCGCACGCACAAATACTCAATGAGTTACGAGTACGGAGTTGGCCTTGGACTGTGTAACGCGTAAGATCTAAGAGATCGATGCATTGATGTGGATCACCATTTCTCAAATTCCTGCTTACTCTCCAACAGTGGCTTCAAACTCCAACTTTGGCCAACTTGAAAAATGTATTCAGAATTTTGTAAAAATCCAAACTGCATACATGTACATGTACTACTAGGAATCCAAATACGTAGAGCTTTTTTCACCAAGCCTTGACATTTGAGACCCGCTAATTCGGGGTGAAGCCGATTATATTGAAACCAAGTTTTAAAAAGGGCAGATAAGATAAGTTTATGAGGGCGCACGTTCGAATTTACGGGGCCTTCTTTTAACACGTCTAATTGGTCCGTGCTCTTTTAGTTCGTTCTTTTGAACGAATTAGAAAACGAAAAATACAAATTCAAAAAGGGTTCTTTGTTTTTCAATTGGAAGGGGAAACTAAAATCGAAAACAAGTACATATATTCTCTCTCTTTTTCTATTTGAAAGCGAAAAAGTGGCCCAAGGGAAAGAAATCGTTTCTCGTTTTTGCATGTTAAAAACGAAAAAAGAAAGTGATTTTTTAACCCTAAAAGAGCGAGGGGGGCGGAATCCAACCGCTCGAAATTTTTCCAGATATATCGCTGCAGTGCATTTCTTTCAGGAGTTGGATTTTTAGGAGGTTTTGGAGTAGTTCTTTGCGGTCGTTTGGAAACCAGCTCGCATTTTTTTCGGGACACGCAGATCAGCCCATTTCTACTTTTTCCACTGCGCACGGTGCTCAGCTTCACGCGGGCTAGCTCGTATGTAGTAACTTCACATGACTGCAACAACAAAAACCATACGTTTGAGTTCAAACCTTTGTAATGATAAGAAGTGTCTTCACACGCATGCAAAGTTTCAGAAAAATCGAGCATTGCAAAGCCGAGGGTGGGGGGCGGAATCCGCTCCCCGGGCTGTGAGACAAGCCAAAATAACCCGGCTCTTTTAGGCTTAACCCGAATTTTGTTTGACAGGACACGTAATACGAGGTAAGCAGGTTCCCTACCGTATTTATAATTAAGGTTTGGTCAGTAGCCACGGCATCTTCAGATAAAAACCCCTTAAGTCTACGATGTAAATTCTATTTGATTTGCCAGGTGCAGTGAACACGAACCACGTCCGTTATTTTCTGATGCAGTCAACGAAAATAAACTTTAGCAAAAGTTGAAAGCAAAATGCATTAAAGAAATGAAACCAAAATAATACCAAATTGAGACTGTGTAAGAATTGGGATGCATGCGGAGAAATCGCCAAAGAGAAGCAATTATACACGCCCAGCGCACTTCTTGAGATGGAAGCTCCTTTCTTGACTGTGAGAAATTTCTTTGTGGATTACTCTTTTTGCTACTGTGTTAACAACAAACAATTTGGAAAGATCCTCTCTTTCAGCTATGCTTGATTCACGTAATTTGGCGGCCTAAAACTCTCTAAAGGCACACTCATCACTCTCAAAAAAGAGTGAGTCCCGTCTGAAACCCATTCCAAAAGAGTAGAATTTCCACCCTGCCGGGGAGCGGTATGGAGGACACTTCGTAAAAGAGGAATGGCTTGTCTTTCAGAGGCATTTTCGCTGTTTTAGATTTTTGTTCACTCTTTTCGAGTTGAGAGTACTTTTGTTCACTCATTTGCCTTTAGAGAGAACTTTGACGATTTTCAAATAAAAAATGAACCAGAACCATTTCTCGTTCTCCACAAGCGTACAGATAGAGAAACAAATATTGATTATCGCTTTTTTTAAATGAAAAAGGGACATGTTTCTGTTTTACTGTGTTTCGTTTTCAAAGAAAAAACGAAAAGAGGTTTTATCTATTTGCGTTTTTAAATGGAAACACGAACAAACTTTTGCGTTCCGTTTATGTTTTCGTTTTCAAACCAAACAAAAAACGATTTTTTTTTTGTTTTTTTGTTGTGGGTTTTTCTTTTTGACTTACATGTACATGTATTTGCAGTAAGAGGTTCCATAATCATGAAGTCATAATAATGTTGAATTTCCAACGAAACACGAGAGGCCTTTATGTTTACGGGGGTCTCCAGGTGGCGCTATTTAATTCGTTCTGGCCTCGCGTGTTTCGCTCAGGGGTTTCACTGGGAAAAAAGGTTGTACTCTTGCGATTAGTTTTCTTGTTAATATCATGAGAGTTATTCATGAGACATTTTTCAATTCACCCTTCCCCAAAATACCCTTAACTTTTCTCAGTATTACTTCATTAGGTCATGTAAGGTACAGGAGACAAGGGGTATTTTACAAGTCACCCATCCCCAACTAACCAAGAAAACAGACAAATCAACAACTTTGCACAAGCGAAACAAATTTTCCAACAATTAAAAAAAGAAAATGTCAAGATAATCGTAATTTTCAATTTGTCATAGACCGCTATTTTAATATCAGTTTCAAACAAACCCCGAAGCTAAGCTGTATCGGTTTACAATAAATAAAATTACCTTTCAAAGCTTTTACATTTGAATTTAGTAATGATTAGATTGCAATGCATAAATTGCAATCTGATTATTACTAAATTCATGCATTTCAATCTAATTATTACTAAATTCAAACATAAAAGCTTTGAAAGGTACTTTTATTCATTGTAAACCGATATAGCTCAGCTTCGGGGTTTGTTCGAAACTGATATTAAAATCACCTAAAAAGCCAAATACAGTTAGTCCTACTTGTGTTTAAGAATTCAAGAATTAAAAAAGTTTGTTATCGTCAGGTCTACGTCAGACCCAATGCACAATTTCTGTTTGACGAGGCTGTGGACTCGGACTCACTAGTGGCTGACTCAAGAGTTCGGGCGGCTTGTTCCCGTATGTTCACGAACAGTTCGATTTGTTATTTGTGGGTCGGCCGCTCGAACGCCTGGAAGAAACAAACAACATGCAACATGGCGGTGTCCACGTACGTTACTCAAGAGTTAAGTTTTGGATGGGTTGAATTCTTTTCCATATAAACAGGAACATTCATTTCTGTGTTTGGGAAAATAATTAATGTTAATGTTGCAAACCTTCCCATTCCCTACATGGTCTATGGCTTTGGAAGCCACCTCTCCTCTTTTGCAGCTGTCCAAAAATCAAAATCTCACGAGTTTTTCCGTGTTTCCTGTAAAACCCTGACGAGGAGGTGGTGTGTGATCCTGTTCCGAGAACAATGTTCTTGAGTCGTGTTCCCGCCATTTGAGCGCGAGAACAAGAAACCCGTGTCAAGAACAGACCGCCCGGAAACTCGACCACTTTTCCACTGGCAACTTCCCGGTCCTTATTTTCTAAAGGGCGCCCTCTTCTTGAACTTGGCGGACTGTGCTGTACACAGCAAACAATCGAGACGCATCTAGAAACCAACATTGTGCATGTTTGTTTGATGACTGTTCGTTGACTGGGTGGATGTTTATAAAAGCGCGAAAGAATATTCCTTTTTCCATGACATTTTTCGACCCTGTTCCATCAACTGTTGCTACTTTACAGTTGAGTCCCCTAAAAGGACACACTTCGGCGTCTCTTGCGACTTTCCTCATGCGGTGTTGCTAAACTTCCTTGTTAAAAACTTCCAATTCGTCCAATACTAGGCCTGGTATTACCTTCATATGGCCTTGTTAACACAAGGCCATGTTTCCAAAAATTTGGAAAATCATGCCAGAGTATAATTTCACTGGAACTTTGTGGTGGGTGAATAAACTCCTGGTTTATGAACAGAAATGATTAGAGCTTGATAAACTTCGCTTATCGTGAAAACTGAGGAGCAGGTTTTGCTCTAACATTAACAAGGCACCAGAGGAAAAAACTCAAAATGCACCACGTTTGGGCCGCGCCACCGTTTACGTCTGGTCATATAAAGCAGAAATATAGATAAAAGCTTCCAAGAATTCCCAAAATAGCCTAAAATACCTTGGTTTGCATCAAACAGTTTCTCTGAGTAAACATATCTGTATTTGAAAATAACATTAAAATGATAGTACACAGACGAATGTACAAATTCATTTGTCCGACTTTTTTTCGTGCTCAGCTACTTTTCGTCTGCCGCGGCATTTTTTGAAACTCCATTAATTGCATAATACAGGAGCTTAGGTGATCACTATGATGTTGAAATTCAGATCTTTCAGAATTCGACAGAAATCTATGAACCATTGACGCCACTGATTTTTGATTTATTCGCTGAAGAGTCAAAGTCCAGAGAACCTTCGAAGTGTTTACATTTTGGCTAAGAAACACGTCAGGGTCGGGGGCAGAGGTTACCTAGGTTCACTCAAAGGCTACTGATGTCGCAATTTTTACTCGAATAATCGGCAATAAATTTACCAACAGAAAAAAAAATACATTAGAGATTGCTTTAATGCAAAAGGGAAAAATATATTAGATTAGTTTATCAGAAATAAAAGGAGACACTTTGCATTATCGCTGGATTAAAAGTGGTGGAGAAAAATAGATGATTAAAAACTGTTTAAAACTATTTTGAGACATAAAACGGCAGTTCGATTTTTATCGCTGGAGCGTTGGATTGTGGGTACCGTACCGGCCGCACTATCGATAACGCGATATCGCAAACAATTTACAATTATTCAAGATGGCGACCGAGATTGTGCCGTGGCTAGGCCAGGACGGCTGAAGCGGACGGAGAATGTCACTCTTTCCTCGCGATCTCAGGTGAGAAGAGCTCGATTTCTAACCCCTTTTGACAAGGCAGGGCCTGGGTGGTGTACAGTGAGGGGTTTCATTGGGTTTGGAGCTGGTATTTTTGGATTTGGGTCCACAGCGTTTCGGTCGGGTTCGAGCGAGGGTAATTTATTGCCATGCCATGATTGCGTGCGGAAGAATTCGCTGTAATGCTGGGAGCCGTGTGTAAGCTGTCATTCGCCTGTGCGTATTGTGTGCAGTCTGCGTTTTCGCTCTGCCCTTGACCGGCACAAAATACTATGAATAACTTAGTGTGCTTTTTTACAAGACAAGAAATGTTGAATGGAAAGAATGCAGTTTTCAGACGCCAACTTGCTGGCTGTACACATCTGGGCAAGTGAGAAGTGAACGTTTTGAACACAAGCATTTCTTGAAACTTGTCAGTTTCAAGTTGAGTATTATTAAATTCACCTTTGAAGTATTTACAGTTCTGGTCCTCTTTCATGTTTCAATTCCTCACTTACTTGTAAATTTTTGAACTATTAATGAAGGATTTTTAACCCATGAAGTGTAATTCGAAAAAAGTGCTATTCTGTTATGTTACAGACAACTGCTGTTGAATGCTTGACAAAATTTGTGATGAATAATTTGTTCTTAAATACATTACTAGCTTCAAATTGAACATACATCATGTTTGACTGAATTTGAAATAGGTCATAATATCTAGTGACCTTGGAACCACTTTCTTTTGTGCATTAAAATGCATGGAAAAGATTTTGCTTTGAAGTCCCCTGTATGCAGAAAAGTATGATTGGTTGCCCTGTGAAATTTTATCTGATCATGAAATACAGGTACGTGTGTGTTATCAATACTGGTTTCTTTTCAGTTGTCTAATTGACTTTGTGGGACCAATGGAAGTAAGCTGTGCCAGAGTTTGGTCCGTTTAGGGAAAGAATTCTTTATTCACTTTTTCCCAGATTGTTTTTTTTTTAAGTATTTAATGTTGAATCAGGTGCTACACAATGCTGCTGAAATTTCTCCTTCGTGATTCAAAATATTCTATGGTAGACTTTAAAAAGCGACAATCGATTTTTAAAAATTGTTTTTGTTGTTGCTGATGTACATACACAGCCTACTTGTACATCCCCCATTTTGAAGGCAAAATTACATTTTATTTGCTGGAATGTTGTATGCTGTCACACACCAAAATTAACTGATATACTCAATATCCATGCTGTTTGCCAAAGAACTCCCATTTTGTTTTGAGGTCAGGTAATTGATCATGCATTTCTTTTGACAGGAAAGTTAACCAATTTGTTCTCATGGATATTGTCAGTCTGGCTGCTATTTTCATGTAGAGACCAGTGTGGTAACTGGGAGAGATGTGAAAAATGTGGCGATTTGTATGTGTATATTGCTTATAAACAACACAAGGTTCCAGTAAGAGTGTTCACTTCCGTCGGACATGGGCACTCATTCCACCACTTCCTTTTCCCCCTTAATGCAAGGTTATTTCTCTAAAGTTGACATTTTGCACGGAGATCAGTATTAATGACCACTGGGCTGTTCCTGTGGACCTGTGTGTTGTTGATATAGCCTTGGTAAACCACATCTTCATGTTTGCTACATGTAGGTATGTTTCATTGCGAGTCCTGGAGTTCAGGTCCTGAGTTCACACCAACTTCTTTGGAGAAAAACAAAATTCTCACGTACAGTACTATTTGGTAGGAACCACTTCAGAGGGGAAAGAACTATGCATGTATACCGGTACCTTATTGATTTACATGCTCGTGCTTACACTGGTATACGTACTTGTAACTCAACTGAGCATCTAGGAATCTTTTTTTGCAAGGGAACTGTTTTGTCCCTCTCACTCATCTGTAGATAATAAACAAGCAGCTTTAGGGTAGGGTGAATTTCATGGTTTCAAGAAAGACACCAGACCACCTGTCCGGTGGATTAAATTTACAGGACCAAAAGCAGCTTACATGACCACTGCAGGGTAGTACTTCATCAACTTACTGGGAACAGATGATTACTAGCACAAACAACACAGATGACTTTGGACTTGTCTAGAAATTTGGAACTGTTTTAAAAGACTATTTTGCCAAGTACATTTGTACAAGATGGAGTAGGGTGGAGGTACAGAAAAGAAAAGAATAACAGTTATTCCTTTCTTTTAGTTTGGTATTAGTTTTAGTTTGGTTTTCAACCATACTAACATTTTTACATGTAGTTCACTGCACATCAAAGTTTACACAACTACATGTTCCTTCACTCCCTGTCAGTTGCTGATGTTAGTTGCTCCTTGATGGTGCTCTTGTAGACCATTTGACTTTTTTTTTGGCTGAATAATTTGAACTTGGATCCACAGTAATTGACCTATTTCGCTCAATGGCACACTATGCACATACATGTATCTCATTCCCCGTCAAGAAACAATTTCAGTGTCTACAGGTAGGATGGGCAATTGGGCAGTTAATTGTGCACAGGCCATGCTTGTAAAGTCTTCCATTAAGCCCTGGCACCAGTAGGCCAAGGTCTACACCAAGGATACAGGCACATGCACCCCTGCAGTGAATACTTGGAATTTATAGCCTTTTTTTGGCCAACACACAGTGTGATCTGTTTTTCGCATGCACACATGTACATGTACATGTATGTACAGTGTAACAGGTCTACAGTGTACATGTACTTGTCAATGGGAGCCTTTGGGAAGCTGATGGCAGCAGGCATGTCACTCAGAACTATGCACGCATGCACAAAACAACAGGCGCATACTCAGAACTGGTAAAAAGGACTGGTATGTTTGCCATCATCAAGCGTTTTTCTCCCACTGGTACATTTATACATATTCCTATATACAGTGTGCACGGCAGTATGTGCACTCTGGATAAACGCATGCCTGTATGTCTTTACGTACTACCTTATCTTCTTTCAGCATATTAGGGCTACATTTGACAGAAATCTGGAGGTTTTGAAAGATTTAGTTTCACTTTTTCCCGGATTCGATGTTTGGAAGAGAAATATGTCAAAAAGGAGAGGACTATTGATAAATCAAGATGACCACATTAACCATGATATTTGATATGAGTGTTGTTTGTTTCAGAACACATTAATGTATATGTATATCAACCGTGTAAAGTGGTGCACAGAAACTGACTCGAAGAAGGCCTCTTCAGAAGCTTTTCAGTTTTTGAATGTACGTAAATGTATATGGATCTCCTTGGATGGATTGTTAGCAAGGATGAGGATTGTTCTGTTTGTTTTAAACAATACTGTAACACTGCCAAAATGTTTTCATTAACTAGAGACATTGTCATTCCTTACAGATTAATTGAGCTCGGACTGGGCTTACTTAGAAAAACTAGATTTCTGTCCAAAATGTCCACATGGTTGAACTGTTCAAGATTGGAAACACTGTGTCTCCTCACTATGAGGAGTCTGATTTCACAGAACCACTGGCTACAGAAACTGACTAAGCATGGAATCATCACGTACATTTTACATGTGTGTACTTGCCTTGTAGAATCAAGTCAGTGTGTTGGCAGAATGTCATGAATTGCATATTTATGTCAACGATTATTGCTGAGCGTGTTAACTTTGCTATTAGTCTTCTGCTTAGGAGCTGTGCTACGTTGGGATCATGTGACCTGGCCATTAGCTTGGTTATTGCTCAATTCTTGTATTATTCATTTCCTGCCCCAGGATCCATGAAAGGAGGGTTCGTTCCATTACCTATACCTGCTGAAGTGAGAAAACTGTACTTCAATCATTCACAGTTGCGATGCATTTTGGTTCATGAGAATTGATGCTTGCCTGTGCTCTGTGGCAAAAAAATTGATGCGCACTGTCACAGTGTGAAGATGGATGCTTAAAACTACCCGTAGTGTGTACACAAAGTGTTGAATGATTGTTACCAGTGTGTTCAAAGTTAACAATATTGGTAGTTTGGGGATTTGGGGTCTCAACATGTAAATGTCAGTTCACTAGTGCATGCGTATTTATGAACATCAGGGCTCACGAAATAAAAAAAAAATGTAGTTGCCCTTCGGGCAGGGGAGTCTAAAATTTGGTTGCCCAAACTTCATTTTCAGTTGCCCCACAAGGAACTTTTAGCCACACATGGTCTCCAAGCTTTCAGTAATTACAGTCATTTTCTTAGTTCCCGATCGCTTGAAATGAACATGCCTAGGCTTACCCACCTTTTTGCTATTGCTCTGCAGCATTACATGCTAAGACGACTTTCTTTTCTTGAAAGGTAAAATAAAAGTTTCGCAGTACAAATTTTACTCCCAGAAAATTTCAAAAAAATTCTGGCTTAATTTCCAATTCGCGTTTGTTGACGATTTGTCAAAAAACACGGGAGCACAAAAAAATCAACACCAGAAAAATTACAGGTTGGTGGGTCACTCACTACGCAAGATTCCATGAACGTTTTTCCTAGTTTTGAATCGCGCATGCAAGTAGGCCTACATGTACGAACGTCATGAACTCAACTACACGTGCGTAACAGATTTGTATGTGACATAATGGGTTCATCAACTTTGCGGCATGGGGGGTTGTATTCGACGGCTCGCTGAGCAGCAAAGTTAAGTCAAAATTCATGCGGGCTATCCATGTTGATGCACTGAAATTCTATAAACTAATCCTGTTTAAAATAAGACTTGCTTTACTAGATAATATGCTTGTTACAATGGTTTTGGCAGAGAAATGGGTTTACGCTTGACTACCGGTACTTTTTGTGTGTAGCGATCCAGAGCTGGCTAAACTGATCCAGAACTAGGAAAAGTGTCGTCGTCACTTTTGTTGATCTTGTAAGACAAATGAAAAGCTCAAAATTTGAAAATATACATGTACAAGGTAGACTCCTGACCCCATTTCAGTGGAATTTGATGATAATTGAGCTGTAATATGACTGAATTTAGTATTAGCTATCCGGAACAAGGAAAACGACTGAATACAGATGTGGCTGCATTGTTCATGCCAACGATTCAACCATACGTACCACGGTGCACCTACCTGAACATGTACAGTCGTTCAACATCAAGGTTAGGATGTCAATCTTTTTTTGCGGTCTTTTTTCGCAATCATTTTTCGGTGCACGGTGCTGAAATGTCCAAAACGCCGGGCAAAAAAATGTGTTGCCGAAAACAGGTGCTTGCCTGTCGGGCTGGCAGCCTGGAACATTTGGTTGCCCGACAAAATGTTTTGGTTGTCCCAGGACGTCGAACTACCAGTTTTGCCAGCCCTGTACACGTACAGTTGGTTACTCAGGGACATCCAGTTACTGTACATTCATGTCCATACAAATGTAAAATTGTAACGTTTCTCTTCTCTGTTTGTCAATTCTGGTGACATTTTCAATTTACTAGGGCTGAGTCAGTGCGACTAATTCACCATTTGAATATTCAACCTTCAATTCAATCAAATATCTGAATATTCGGTTTTGCTGACAGGCAGATTGTTGATGATTATACTATATACACAAAATCAGTTTGAATAATGCACACAATTGTACATTATCATCACTTTAATAGCTTTTCACATCTAGGAGTACTGCTATCTCCAGCCACAATTTAGCAGATTTAAGAGACAAACAATACATGTACTTCTTGCCCTGTTGAAATTTCTATTCCTGTTAAATTCTTTAACGAATAATTTTACTTTTGAGTCGTAAGATGTCCGTTGCTTTTCATTTGAATCTGCTTGAAACAAGCCTCCATAGTGCAATTTTTCTCATTTAAAACAGAAAGAAATTCTCCCTGCCTTTTCATGAATTTTGCATTCGAATATTCAAATTTGGAAAATAATATTCAAATATTAGATAATCAATTGAATATCCGGATATTCAGATATTCGGCACAGCCCTACAATTTACAGCCTCTTTTCAAGTGGCTCATCCCAACCCACATATGCAGCACCCAGGACTTCAACCATAATTGATTGGACTATCTTATTAAGCACTTGGGCTGGGGCCCCTACCTCATGCACGTCCGTTTCACCTGCCTCAATCTGGGAGTGCAGCCAATGGTCACAGTACAACGGTCCGCTCACAACACATGCACTGCTGACAACAGCTGCTCTGCCTGCGTGGACTTCCCACCCAGACAATTAATTGATGGGATGGAGGGCGTGCAAAATACACGCAGACTTGGACTAACATCGCTCTGTGAAAAAAAATGCTAATGCAACACACTACACACATAAAAAAAGAAAGAAAAAAAAAAAGGAAAAGCTCTTATAATTTTCAAAATGGCAGGTCTAGCAAGCTGTTCTTAAATTACATCCATCTCTTCAATTGGATTATCTTGTTACATATCCAGCTCTTACATTAGCCTGACACCTGAACAGCGCTGCGAAACCATCAACCCAAGTATTTTCCTTCGCTGAATACTTTTCCTTGTGAAGTTATCTCTTGCAAAAGAAGCAAAGCTGCGTAGTCCTATGACAAAGTTGCTTGAACATTTCTTTTCTTCTGGTGTATTTTGACTGTACCTAAAGGTAGGTGCTCCCTTGCTAGAACAGCACTAGTCTACATGTACGTACAACATACACTGTACCGGGCAGGGCTGTTCCAAGGACGTATTAAGTTGATTAGGTGAAATATAATACATGTACATGTATGCCGCCTTTTCCATTTGATTAAAATCCAGGTCTGCTCATCAGGAGGTAACGGCTAATTGAGAACTTTCACAGTGGATTATGGAAAAATTTGTACCAAATTATAATTGGTGTTGGACATCTCCTGCTGTAATGATTTCAAGAGTACATGTAGCTTCGTGAAGAGAAAGTGCAACAAATTACATGTACATGTATGTCTTCAGGTTGGAAAGGTGCATGCTTCATATTACAAAGAATGCACACTTGTAAAGTCTGTGTATTACTTTATGACATCAGTTGTTGCATAGACATCATCACAAGACACAACATTGATACCCGCTCCATTTATGTACCGGTTATTTGATTGGCTGAGGCTTTATAAATCAGTCGTACTTGGCTTTTGAATACGTCTGGCTTTATTGGGTGATCTTTATGTAAATCCCATTTTGTGAAATGCATGAAGTGCTTTTCTGTGTTCTAGATGTACTAGAATGGCGTTTCATTTAGCTGAGGCACATACATGTACACTGTATGCACGGAAATGTAAATGAAGGCTAATCGAAAGACTCAGCTAGCTACTTTGTTTCAATGTTTAATTCCGAAACGGTAGTTTACGTGTAGGTTAAAATTCAATTTGTTGCAAGCTGGCAACAGAACTGGAGTGTGTAGTTGTTTGAATTTGTCAGCGTTCATATTTTTGGGCCGACTGTCGTTTACTGTTGGAGTTGTATTGGAGTGTGTTCTGTTTGTTCTGCATGTGCGTCATATGGAAAGATCAGGTATCTTTTCAGTTTGATACAAGTTAAAGATTGGTACTGTTTATACACGCACATGTACAGTGTATGAAATGTTTGCACTTCCTTGTTATGCATTTCTCAGTGGTCTATGTGCAATGTACATGTACATATGTATATGTCCTTTTAGGTAATTTAAGGATTCCATTTTTGAGAAATATGATAATCTTCTTCTTTCCATTTCAACATTATAACGATGAAATGGTGTCACTTTTAAAACCTACCGATTTCTTTGTACCCGGTAGATATGACTTTGTGAAACACATGTACCGGTATAGATATGTACACACTGTGGTTTCAGCATGGCATTCATTTTCATGTATGTACATTTATGTGGGAGGAATTAAAATCTAGGCCCTAATAATATGAGAATCCTACTGGAGTACATGTAAAACCAAGCTTCATAACTTATGAGTGTGAAGGTATAAAGTAATTCTGAAGTGTCTACATGTACCGGTACTTAGAATTTTATCTAAGCACAGGTTAAAGTCTTACTGTACTGTACATGCGCATTGTCAATTCACTGTAATGTACACGTATGTACCGGTAAATCAACCTATAGTGTCAATTCCACTCACTGCTGGTGCACTGATTTTTTTTTCTGAAGAGTAGTCCATAGTACCCCTGTATTAGTTTTCAGGAGAGGCTTGTAGATCACAAACAAGCCATCTCTAACTCTGAGCTTGTCCCTGTTTAGAGGTCGTGCACCTTAACCCCTCCAGTGACCCCTGGAAGGCAGATGCTGTGAGTTTGGGTGGAAGTTTGAAACTCTCTTGTCCTCATGTACATGGAGGCCTACAGTATGTTAGTCTGGTGGGAGTTTTTTTTTTTTACTTGCATGGTAGCACTCAGGATGTCCCTGTGAAAGTACAGTGTGGCGTTTCGGGTTACCCCTCGTCAGGCTTGAGCTGGGTCTCATTCAGAACAGGTAATGTGGGAAGGCTGGAATAACACCGTTAAATTTGTGGCAGCTGTGCTGGGTTTTGCGGTATGGTACATGCGTACATTTACAACAGAAGGGTTTCTTGTTGTGTGTTTTCTTCTTTGGAGAAGCTTTTGTCCAGGATTTTTTGATTTGTGGATGTTGAATATTTTCTTCATTTGTTGAAGGAACATATACTGTACTTGTAATTATGCATAGTTGCATACCCACTCACTCAAAACAAAGTCACAGTTTTTCAATTGCTTGAAATGATTTGCTGAACAAGTATCACAAGTTGTTTCGTGATACATGATTGTGTGTTCTCTCCCAGAGAGAAACTGCTTTCAAGAACTTTCTTAGTAAAATGCTGTATACATGTATGTATGCACCGGTATGTGCCTGAGAATTTCAACAAATTACATCCATACATTCATGTACGTGTACACGTACTAATACGCCCTTTATGCACACTTTTAGATGGGTACATGTACAAGTGCATGTCAATGTAATTAATGTAGTCTATAATTATATAAAATAGTCCTGTGCACAGTGCACATACATGTACCATATTGTACAATGTACATGTACATACAGTACCATCTTGTCAGCATCCAGGCCACTGGGCCCCCCATATTTGCCAGTAGGGGTTTGTACTGTATGCCCCATTGTGTACATTGTCCCTTTACTTCATTGGCAAACATTGAATCCCCATTCAGGCTCACAATTGAAAGTTGTGTGTGCCCGCTCTAGGGACAAAGTGATATAAAATAAGTCGGTAGGTCGCATTGTCATGCCATGGAGGTTGGCAGCCCCGAATGTGTACATAGAATACAGTTGCTGGTACTTAATGTGTACATGGCAGTTTCTGCATTGTTTAGTACCCAGGGGCGAGAAACCAGCAGCCTGTGTGGTTAGGTTTGCGGCAGTGCGGTGATAATATTTAGGGTCTGCATGTACATGTATGTAAATATAACTTGGGCTGGAGAATAAATTGGTTTGTTATGGGGAGATTGAGAGGTTAGCACATTAATGTTGCAAGTGGTTTTACACTTGAGGATGTAATTAATGTATTCATGTACATGTACCGGTACACCTAACATGTAGGCCTGGTATTTTGTGTGATGTACAGTACAATGTGATTGGGTAAGTGGTGTCATGTAAATTCTTCTTCACTTTTTCTGCTATGAGAGAAGAAAAATCAGTTTAAAATTAAAAAAAAACTTTGCTATGGGAAACTCTGCAGGACTGTTGCATTGTACATAACTTGTAAATGAGCAAAATTTAGGGGAAAAATCCAGTTAGGATATTTATCCAGTCTGACAGGAACTGGAGAACTTTGACAACATCCGGGTGCATTCATACCAAATCCAGCGGACAGGAAAATATTCAGGACATTGCCTCTGCACAGAATCAGTTTGAATGTGACAAATTATATGCCAAGGTGAAGGTACAATCATAGAGTGGATTTCACAGTGTCAGGAATTGCTTCAGTGTGTCAGATTTCCTTTGCTGTTCATGGACAGAGGAATATGAATAGTAGGCCTACAGTCGTTGGCATTGTTTTGTGGCACACTAGCGGCCAGAGTGTTACATGTAGCAACTGTCAGAAGTCATGCAAGGCATTATGGACACACATCTTTGCCAAGCAACGTTGAAGGCACATACCGTACCTGAAGCTTGCTGACAGTATTGTAATACTTCATAAATGATATTTACAGTTGCTGGTATGCAGTTTGCCATCAATTGGTCAAGCCTGCCATTGAGATGGTCGGGACTGTCTGTTCTCATGTGAATGAGTTGAAGTTCATACTCGGACGTAAACCCATACACCAGTATGCACATTTATATGTACATGTACTGGTACCAGGGGTACCGGTGCTGTCAATACAAAAGTTATAGTCAGGTCATCTTTAATTCGTGTACTTCACAAAAAGCACAAATGGGCCAAAAATAATGCTGTTAACAAAAAATATTGTTTAGAATTGTTTTTTATTCCTAATTGGTGTTCATTTTGAAGCAAAACTAAAAATTATTGATACGCAAAATTATTGCGTCAGTTGTCTGTTCACTGTGGGGCTTGAGCCACCTTAAAACTGTTCATAGCAGTCTGTTTTCAAAATGTCATAAAACAACCCAATAGTCTGTACATGTGCAAGAGCTACAGGTACTGGTAGTCCAGGCTATGTACTGCATAGGGCCCATACTGTTTGCTTAATATGGGTGATTCTCAATAGTGTGCCTCCAAGAGTTTTCAACGCATTGGCCAATCACAATGCGCAAAATCTATTGATTCTTTCCAAACGCGCATTGGGTTGACAGATTTCGTGTACTGTGATTGGCCAACGCGTTGCAAAATTCGCGGAGGCGCACTATTGTGAAATGCCTGTATTAAGCAAATTGCTGTTCAGGGAACAGGAAGGAGAGGCATAATATTGTCACGTCGTCCGATGACGCAATGGTGAGTGGCTTCGGTGGACAGGATATGAGCAACAGTACAAGGCATTACATACCGCTATATCTATGGTGGTCTTAAAAAAACAATCGTAATCTCTCAAATCTTACTCTGACTGTTCCACACATAAAGCCAAACGAAGCAAACATTGTTAATGTACTCTGTTTACAAAAGAGGCATCATGGCACACTGGTATACAGGCTACATAGGCTGTGTGCATGAACCGAAGGGGGCACCGTTCAGTCTGATAATGAGAGGGAAATATCGGTAGGCTGGTTTCCCATACCTCAGCCTTTTTTCTAATTTCAATATCTCAGGCTTTGGCTTCGAATGCAAAACCAATTTGAAACGTTTTCAGTTTGATCTGTATAAAAAGTTTTGATGCTTTGGCCACATGTGCTGCAAGCGTATACCGGTATTTCTGAAGTTAAAAAAATGGAGTAACATTCGGATTGAGTTCACGAAACCGAAGTTTGAGGCTGAATTCAGAGATGAAGCCTTGGTTTGGAAAAACCACCTTGTATTTGGTACTTAAGACATTCAAATAAGCTGACATCATACACATTGGTACCGTAGTTAAAAAGTTTTGGCTATTGCTGGAAACAACATACATTGTAGGAGTCAATGGGAAACTGATGAAGCCACCAGCCAGCGGCTTACTCTAGGTGTGTAGCTGTTAGTAACCACAGCCACAACTTTTGACATGGCTGCTTAAAACGGTTGTTCATTTGAGCAGGGAAAGGCCATATATTGAGAGTACCAATACATGTACTTTTACAAAAAGCCTTTGCTACTGTTAAGCTGGCTGTAAGTTTGTGACAAAGTACCAGTAGTACTTGGTCATATTTGAAGAGATCATAGCATGAGGTGGATATTTTATAACGAGCTTTAATTTTGATTTCCATCTGCGTGCCGACTACGGAAATGGATATATGTCAACACGAACGGGAAAGCTTGCAGGTTTATTGCTGGCCTGTCGGTCACTTGTAATTTTCGCCAGGCTGAGGTACTTGTGAGTCCCCTCCAAGGGAGCAAATCTTGACAGGCTTACAAATTGGCTCAGCTCTGTTGAAATTTTTTGCTTAGCAGAATTCTGTATGACTGGTAAATTGGCATATGTCAATGACATGCTATGCGCCGTTTATACAAATGCTAATTTTCTTTTCAGCAATCTCTCTTAACAATTGTTTCCTTGGTAAACATGTCCCTTAAAACTCATCCAAAGTTTGGACGTGGAAATAATGTTGGTTAATTTTATATTTTTTAGACCAAAATAACAATATAAGAATATAGTTGAAGGGTATTGCGTATAGGTACCGCTACTTGTGAGTGGAACTGTAGAAATCAGAAGTCAGAGGCAAGTAACACGTAGGGCCTATGTGTACTGCTCAGATGTAAGCAAACAACTTGTGAATTCAGTAAGCCATGCCCAAATGCTGTGTTGTACATGTACATGTACGTCATGTCCAGTGACTGGCGCAGGGTTGATTTTCTTTCTGTGGCACATGAATTTGCTTAGCAGTTTTATTTTTTTAGTTTCATCACCTGACTACATGTATGTCTGTGTTTCCCTACTTCCTGCTTAATACATGTACATGTACACATGTGGTACATGTACATGTACACATGTGGTACATGTACACGTACACATGTGGTACATGTACATGTACACATGTGGTACATGTACACATGTGGTACATGTACACATGTGGTACATGTACACATGTGGTACATGTACACATGTGGTACATGTACACATGTGGTACATGTGTACATGTACATGTACACATGTGGTACATGTACACATGTGGTACATGTACACATGTGGTACATGTACACATGTGGTACATGTACACATGTGGTACATGTACATGTAGCTGTGATAGCGTGACTCCCTCCTTCCCCTCCAGTCAGGGGAGGGGTGCTCCATTTCCCCCGAGACAAGGGAGGGGCTTGCTAATTTTTTTTGGCTTTTTCCTTAGGATATTGACCCTTCAGTGGATTATAGGCCATTGCAGACTGGTTTGCGTCATTCCAACCAAGGGGAAGGAACAAGCAAATGGTTTTTTTTTTTCCTACCGGTAATTCATCCCTGCTTGGAATGACCGTCCAGCACTGACTGGGTCCTTGGAATAATGTCCTTTTGCCCAACTTTCCAAGGAGTCATCTGGTCCCCACTTTTTCAGATTCTGTGGTAGCATTTTTGAAAAAAATATCCATTGCTAGTCGTTGCTATTGCTGGTCATGACTAATGTCAAAATGAATTGAATGTATGTATTTAATCAATGTATTTTCCATGGCAAAGATTTGTAGTGCCGGGTATGTGCACATTGTATAAGAAGTTGTATTGATTAACTTATCACAAACTTTGTAATTTATACAAGTGCTTGGTATATCATGTGTATAATGTTAGTGTTTTGTAAGATATCCATTTTGTTTTCTGATGCATAGATTGAACAAGTTACACCCATTCATCAATGCACCACAGAAGTGTCCAGGGTCAACAGATTCATAATTATGCAAATGCAATGCCATTGACGTCAACTGACCAACTTGCACAACCTGTTTACACCTGGTAAGTCTGTGCATGTTTTCCACCAGACTCCTTTTTTTGTCCTTCCACCCTCAGTAATGACATTTTTCCTGCAACAGCGGAAAGTAAGCAGTGATTTATTGCTTTTTGGTCATTTTCTTTAGATTAACATAGGGGATTGTAAATGGAATAAACAAAGTGTGTGTTTACTCAGAGCCAAAGAAAATTTTTTATAAATTTAATTCTTTGCCTTTTCTCTATCAGTGTGACACAGATGAAGATATCAATTGTAAGAAGATTATGTATATCCATGTGTGTTTGCCTTCCAATTTCTATAGTACCAGATGTTGCAGGTTCCTCAAAGTATGGACCATTAGATAATGTTCAACTTTGGGGGTTCATTTTTCCTGAAGTGAACAGCAGTGAATTAATTTCCAACATCTGATGAAATGAGGGAAGTCATGGCTGATACCTGGAACAATGATGACCGTGTCCATATTTCAACTTAATTAGAGTTGATGAATTAAAGTCTCCAACGTCAGCATTTATATGGATGTGAACAACCTGTTGAAATCCTAGCCAAATAGAAGTTATCAGGAAGTAATAATCCCCAGGGTTATTTGACACAGATTTGTATGTGGTGAAAGGGTGATAATATTTACACATATTAAAACCATAATCACGGAATTAAAAAATACCTCTCATAAATAATCCAGTTCCAAATTAGGCAGTCACGAGTGCCATTCCATTCTGTCATAAAATCGTCTGCAAAAAATGCAGCCAGTAAAATCAAAATCGATGTACAACACAAACTTTTGAAAAAGTACAAAAAAGCACCGCCAGACCATCATCCTTTTACGGCGGTGAAGTTAGGGAAACGTTTCCCTGCATTGTGGGCTGTTTGACCGTTGACATCAACCCAGATAATGTGCCCTCTTTTTCATTCGATATTCATGAGCCCTTCCATGGAATGGCAACATTCAGGATTTTTCTCTTCGTACCGAGGTTTCTCAAAAGAAAATCTGTCAAACTGAATGACGTTCGCAAAAAAAGACATAAAATGCCAATACCAAATATTGAGTTGTTAATTTTGATTTAATTTTCAGCGGGGATATCTCCAAAATAACCGACAAAATGAACACCGTACATGGAACTTTCAAGCTCTACATGTGACAGCATTTTCGTCATTGTCCAATGTGATGCATTTTCAAACGTCATCAAAATTCCTTCAAATATGTCGTTCTCAACGAACATATTGTACTCATTACACATTTTTAATGCAGCCAAACTTAAAGATAATTTTCGGTGGTCGAAAGGCATAAAACCTGGCCGATATGCTGGTATAGTGAGAGTGATTATAAACAGTAAGAGAATGAAGACAGCCAAACCTTCTCATCATTTTCTGTCAATACCGGTACACAGTCATCAATCTCCAATCATACAGTGGTTGATGGTCCAAAAAGCAGGAAATAAAGTAATATCGCAATGTTTCTGATATCCAAACCTCACTTTGTTTCCAGACTAGTGTACATGTACTATACAACAGAAAATCAAAGCATGATGTTGCACTGATTGTGTCAAATGCATTCGTCCCATGAGCATCGCCGTGTTTAACGACAGTACTTCCGTACTTCACCTACCCACCTTATCCAATAAAATGTGTAGCCTGTGCTCACTTGCATATGGGTCATTCCATGAAGTTGGATAACAAAGTGTATCAGAGGAGCTGAAATTTCAAATTCACTTATGTGTCGTTTTTTCCCCCTAAGTTTTGACACATTATTAGCTGTGTTTCTCATAACTAGACATACTTTTGCAATAACTTAGGCAGACAAGGAAATACTCAGGTATTATGCCACATGTAGCAGGTTATGGATGTAACATGGAAACCCCACACAGAGCTTCAGCACGCAGCAAGGATTTATCCAAGTTGCAATATGTAATGAAGATTCATTTGTTATGTTCTAAATATTGGCAAGTATCCCAACAAAAATAAAATAAAGAAGGGATTACCTCAAGAACGAATGTCAGGGTACATGTAGGTACATGTACTTCTTTAGGAGAATTTTCGAGACCAGGTACCGTGCGGTCGGGCTGAGCATTTTCTCATATTCAGTTGGCATGGTCGGGTTCCAATGAAGTGCAATCTTTGTGGCCATATACGGACGCATGGATGGCAATATTTGTCTTGATCTTGACCACATTTATCCCTGATTATATTCAAAATACACTGAAAATATCGTGTCAGCTTCAACTTCATGGAATGACCCATATGCAGACTTTTTTTGAGATTGAAATATGTTGTTGCATGCATCAGGCTGACTTTGTTCATTTAAGGAATGGGAGTGGAGTAAGAGACAGAGCCCAAATTGGGGTAAGGAAAAGTCTAGTCTCTACTGCTGAGAATTTACATTTATACAGTGCATGCACGTACATGTACAATGTGTACAGTTGTGGCCAGTGTGATGTGGCATTGCAAAGATTGGGGCTGTGAAAGTCCTGCCAAGCCGGCACCAACATGATGGATTTGAACAAGGCAATTCCCTAAATTCCTTCAAATCCTTGTGGTGACTGGAATGAATCAATATGTATGAAAACCTCATTAATATATATGAAAACCTGTGAAAATATATATGAAAACCTCTAAAAATAAGGTCAGACATTCTGGAGTTGAACAAATTGTTCCAGCTTAATTTGTCAAAGATAAGCAAAAATCCGACTTATCCAAGGATTTTTATTAAGCACAACATACCAAATCAAATGTTCCAAGCGAATTTTTTTCTGAGGTATAGTAAGTGAATCCGACTTGTTCGAATCTGACGTATCTGAGATTTATCGTACATTTTATGTACATGCTACATACACTTATGTGTAAAGCACCACTTCTGGTGATTTTGTTGAATTAAATGTTTCATGATAAATCTTGCAATAGCCTGAATTCAGGCTTTCGCCAAATCCAATGTGGCACCATACAGGTACATACACTGAGCACATGGGAAAACGTTCCCCAGATGGCAAAAATGTTGGGGGCTCCCGTTCATCCCTGCTGTTGACATGTTGAATGTGGCAACCTCAAGAAAACATCAAATGATTTCTGTAGCATCCTTCCAGTGGCTGAAATATTGAAGTTAAAAATGTGCAATCACTGCAGTGCAAACACTTGGGTCCACAGGTTGGCACAAATAGGAGTCATATATACCAGTAGTGTTTTGATTGGTTTCTGTCCTGATTTCACTGATCTTTACCACAGTAATGGGAAGTTTCCTATCCCAAACATAAAAGTACAACATCCAAGCCCAAATACTTGAACTAACAGGACACCGATTCACAAAGTGTCTCAAGACCCCCCTTCCTCCATTCCACCCCCCTAACCCCGATGGCATGACATCCCAGACGGAAGCACGCTCCACGCCTCAGTTTTAACTTGAGTTTCCCGGTGGGGAGGAAGTTTGGGGAACCCTTTGGCTGGATGCCAGATTGTAACGAGCCAGAGCCTTGCATGCAGTCACTGCTGCCTATTCAAGTCAGCACTTAATGATCCTGAGCCTGTCCCAATTGTACAGTACCTCCCACTTTGCTTAGGTTTCAACCTCTTCTCCTAAAATCAATTTGTACTTGTACAGGTTTGTACATTTGATTTACCCCCCGCATCATCAATTACATATTTTTCAAAAATCCTGTTTAAATCTAGAAAAATTGGGTCTTTTCTTTAAACAAAGCTTTTATTACCATATGTCAATATTCGTACATGTACAGTGTAGCTCAACTTAAAATCAACTTATTGTAATCCCCGCTCCATCCCCTTATACTGCAGACACCCTGAGAAATATGAGAGCTCAAACATGATAGACCAAAAAGTTAATCCTTTTCAATCTGTCTGGGTGGTGAAAAATTTGAAAACTATGGATGAAAAGGTAGCCTGACTTGTGTTTGTCTCTGCCTGTCCTGAGTCGCAGGTGAGATCCTTCAAATAAGGAAGCCACCCCCACCTTTTCTTAATCTTGTCACAGAGTAGTCGTGTGCATGTCCCATTCGGCATAACTAGAAAGGTGAAAAACAGAAAAGAAAGCAGCACTCCCCCTTTACCAGATATAATGGAATAGAATGGAAAAGAGAGAGAAAAACACACACAGAACAAGTGATGTCCTTACCCAAACCCATTATGTGTAGGACTTTACACAACTAGCATTGTGGAATGGGGAATGTGAAAAAAAAAAGTCATGCCGGTCGTGAAAGGGTGTAGCACACTCCACAAAAGCTTTCTAAAGGGAATTCAGGTAAGAGTAGTAACTACAGTCCTCCTGTCGCCTTGCTTGTACCGTGCGAGCCATGCTCATTGTACAAGTATGCAGCGTTGTTTGGAGGAACACATGCAGGTAAACAGATTTCAGAGCGAAGAAAAGTTTGTGAAAAGTTTTGACAAATTCACCCCTGTGTTGATAGTACAGGTGGCTCATTGCATATCAAAACATTTCAGCTTGAAGAAATCTGTAAATTGTGGTGGTTGACCGATTTTCCTCTCAAAGTACGGAATGTGTATAATTTACAAAAAAACTGCATTAACCCTAACCCTACATAATACTACAAATTACTACTTGTAGTAAAATGTAGTACTGAGTGCTGTCGCTTGTAAGAGAACATGACTTTATTGTTCTGTGAAGCCATGAGATACACTAGATTAAACAATGTACCATACAGTGCTGTGGCACTATAAATGCATGGCTTTATTGTTCTCTGTACAAGTAACAATGGAAGTAACCTAGCCAGAAGTAGTAATCTGTAGCATTAGGTCCTTCAGGCTCAGACTATTACTTAGTATTTTGTAGTACTGTGTAGTGTAAGCCAAGCAATATGCTTGGCAGTTAGGGTTGAATGGTTAAGTAAAAATTGGTCCATGCAGGCCTCAACCTTTTTTTTTCAATTTTATTTTTTCAGCTAGCTCGTAGGGTAAGGTAACTTCCAGGTATTTTTCACTAGCCCACAGGAATTGTCACTTCACCACTGGACATATTTCAGCAAAGGTAACTTTGACAGTACTGACTGCCTTTCCCTCAACATCTTCATGTCAAGAGAGAATACCAACTGCAACCAGGCTTTGA
This sequence comes from Acanthaster planci, assembly GCF_054643075.1. Lineage (NCBI taxonomy): Eukaryota > Metazoa > Echinodermata > Asteroidea > Valvatida > Acanthasteridae > Acanthaster > Acanthaster planci. The sequence continues at coordinate 1,681,492 of NC_141778.1, forward strand.
ATTAGAAAAAATATTCCACGTGCACCGTGAGTGCATGCAATTGAAAAAGTTTATGTGCAGTCATATTACAAATATTACATGCACCATTAGCTGATGTAAGAAAAAAATTGGGAGAGTAGAAGATAGTAGCTGCATGTTACCCTGCAAGGTTACCTCATTGCAAGCTACATCATGTACATGTACCTGATTAGCTGTCAAAAACTCGACCAAGTAAACACATGATACAGTAAACGTAGAGTGGTATACATGTACATGTATGTTTACGTACTGTACATTTGACGATACAACGGAAGCATACAAAACACACGCACGTGCGCTCTAGACTATAGGGGTTGGTGTCAATGCATCGATTGCTGTAACCCCTATGGGTCCAGTCCACTAATTCAAGCCCCATTGAAAACAGTGTAAAATCAGCACCGTTCAGGGCCCAATAGCATACACGCCAACATCCCTGAGATTTCTGAAACACAAATGAAATTCTTGTCTGGTCACTTATCTTTCAATTTCTTTTCAATTTTTTGTGGGTTAACCAATTACATTTTTAATTATTCCCACAAAACAAAATCACCCCCCAAAAAGTGATTTTTCCGAAGTCTGATTGCAGCCATTTTTCAAGTGGCAACCCTCAACTTTCTCGGGCACTTAAGACCATTTTTCAACCGTAGTTTTCAGCCCTTCTGCCCTCAAATGAAAGCTCAAAGACCCAGGGAGTTGATCCTGGCAAGGATTTACACAATCTCACCATTTTCGGGGCCAAACAATCTCCTTTTTCAAAAGATACTGTGGGGGCACTTGTAATGCTAATGAGCTGGTCAGAAATTCTCACTTGAATTAGTGGTCTGCACCCCTATGCTAGTCTTTCCTCAAGAGATAAAGTTGACTGCATACAAGTTAGCTGCATGTACGTGCACTGTGCCTGGTAATGCCAACGTTCTGTGAGGTTGTATTTAGGCTGGGTCCATGGTGACACTAGAGAAGACAGAAGTGAATATGTCACATGCACAGTTATGTGTGTGTAAAGGGTAAACGATATTAGCGTGAGAACCAACGTAAGCTTATCGAAAATTACGGTAATGTGACGATGCATTTTTGTACTTTTAATAAAAATCGTTTCTGGTTAGCAATATTTTTGGTATATTTTATCAATAACGATGTGTTCAAAGTTTCAATATTTTCAATATTTCTCAAAAATCCGAAATTTTCGATATATCGGTATTACCAAATAGTTGATATCAGCGATATCGATATCAAACCCGTATCAATAATATCAGTATATCAACGGTGCTTATTTCAAACAGGTAGATATTTCTTAACTATCCGGGGAGGGGGAAGTTATAGAATGATTTCACTAGCCTGCAGCACTTTTTACCAGAATTTGTACACGGCTCTCATGCCGAGGTCAAGACCTGGACACAAGTTCATGTATTGCACCTGCCACAGTTCAGGGTACACATTAGATTTTAAACATCACTTTTTGCACCAGTGATTGAAATCAAGTGTAAATGTTACATAATGAGACATAAAAATATCATGCTTATTTGGCATGGTTGACATTTGCAAAGATAAAATACATGTAACGTGGACTTGCATTACCAGTGGAGGTTCTGTTGACATGCATTGCTTGTGCTGTAATAAAGGAGCCCTGGACTTGTGTGTGTCTATTATCTAGCATTTGTTGCCAGATTCAACTGTTTACAGGTAGGCTTACATGTATGGCCCTAGCCCTTCCCATGCCCTTCAAAATCTGCCTGCAGATTTAGAGTATTTTGCAGGATTGAGGATGGTTGATTCCAGTAATAGTTTCCCCGGGGATGGATGCTACTTTTACCAGTACTGCTGCTTCAATGCAAGTCCAAAGAATGTTCATGTACCAGGCCAATGTTTTCCTGCAAAGTGGAGGATTTTGGAGGATTATTGAAGGTTCTTCCAGCCAAACTACGGTACACAGGGAATTGACATGGCTAAGTTTTGATAACTGTCTAAACAACGCACAATATGACTCGCAAATTTCCACATGACAAACGGATGCGCTGTGACACCAGCCTGAAATAATCCACCTGCTTTCTTTAGCCAGGCTGTGGTCAGCAGTGGTCAGACCATGGAGCTATTAGTGGTCAAGCCAATTGTCCTTTGTCAGCCTTCAGTCCAGCCTATATTCACAGGTGCAAGCAAATCCTCCATTATGTCCCGCTGTATGGATGCATGGTCTGAATGGGTTTTGAGTCTCCAATACCAAAACATCAACTGTGAAAGTAGTGTGGCTGACCTGTCCCAGCCCAGGTGCTATTGTAAGGAGGCTACCAGTAATAAACAACCAGATTATTGAAAGCTGGATCAGGAAAGACCTGTCTTTCAAAGCAGGGGCCAGATTCATGGGTTCTCTAAGCACAGAAATTTGCTGCATAAGGAAAAATAGGTGCTTAGCAGAAACGGGTTACCAGCCCAAATGCCATACTACATGTATGTAGGACCTACATGTATATACATGTATTTTGTTATGGCTGGTTCCCGGATCCTAGTGATATTGAGCACAGATGTTTGACAGCTTAGATAATATTTGCTTAGCAGTTTAGGGTTTTATAGCAGGCTTTGTCTCCAAAATCAGTCTCGGGTTGTGGACCAGGCTCAACTGCTCAAATTAAATTGAATTAATGTATTATTATGCTCCTCTGGATGTTTTAGTGGTATCATCGGACTTAATATTGGGCAAACAACATCAGTGTCAAGTGGTGAAAATGAATGGAGCCTGAGACAGAGTTGAAGTTGAATATTGGAAAACAGCCCTACTGGTTATATGCTGACTTCTGCTTAGCAAATAAAGTGTGCAAGCATCTTATCCTGCCTGACAGTTTCAGGAAATTACAGTCAGGTTCATCGAAGTAAAGTTTGGGCGAGGGAATATTCCAGGTTGTTCACAACCAAGAAACAGAAATAAATCCTTAGACAGTTACATGTACATGTAATTTCTTCACTCTAGCAGGCATAAAATTTTGTCATTTTGTCGTAACCCTGTAGAATTAAAACAAAAATTTTGGCATGCAGTGACAGTACTTTGAGCATTCACTTCAACCCCCAAAGTTAGCAAGAATGGGAGCTTGTGCAGATCGGTGTACACAAAAAAATAATCGTCAAAGGGAAAGTAAAAAGTATAAACTAATTTATCTTAAACCCCAGGACACCTAGAACTAATGTACATTGTACATGTATGTTCATGTACCGTACACTGTACAGTGTACACATATGTACATGTACTGGTAAGCTTGATGCTTCTTGGGAAGGTTATTAACCCTAACCCCCCCAAGGGTTGCTGGCCCTAACCTTCCCCATTCACACAAAGTTAAACACCCATGTGGGACTTTGTGCACAGAGGCGGTTGGACTTTGTTTTTCTGAGACATGCCAAACCCAATGCATAAGCCAGCTGTTATGGGCCTACCAGACCTATCCCCACAGAATTAAACACTTTACTACTGTTTAATTCTGTGTGGTTGGGGAAGGTTAGCGTTAAAGGAGACAAGCAATATGATTTTATTATTTAAATACCTGTCCTGGTAGGAAAGTGTTCTTTTGCAATGTTGCTGTGAATTTTCACCTCCCTTGTCACAGTAAAAGGGTGACACTTGTGTTAATGAAGAGGAAAATGTGTATACCGGTATTAATGAGCCAAAGTCATCCAAGACAACAGTGTTGTCTTCACCGCTCTGTGTACAATGCATACAGTATGTCACTTTCCCTAAGTTTCACTTAAGCAGCTTGTTTAGTAATAGACATAAATAATGTTTCTTCAAGACTTTGTGAAGTATGATTTTTTTTGTTAAGGGGGGAGTTCCTTGTGTGACAAAAACCAAATACCGGTAGCACCCACTAAAATGTATTGATGGAAGGCTTTCCTAAGAAGGGCACTTCCAGTGAAAAGAAGTGTTAAGTTTTGTTTGCATTGTTGTAACCAAAATTAACATGTACATACATGTACATGTGTGAAAACAAATTGAGAGGAATGCCCGCTGTACCGGTGAGTTTCCTTTTAAAAACTGGTCTATTTAATGTACGTGTATGTTCAGCGCACACGTTAATTTGCCAAGAGGCTCTTCCATAAGAGTGGATATCATAAAGGCACAATGTACATGCACATGTGAACCGGTACATGTCCATTACTCAGGCAAATCCTCCTTTGCCTGGGGAATAGGCATGGTGGATTACACAGTACAGTAAGCCTGGCAAATTTGTTATGACCTTGGTTTGCATCCCTTGGGAACGTTGGCAAAGTTACACAATTCATGAAATATAGAGATCTTCACAGTCCACATATTGTAGTCCCCCCCCCAGTGTACAATTTAGCTACATGTAGGCTTGGCACCAGGGGCTCAAGTGTTACCTTCAATGGTTGCAACTTCCAGTGTGGGGTATGGCCCAGGGGCAGACAGTATTTAGTCCAGTAGTGACTGAGCTCCACCTCCCATTCTTGTTGTTCAGACAGGCATTTCATGGAATCTCCCCCCTTCCCATTTTTTGGGTATGTGTAGGTGTAGCGACTGTCAACTTGTTGAGCTCCGCTGCTTTGTTTTTTACAGGCCACAGTTAGTATGGATGTGAATATTGCATTCAGAATGACAAAAACAGTCTCCTGTTACGGTCCATGTACTTCAGGGGCAATTTTTAAAGCAAAATTCAGACATTTCCAGAACCCGAGGATATCTTTGCAGTGACACAATAAAATGAAAATGTAGCCATGGTAAAAATTGGCATGCAATTTACAGGCACGTTTGATTCCTCAAGTTGAGTTCAGGGATTCATTCATTTCAAAAACCTCTCCCTTAAATCCTCTTTATACCAGTGTGTGCACAATTTGCACATGCTCCTTACGTACATGTACAGCATGGTTTTATGTGGTAGTTCATAGATAAAAGACTTTTGTAACTCATTAGATTTTATCCTTGAACATGCACATGTTACAGATGGGACATTTCTTCCTTTATAATTCACATGCACATGTTACAGATGGGACATTTCTTCCTTTATAATTCGCATGCACATGTTACAGATGGGACATTTCTTCCTTTATAATTCGCATGCACATGTTACAGATGGGACATTTCTTCCTTTATAATTTGCCTGCTGTGTTTTTATTTAACTCTTTCTTTAGACATTTGTGGTATTTTAAGTCTAACCTGTTCTGCAGCAGACCCTATGTATTGTGTTTTGTACCTGGTTTTGTTAAGATGTTGCCCAGTGGGCTGACCGGTTATGTAATGGCCCTTATTATTATTTTCTGGGTGCACATGTATTTTAAGAAGTGAGTTGTACCATGCTTGGGGGCACTCATCACACCACAGCCACCGTTCAGCCAGGGGCTCTGTTCTTTTTTCAACTGATGGGTGTTGCCAACCTTCATCACTCCAGCCAATGTCCCATTGGCCCTCCAGCTATACACTGCCAGCAGAGACAGCGAGTCACTGCTGTACTCTTCTCCTTCAAGGTGACGGCTTGCCACATGCATTGCACGTAGAGACAGCGAGTCTCTGCTGTTCTCTCTCTCCTTCAAGTTGATGGCCCAAACCAACCTGGTTTTGTGGCTCTTCCTAGATGGCCTAGGACCAGACCAGTTCTGAGGCTCTTCCTAGATGGCGTGGGACCAGACCGGTTCTGAGGCTCTCCCTAGATGGCCTGGGACCAGACTGGTTCTAAGGCTCACCCCCAGATGGCCTGGATAAGACCCTATGATAAGACCAACCGGGTGCACCAGCCAGTGCTTCAGCCAGCATGCTTGTTTTGCGCATACATGTTGCATTGGAGCCTTTATGGGCCTATTTGCTTATTTGTTAACCAACATTAATGATCACTGGCCTTTGCATTCTTGAAAGTGATCAGCTCAAAGTGACTTCATGCACAGGTACCGGTACACGCCCCCCCCCCAAAATTCAAAAGATAGAAGTATGAAATGCCCAAAGTGCATTTTTTGCAGGCTGAAAATAGTACAAGTTTTTATGGTTGAATTGAATTTCTTCCGGGAGCTTTTCTTTGGTTTAGTTGTGAATTAATATACAAAGATCATAATTACATGTACATTAACATGTGTGGCATGTTTTGTAACTCAATTGAAAGTGCCTTTTTGTGAGGTTTCTTTCAACCTGTCCATGGCCTGTTATCTTTGCAGTTGTCCTTAGGCAGAATTTATGAGGTGCGGAAGTGGAATACACATTTTTCTTTGGCTTTTGGAACAGACAGGCATTACCAAATGAAGTATTTTAGAAGTATGTTGCAATTTCGTTTTTGTATGGAGGGCAAATAACCCAAAACACTGCATTACCACAACTAAATGTATGGAGGGCAAATAACCCCCAAAATGGTCTTGATCTCAGTCTCGGATGTTAAAGTCTTGGGTCTCCCCCTCGAGACCTGGTGAGACCACTACAAAATGTGCACCTGGTCCCAAGTTGTCACTTTATTTCCAGCACAGGAGACAGCCTTGGCAAATATTGCTCAACACAATGGAGACGAGGTTGGAAGCACTTGAACTTGTACGCAGCGTGTCATTTTATATTTCATTGGCACACATCGGCCAATTTTGACATGTGTTTGTGTACATGTACCTGTACATACATGTATTCCACATGTAACTTGTCACATGCGTTCGTTCAGGCTACATGCTGTTACATGATGCGCTGCCTTTTGCAACATCGTCAGCTGCAAAAACTTCAATTAGAGAAACATCAGGGCACTGCCAAGTCAAGTGAATTGGCAGCAGTGGTTTGGTTATAAGAAGTACAGGGAACTGATGTGCAGTGGAAAAGGGGACAGGAGAGAGTGTGTAAAAGGCATGTTTTGCACAATGACAATTTCAGAAACAAGCTGGATAGTGATAGCTTCTGCATTCACGCAACGCCGTTAAAACTTAAAATGAGTTCACAAGATTTGGCAGTTGTACTGTTACACAAAGTACCCCTTACTTAGCAACATCAATCTTATCAGTTATCTCAATAAATCAAGATCTTATTTGGATATTTATTTTTGCTCAATTTTTTGTTCACACAAAAAAGGTTTTAATGTGTATATTAGTGGGGTAACTCAGGTTGAAAATGGCAATTTCGTACATTCAGTAGGGAAATACAGTACACTATCAGTGGGTAACTTTTTTCCTTTCTAACTCAGTCCAGTGATCATTCAAGTACATGTAGTATCACTGTTAAACTCAGACATTGAGCGTTAATGAAAGGATCATTTTACATTTTAGTAATTTACATATCATGCCCAATACATGTAGGTAATGAAACATAGATGCCACATATCTCAGTTGAAAATTAAATGGAAATAGGCATGGGAGTTCATGGTTATAATTAAACCATACACCTGCTAACAGTATTGACATACCGGTATCAAAGTGTGCAGCTCAACACATCTACATGTACATGTATGTACATTGTATTTACCAGAGGTAAAATAAAGCGTCAAGTCTGGAAGAAATATTTCATTTATTTATGCTTGAATATGTGTTAATACCGTATGTTACTTTCTTTATTTTATGTCTTCAGTAAAATGTTATCATCTTATGTTACTTGTCCTTTTAAATTCTCTTTGTATAAAATAGTATACATTTTTAATGTTTGGTCTCAGTCTTGGTCTGGGAAGTCCAGATCTCGGTCTTGACCTGCAAAAGTCTCGGTCTGGAAGTCTTGAAGGAGTGCAGGAGTGGGTCGCGGTCTGGGTCTTGATCTCGAATACCTTGGTCTTGGTCTTGGACATCAAGGTCTTGGACACAACACTGGGACTGGGCACACAGCTCAACTGTTTCACAGAGCCATCGGGTCACACATACGTGTACACGTACTGTACATTGTACATACGTGCAATTGACAATGCCTCAGTCTGCCAACAGATTGGAAACTAAAAATACAGAACAAACCATGCACGCCCACTCACACACACTGCCTTCTATGCATGCACTGTATATGTACATGTACTGTATGTCTCATTTGCAAAGTTCACGGCCATGGTGTGACAGAAAGACATGCATGCCTAGGGGGCCCTGTTGAAGTGCACTCTGCATCTGACCTCAGGGTTGGATGTGAAGATAAAAATCATTGTATAATGTACTTGTATAATATGTGTTGTTTGCAATGATCTCTTGGGCTCAGAGCGCTGCAGCTAGGTACATGTATGTACATGTACATAGGCTTATAAGCACTGTGCATAAGATACAGAGTATCATCAGTTCCAACTCATTTGTAATGTCAGGTGGAAAGACAAGAATCCAAAAAGGGAAGTTAATCATGAAAACAACTAGTTTATGTTTACATTAGATCACCCTCTCTTCATCTGATTGATTTCTTCTTTTTATGCTTTTGAGAGGAAGATGCTGGACTGTCTTACAATAATTTCAGCGTTTACTTTTTTAAACATTTGGACTGAAAGCACAGCATGATTGACCAATAACTTACGAAGTACATGTATATTTACCTCTACTACATGACAGTGACATTAAACTAGCACTTTCCTCTTGTCTACTACCATGCACATCCGATCGTGTAATTTGCACTGCTGTAGGATTTTTATTCTCAGTGAAGAGAGAAACAGGTTTTTAATTTCACCTGGGCATTGCTCTGGGCTGGGCCATAATAAATAATGAATTGGAGGACATGGTCAGTGCAGGTACATGTACATGTACTATGGAAATCAATAAACACAATGGGATCCTGTCCGGCCCGCAGAAAATTACCAGGGACCTGTTGCTTACATGTACATGTACATTCATAAACAATAAAAGTTTCATCTTGTCTAATATTACATTGGGCTTTTTTCCCCTTCTACTGTTTTAGTGCACGGGTGCGAGCTGTGTGTTCAGATATCACAATCTGTGTCTCACAATTTGCATTTGTACTGTGGTTTTTACCACTGCCACGCCCAAACAATGTCTTCAAAAGCAGTGCTGAAAAATTTTGTAGGAAAATCAACATATTCAGTTCTGTTTCAATTGGTACATGTAAGTCTGTTGCATGTCAGTTTGATATAAAAATGTACTTTATTCTTTCCTGTTTGCTTTCTGTGTCAAATTTACCAGAGTTGGAAAGTGAAAATGCTTTTTTTCAGAGCTGTATTTTAGTGTAGTTCCTAATTATTATGTGCATGCACATCTTTGATTTCAGCCCTTCCACATTTGCATACCATGAACCAAGGCATTACTGGATAACCAAAAGGACACTACGAGTACATGTACTGTACATGTATACACGTACATGTGCATGTAAAGTCCATTTAATTAGTCAGTAAATTATTGGGAAACCAAATGACAGCCGTCTCGGCCAAGTTGAAGAACATGTAAGTAGCGCAAAGGGCAAATCTTTAATCTTGGACTGGATTGAGCCAGTGCGTCATCTGACGACCAGTGGGCGAGTCCCTTTAATGGTGGCCAGACCTGTCTGCCAGTGGTCATCCCAGGCTGGCAGTGATTACGGGTGACCTTACACAAAGGAGATGCAGAGTCAGGCCAGGGAGACTGTTGGAAGAGTCTGCCAGTTTGTTTGGTTGGCAGTAGGGGTTGGCATTGAAGACATTCTTCTCTTGGGTAACAAATGCTATCCCTTGAAGCACATGGACTGGTACTTTCATTGCATCTCGGTGTAAATGTCCTTAGCATATCCTGACGTTTGATTACATGCATACATGTGAGTAGGTCCAAGAATGACAAATGGTACTTAGTACAGGCAGTTTCTCCAGTTTTGGTGATTTGGTCACAATATTACTAAGCATTTCTGGTAATGATACCAGGCATTCCTCCAAAAGGTCCAGACACAGCTTGTAAACCTGAGAAACCTCAGAAGAGACATGAGAAGCATGTTACCGTTTTTGAGGTGAGAGGAAAAGCCCAGAAATAATATTCTGGGGCACACACAGAATCAGGAACATGTAGGGACTGAATATCCAATCCACCTGTGGACTGAGCGGGGAATTACATGTAAAACCCTGACTACAGAGGTGAGTGGAGAGGACAGAACCACTCTGCCAACCTGACTCCATTGATATGCAGGCCTGGCCATATGGTTGAAAGCACATGGAGGATTGATATGATAGCCCATGCACGGCACGTGTACATGTACATTAATTGGTGTTTGAGTACTACTGTATTTCCGGTGTGCTAATTTTGATTGTTTTAAAATTCTGAATGCATTAATACGGGCACGCTATTTTACATTGATCATTTAATTTATTGACATTTCTTGCATATAGTGTACACCTGTACAAACACCAGTATTTGCAAGCCTACCAGTAGTTTTCTTATTAAAGTTTGTCTAGAATTTATTGGCTTTTTATGTTTGTTTGGATGCATTGTAATGCTGTGATGGTGTTGAATACAGGACTAGTATACATTGTATTACATGTACATGTCAGCAGTCTCCAGAGAGAAATTTTTCTTCATTGGACCTCCAAACAAATTAATTGGAGTCAGATACCTAATTTTCACAGAATACATGTACATGTATGTACACTACATGTACCTGCACTGTTCCATGGTGTATACAACTTTGCAAAATAATACAAGTTAGCAATTTTGAAAAAAAAAGCCGGTGTATGAAGTGAAAGACAACAGTTTTAAAAGTCTTCCTGGCCTAGAAACGCTGGGCCAAGTATTTGTACTGGACATGCAAGGAGATGAGCTACATGTACTAGTAACAATTTGATTGTGGCTGTTCATTTTGTAAGTTAAAAAAATACTTTTATTGAAATATTGTGAACACAGAGGATAAACATGGGAAGTTAGAATAAAGTCAGCTTGTACTGATAGATCAACCTTTATGCTGTTAGTGGTCATATTATGTGGTAGTCAGGATACCTGACTAAGATGGCTGCCATGTACCTGTAACTGGAAAGGGCCAATCAGCTGTTGTGTGCAGTTTTGTGAAAACGGCTGGGTGTGTTGTCCCTAGCAGTGCATGTACATGTACCTGTTTATCAGTACCGGTATGTTCATGTACATGTACATGCACATGGTCCTACAGTGTGGTGTGTCAATTCGGAAACAGTTCTCCTTAAGTCACCGGTTCCCAGCCACAAGCATGGCAGATTGAGCATGGCCTGCTGCATCCCATTACCAGGTGCCCCGGCAACTAACCGCACATCAGGAGTGTACCATGGTGTTTGGGGGGGACGAGACTAGTATTGTCATGCCAATATCTCTCTGACAGGACATCCTAACCTTTCAATCCACCTGTCATGTCCCATATCACATTGTGTTTCCAGATCCCACCACAAGCACATCAACTTCATTCCCCATTTCCTCAAATGCAGTTAGTATTTTCATAATCTTACCACACTTTTTATCTCCAGTTTTTCCCTGTGTCGTTTCCCTTTCCTTTCAGTCCTTGTCTTATCAACTACACAAAACTTTGCTAAGTTATTTCTTGTGCTAAGAGCACATGAGCAGACAACTAGTCTGAAGTAATACAATATGTACAGAACTTTGACTAGCAAACCCATTTTTTCTACAGAAATGCATGTGTTTTCGGTGCTTACCTACCGTGTACATGTAAATCTACATGTTGTACATGTAATATTCTTTGTGCAGTTGGTGATAGGAAGAGCACTTATTTACTTGTCAGTCGGTGAACAAGTTTTTTGTTTATATTTGCACTAAAACAAAAACGTAAACTTCATTTGTTTGTCACACTTGCCTTTGCAGGGCACTATGATGTATCCATGGAATGGCCTGCACATATTAGTTTACATGCCCCACTATTCAAATCTTATAACTCAGACTGCAACCCTATTGCATAATATGGCTCCCAGAAACAACATTTGCCTTGAATCTGTAATTAGAGATACTGCATGCATTTATAGTATATGAAATGCACTATGAAGGCTCATTATATTGACATTTCTGAAAACGATGGAGGCTTACTGCAACTACGTGCATTGGAGAAATTTAAGGCCATGGAATTAGTACGCACCAGTAAGGGCAAGTGAATTTGTGAAAGCATACATGTACATGTACACTGATACTTAACATGATAAATAATGTAGTCCAATGTAGCAGATATTTTTCTTTTTGAAATTGATGGGATTTTGACTTTTGAGGAAGGAATCATCGCCATGTTTTACTTACAATGTAATGGTGAACCTGCTAAATAGAGCATGGTATTGTCTTTTCCCCTATGGTAATTTAAAAGCAGGACTTGAAATTGGATATGCCAGGTAAATATGTACAGAAGTATAATTAGAGCATGGAAATTCTCTCTGGCAACTAGTAAAAGGTACATACATGTACATGTTTAGTTTGTTACCCAAACTTTGTGCACAGAAATGAGATTAGGGTAACTAAACTAGAGTTGGATTTGCCGTTCCTGCCAGCACTAGTACCCTTGGCTTTTTAGTGAGGCTGTTTTTTGTTGTTGCTGGCATTCAAACATTTGGAGTCTGCCTTTGTCTTGAAACAGGACAATCTTAATTATATATAACGGGTTTGCCCTTACCCAACGTATATTAATAAACACTGTATGCTCAGTGCTTGTCCGAGAGCTTGCAAAAAAAAACCTCACAAGCTTACTCGGGTGGGACTCGAACCCACGACCTCCTGCTTACTAGTGCAGATGTCTTAGCTGAGCTCGGTTGTAAGCAGGAGGTCGTGGATTCGAATCCCACCCGAGTAAGCTTGTGAGGTTTTTTTTCGCAAGCTCTTGGACAAGCACTGAGCATACAGTGTTTATTAATATACGTTGGGTAAGGGCAAACCCGTTATATATAATTAACATCTCCCCAACGCAAAAATACATCTTGAAAAAAAGGACAATCTTAGTTGCCAGGGTTTCATTCACACAGACCTGCATGTCAAGTTGGGTGTTGCAAATGTGGCTGGAGCCAACTAAACGAGCCTCGAGGATTTAGTTTTTTGGCAAGTTTGTCCTAGTTTGCATTAGAAGGAAATGATGAGCCATTTGTTTTGACTCATTACTCAGTTTGCCGTTTTGATGAGGATGAGAGATGCTGAAGGTTCCTGTTGATTTATACTGTGCAAGGTTCTTTCAAAGGACTTGAACTCAAAAGTTGTTCTGAGAACGTTGGACTCGTTCGGTTAGTTTTGGGATGGAGCCAGTTTTGAAGAAGTAGCCAGAAGTTAGCGCATTGCCCAAGTCTGCTGTCTTGACAGCCATTGGCACTCCAGTTATTCTCTTAATTAGTCTATGTGTTACATGCTTCAAGCGCATGTAATCAGTTGCATGCAGATTGAGAAATGTACTGAAGTTGTTTCTGTTAGATAGAAAAAAAATTAATAAAAACAAACAAATACGTGTAGTTCTGCTTCCGATTACATGCCTTTTCCAAAGTAGAGTTGGTACCGTAGGTGTGCTAATTTCTTTGTGCTGATTGAATGGGATGTTCAATTGTATGCTAATTTTGGCCTGGACTATTTCCATTTGTATTACGAAAGCTATAAAAAGTTGCCAGAAAAGGGATAAAACCTGGATTAATATAAACTATGTACAGTTGCTAATTCTTAGGTCCTATCACACAGTGCTAGTTACAATGGGAGACTGGTCAATAGTGTTCTGTACATGTACATGTCTATGTCATCTGCGATCCATCTGTGGGGTGGGTAATGAACCTCTGCAATAACAGGAATTTTTAGGAAACACTCTTGCTTCAAGTACGTCTGGTACCACCTCAAACTAAATTCATGAAATTGAACATGGAAGATGGAAGTACATGTACATGTACATAGACGGTAGATTAGTTCTGTGAACTAACATGCAGAAATCTTCTTTCTCCATGGATGTTTTTGTACCTGCAACTGCGGTAAAGCATATGTCTAGTGTAATAATGCTATGTGGCAGGTCATATGCATAGACTGGTCGCCTGGCATCTTTGGCAATTTTTAGTGCACAGTGCGGCAGGAACCAGTATACCATAGAATTGCTTCATTGAGCATTATTACACACGGTTTCATCCCTGCAATAGTGAAGTGCATAGGGATTGTGATGAAAGCAACTGCAGTTTCTTCTCAAAAGTTGTGAATGTACCGGTAAATAGACTAACAAATTAATACAAGTGTATTTAATGTGAAAAGGAAAAAATAGCAGTATTGTTTTAAACTTGGGGATAAAAGTTTAGGGTCATGTTGTAAAATACAGTCTGTTTGAGGCAACACTTTTTTGGCCTTAAACAGAAGACAAATGTTTTAGTTTGTCAACTGGAAAAAACAGACCATGGTTTGAAAACACATTGATTACCTTTGTCAACTTAAGATGAGCAAAGTGTACTCTTTGAGTTATTGAGCATACGCTCTCTCACAAAAGAGATACATTGAAGGATGAACCAACAACGTCATGTCACCAATATCTTTCTACCATGCAAAGCGTAGTAATTAACGTGTCAGCCACATTGCATCCCGCATGCCCGTATGTTGCAGGTTTTAACCCTGCTTAATACAGTGCCTTTCCCTGAATTCAAACCAGCATGCTCATTTTTTCCTGACAGTTTTGTTTGAATGTCTTAACCTAAGGTAAAAACCTTTGACTGATTCACTGTTTTGACAAGCTCTTGTGAATAAACAGGACTTCATTTTCCTCTGGCCTAATGTTGGGCCAAGGAGCTATGGTTATGCATTCTGTTCTCCAAGTGCTACCCCTCCTGTGATGGGCACACAGGTACACAATAAATGCACACTACATGTACTGTACTATCTTCACCTGATTCACACTCTCAGCAAAGCCCCTCAGCTCCCTACATTATACGCTGGCTGTACAACTTGACAGGCCCAAGCCATGGATGACCTGGGGGCTGTGCCTGGCAGACAGTTCATAATAACAACAGCTTAGGGGTTATCTCAGAATCAAGTGGCTGGGGCACAGCCATACAAATACACAATGCATGCAGAATTTGTCCTGTGAAAGGGCTTCTTGTAGATCCCTATTTCCTTCAGGCATTTTGATATTAAGTACTAGTTTTTCATTCTAGAATGTGAATGCCTTGGGTAGAGGCACTTTTTAATGAGTAAAGGATTAATTTCTATGATTGCTTTGAAAACAAATTACTGTAGTTTACCAATTTGTATTTGCGTAAATTTGTCCCCACCTCTGACTATTTTTCCTAAATACACAATACATGTATAACATTTTTATGTTTGAATCTGATTGGCTGGAAGAGTTGTTTTGTATGTGAAACCTTCATTCCTTAAAGGAAAAAGGAGAGTTTTTAAGAATGGTAATCAATTTTGTGTGAAATGGATTCCTAAACGTGAATAACCGAAAGATGAAAATTGTAATCAGTTACTTCAGGTCACAATGCAACGATTTACATGTATTCTCTTCAGGTCTAGGAAAAAAACCCAATTCTTATGGTTGTCAAAAGCAATGCCAACAGGAATGAGAAACGAGAGATGGATTTGATGTGGCCTGACCAGCCCTCTCTCTATTTGGACTTGTATTCTATTGCCCTGGTGTTGTGTATGTTTTTACCTTGATGTAACAGAAAAACACAACTGTGTCTGGTTTGAGGAAGTGCTTGGATGTTGTGCTGGCTTGGCAGTAACGCTGCATCCAAATCCATCTCATCTACAGTCTTGGTGTTAAACCATTGGAAATATTGCTACCCAGGGAAATGCTGACAGTAGACCTAGCCATAGCCCTAGAAGCCCGTTTTGGATGCAGCCGTAGACTACATGTAGCATCTCCTGGGAGTTATTTTACAATGTATGTCATCTACAACATCAGGGATCATATCTAGTTAGCTTGCACCTGCCTCATGATATCAGAGTGGGGAAGGGGAGAGTAGAAGAATTCTGTTGAGTCAAATGGTCAGTGGCAAATTCTGTGGCATATTTATATTTTCTTGAAACCTTCTATGCCCACAGTTGTCATAAAGGCGTAAACAAGATACTGCACAGTTATTGTTATCTGGGAAACTTTTTTAGATGATGGACACTAGTTTTTATGTGTGCGGGCATCTTCAGAAATTCCCCTTTAAGAGGACCATGTAATAGCTGAAACTCTTGAAATTGCACCTTTGTGTTTCAATTAACCCTATTTCCAATTGTTGTTCTACCATTTTATCTTCATTTAGGGTCATTTTCATTTTTATGCTAAAATAAATTTGGATATTCATGAGCAAAATATGATGTACTTAGTAATCCAAGGTAATGAGCCTTTGCTTTGCATTGCATTGATTTGTGCACAACATACATGTACATGCACCGGTACTTGGCTATTGGACATTTCCGTTTCCTCTGAGAGTATGGCAGTAAGCCAGCCAGCAACCTTTTCTCATAAATATTTTAATTAAAGAGCAAATTTGGGGTTCAGACTTTGGACATGGAAACATGTGAACTGAACAGTGTCTCACTTGTCTGGAACAGCCTGGTCAACTTTTAATGTTTATAAAGGTACCGGTACACTTCACAGTTCACTTAACTCCAGCAAAATTTTAAACTGTTCATACACCAAGGAAGAGTTTAAACATGCACAATAAAGTGATTTTAAGAAACCTTTGTTGCATGGATACTTTGTGCCTTAAATCTGGCATATAGATACAATGGCTGCATGCATTATTTGGCATGCACCAGGGTTTATCCACAACGATCACAGGGCGAGGGTTCCCCTCGTTTACTGTTTTGTCTCAGAATGACATTATCTTAGCTCTTTTAAGCTTGTTATAGTTGAGCTCTGAAGACAAATGAGTCTGCATTGGATTTGGATGCTTCCATATTGATTTGAACAGATATAATCAGAGAAAACGTGTTTCCTTATATAGGTGCTATAAAAGCTTTTCCTATTGATGTAATCAACACATGTAGGCCAGCACATGTGATGTTGTGAATTATTAATGACCGTAAGAATGTTGGATAGAATTTAAACTTAAGATGTTCTGATAATGACAGCCAAGATTCAAAAGGATTGGGTGCAGGACAGTCCCCTGGGTGGCTGTACAGTGTACATGTAAGTAGGTTAGAAAAAAGCCAGCCCTGATGGGTTAAAGTTCTGCAAAGGTCTGATGGCTGACCGTACATGTACTTTCATCCTCTGCAACAATGTGCAATTGCAGGAGTGCATACTTTGAAATACAGCAGCTTGGGGCAAGCTGTGCCCCTTGGCATTATGCCATGCAATGGGTGATAGGAAGGGATCCCGCCAAGGTACCGCACAATGCTGTGACATAGCAGAATAACAAGCAGAGTGTATCTGTATTTTGCGCTGTCCTGTATCAGACCTAACGGAGCCGTTGGCCGGGCAAGGGGCTTTCTGGTGTTGACAGCATGGTTTCCTCCCTGGCTTTAATGGTTAGGTCCCTGCAACTGCCTTGTGCTTGGAAGTTTTAACTCTTAAAGTCATTGTAGCAAGGAGAGTGCATCCTGCGTAGAGCCTTGTTATTTAGTCGCGGATGTGTCATGTGTACATATATGAGAATAATTATACCAGACTACCTGTACACGTACAGGTACATGTATTGTACCCGGTAAGCTAGTGTGTATATATAAGCTGTGCAAATTCACATGGGTGGACATACTGGCACATATCAATATCAGTACATGTGTTTTGGAATTGCATACATGTGTACTCACTGCACATTTGCCTTAACACTGAAGTCTGTAAAAAACACACAAAAAAACCCCAACTAAACTTTGCATTGTTGAAACTTCACATTGCTGAATTTCCTCTCTACTGAAAAAGTTCCATTTCCTTCAAGTTAAATTGTCACCATACTTGGCCGCCTTTCTAATGTTGTGCTTGTGAACTTGTGCATGAAATTCTCATTTCATGTTGTCAAAACCTCACTCCAGTTATTGTGTTTAAGGTAAGGACGAGGAGAGTACATTGTAAGTCTATCTAACCTTCTGCCTGTCACCTTTCACCCTAGCACAGAACAGAGCCCCAGATTAAGGGGTCATGGGGTCGTACCGGTCGTTGACCCCTGGGGTCTACCATTGTAAAGTTGTGTGCATGTCTGGAAAGTGCTGGTGGTGCAGGGGTTTCACTCGCCCCATCTGGCTGTTTTTCCATTGAGGGGAACTGTTAATGCAGGAATCCCGAGTGGATGTACATGTAGATATCTGGCTAAATTGGCTGGTTTGTACAGGTATGTACACAATACTGTGCATTGTTTATGGCAACGGTACGAACTTTTCTTGAATTCTTCAAAATCGGTCATTGTGTGAGAACTCTAGCACATTCGACTTTCAAGGAGCACCAGTATCAAACCAAAAAGTATCAGTGGCTTGGCTGCGAATGTCCCTGCTTCAGATCAGTGAAA
Source organism: Acanthaster planci (assembly GCF_054643075.1). Classification (NCBI taxonomy): domain Eukaryota; kingdom Metazoa; phylum Echinodermata; class Asteroidea; order Valvatida; family Acanthasteridae; genus Acanthaster; species Acanthaster planci. The sequence continues at coordinate 1,699,722 of NC_141778.1, forward strand.
AATCCTTGCAAATGGGCTTCGTGGATTTTGAAGGATCTGGAGGGGTTAGATGGATGAGCCTGGGTTTTGCACATCAATAGTTTTAATGCACTGACAACCGACAAGTTGTATAACTGATTGATGTTTTAGCCAAACAAACACTTTTAGATTTCCAAATGGGACTGAGTTCTCAGTATGCCACACTGCACAGCATCCGAGAGACTATATATCTGGCCAGATTTGGAGTTGTGATTTTATTTGTCAAAAAAGGGAAGGCACAGTCTCTCTAGACAAGCACGCCTTCCCCAGTGAACTTTTGAGAATGTGACATACTTTCTGCTTCCTTGTTGAACCATTGTGCGAGTACCAGGTCACCAAAAGTTCTCCTAACCAACCTTAGTAATGAAGGTCCAGAGTCACGTTGGAATTATCATGCGACCATGCTTTGTCACATTTGTGGTTTTTTGGGTAGGACACCCCTGACCACCAACTTACATACGTGTACCTTGGTCGCTTTTGTCCAGCTGCAATCTGCCCCCCCCCAGCTGTATGCTTTTAAAAAGCAAGCCGTTACTCAGCTTGAAAGTTCAGTGTCAGGTGACTTGTGAAGAAGTAAAAAACATGTGCCCCATTTGTGAAAAAGCTGGCACTCTGAGTCAGACTACAGGCAAATGTTGCAGAAGCACGTCCTTCCTAAGAATCTCTGATGACCCTTGACCTCCAGGGATTGCCTAAAACCCCATAGAAAGATCTTTTTTAAGGCCCGCTGCCATTTCCAAAAAAAAAAAAAAATCAGTAGCATTTTGAGATGTAAGCTATTGTGAAATCCCAGCTATTCTGATGAAAAAGTGTCATTCAGTTTGATTCCTGTTTTTGTCTTGTTTCATGGGCTTGTTTGCATATGGGACCTACTCAGTCCCAGAGTTTGGTATTAGTAAAGGGAAGCCTTCACTCAATAGCTTTGCACTTTTCTTGGAGCTGTGACTGAGTTCAGTGACTGTGTGGCGGTGCAATTCCATGGATACGGAATTGGAGCACTTGTGGTGAGGGGTTAAGGGTTAAAGGCTAAGCAAAACGTGGCTCAGAGCTTTCCACAAGCAGTGTACATGTACATGTAGGGCTAGCTGAGGAAATTGGAGCAGCAAAATGTCCACGCGCAAATCACACGGCGCCCGCCATGGAGATTTTTTAAAGAAAATAATGTCCACGCAGGCCGCGCGTGGATAGCGCGAAAATCACGGCAACTCACTTGTGAAAACCTAGCTACTAAAAATTTGTATTTTGGGGGCCTGCGTGATTCACGCAGGAGTCCAGATAATGTACATGTACATAACAGTCCTGCTGTTTACTGTTTTTTTTCCAATGAAGTAAATTTCTGTGTGTACAGTAAGTTCATACACAAGCAGCTCTGGGAAAGCTTCCTCTTGTCCTTTCTGATAGTGATTTTATATCTTGCCGTTTCAGAATTTTTAAGCAATTATCCTCAGGGAGTGATTCCCACCAGAGATTTCTTCAATGAAACCATATTTTAAATTTGTAATGTAGAATTGTCAGTGAACTCCATCAATGTCCCGTGCTCTCTTTTGAATCTTAAATGATTGGCTGGTATTAGTCACATGATCTTAATGTGTGAGTAATTTGCTTTTCATTTTGTATGCAGATTTATCACTTGGCTGTTTCTTCCTCTGGAATTGTAACAGCAGAGGCTGGACCACTCCTAGCATAAGAAGAGCCCACTGTACATGTAGTAGGGGGTGTGGACTACGAATCAGTGACTTTGTTTCAAGTGGTGTACTTCTTCAGGCATCATTTCTGTAAGTAGCATTTAGCTTGATATTTCACATCCACTGCTGCTGGCTTTGATACCGGTAGTTGAACATTTTGGACAAAAATACTGTAGATGCAGATTTTTTATTAATATTGGTTTGGGGTGAAATATAGAAAAAAAAAATCACCAATAAATTGAATGTAATACTGATAGGAATAAATTTGAATTGCAGTAACAGACATACATGCACTGAGGCTGGATTTCTTCCATGTCTTCTTCATTCATTATCACCCTGTAGTTGGTGCAGAATGCGCTGTTGGATGATGAGGTGTAAATACATATAGATTTCTTTGAGCTACAGGAACAGACAAGTACCATCATAATGAATGTCTTCCAGGCACTGGTTTAACTGGTACCCTTCTCTTTGCCCTGCAAGCTTCTGCTCTTAGCAGTTGCATTGGAAACATTCCCAACTGAATGTGTACATGCTTGTGTCTGTTTGCCTGCAGTATATGCACGTGTTCCTGGACGTGCCTGGACTGCATTAATGCAGTATTACATTGCCTCTTGTGCCAAGCACTTGTTTGCCAAGTAGAATTCTTTTTCCTTTTCTTATTTTGAACGTCGTCAAACAAGCCTTCTGCTTCCTGAATAAGGGCTTCAAATCTGGCTACTTACAGTTATATGTCAAAAAGGACGAGGAGGGAAAAAAAAAGTACAAGGTACCTAGTCTATGGTTCACAATAACAGGCTGGCGGTCTTGTGCTGGTCATTGAACTGGTCCATCAGGCAGAGTGCAAATGTAGAAACCAGTAGCCAAGTAAGCATGGATCAGTGGGCAGACCACAATGGTTGTTTGCTCGATGCTTTGTCCATCTGGGAGGGGAGAACTGAATAGACATTAGGCAAAATGAGCTGGCTGTATTTACTGGCCTTTTTTGTGTGTGTTCACCTCGGGAAGACATGATGATACCCTTATTAGGCTTGTGGGGATGGTATCGTTTTGGAGTGTTGTTTTCGTCGGTGTGTGCACAATTGGGAATGAGCCACCATTTTGGTTTGTTTCGTTTTGGAGGCCTGTTCAAGGAGGGGTTGAAATTTTCAGTCTGTGAGTTGGTGGACTTGAGGATGCCATGTGTTTGGAAATAAAGTGTAATGGCTGTTGTGTACAGCTTGGTTTAAATGAATCCAGCATCACTCTGTTGCCTTCTCCAAAACACTGAAACTTCTGCTTGACAGGAAATGCAATATTTTGGAAATATGGAGTATGGCGGAAAAACTAGGCTGGCGCCTTTGATCTTGTGACGTAAGTCTGCAGTGCCATTTTGGTTGGGAGCTCTGCCTAGATGGCTGTCTTTGATCTAGGTGATGGAATGGATGGGGTGAAGGTGCAGAGAGAATCATGGAGGTTTGTGTGAATTTCTGATTGGTTAACTTCCGAGGAGATTTGAAACTTAGGAGTTAGATTTCCACTGCATTTCTACTCATTTGCAAGATGTTTTGTGGACTACATGTACATGTAATTGTGTTTCATAGTATCCCGTGGACCGCTGTAACTTCTTTTGACAAAGTTACACAATTTGGACAAGGTACATACGTGTATTTTTAAAATATATGTATGTATTTTGGACAAGGTGCATACATGTACATGTTTTTGTACATGTATTTTTAAAATTAATGTGAAATTTTGATGTTGGTTTGCATATGACCTTCATTTTCTTGCAATCCCTTGCTAACAAATTAAAAACTGTCCATATGAAAATATTACATGTATGATACAGCAAAAGTCAAGCATCGTGCAAACTTTTCCACAACAGGACCGATTAACTGGCTCTTTTCTTGAAAACATCTGTGATTGACTGTTCTTTCCTGCCTACTGATCCAGCTTTCCAATTATCTGTACAGGAATGACCACGTCCTCTCCACTACCATGAGCTTTTTAGTCGTTGACAAATTTGCTGTTTAGGTCTTGTCATCCCTCTCAGCTATTTATTAAGTGCTCCAGTTGGTCCTAAATGGCCTGTGATTGGTCCTACAGTGCCAGAGGCAAGTCCTTGTCTCTTATTGACCTGTCTGGCCCCCTTGTGCTATACTATTCCTACTATGGCCCATTGCCCTGGGTTTTAGCCCCCTAACTTCCTGGCTATTTTGTCACCATGGGTGGTTAATGTTACATTGCATGTCACATAGCCAGTGTAATTTTCTTCCGTTGATGTGAGAGAACTTCTTACTCTTGCAACGTATGTTCTCTCCTGCAATGCCCCAGTCTAGACTTCAATGATATAATTGAGTTGGTGTTCTCAAGTAGCAAGGCCTAACTGTAATGCTGTGCAGTGATTCATCACCAGTGCTTAAATCTTGAAGGGCAGTCAATACATACATGTACATGTACATAAAGATGCTATTTTATCCAGGAGCGGGGCACCAAGACTCAGAGATAACGAAGGAGTGACCTCATCTCAGTTACTTTAAACAGTGACCTCAACACGCATATATTGAAATGGTAAATTTGCTATTCAGTGGCACCCAGCTAAATCATAGTAGCAATTACCCTAATCGCAGTCTGCATAAGTAGGCCATTCCAACACCCTTAACAAGGCCAGGCTAGTGACATTGGGGGTGTGATATGCACTCCTCCATATGGGTCAGTATCCCTCACTAACCGCTCCCTCGCTCGTAAAATAAGAAAAAAAAATAGTACAAGCCATAACTAAACACAGATTGGATTAAGTCGCTGGTGTCATATGGCCCGCTCGACCCAGTTCTTTGCTGTAAAGAATTAGGCCAAGGAATCTCGGCCCCCTTTTCTCTTCTTTACTCTAATTTCAGTCTTTGGTCTTTCTTTTTTTTTTAGTTTTGAAATGTAGGCTTGGGCGGGAACAGGTCACATTGTGTAAACAGGCTAGCGATAGTGTGATGTCCACTTACTTTACAGTTGCTGGATCAGCTGAGCGTGATACTATGTTGAAAATTTTTATGATCTCTCAGGTTTTTCCTGTCCTTTTCTAAGGTGCCATGTTGGAAAAGCTCTTTTAGATAAAATGTTTGGAGTGACTTGTTGGGTTATTTAATTATTTAAAGTTTTAATTCATTCAAAATTGTGGCTTTCTCTGTTGAACCTGAGATCTTTGTTTACAAAGAGAAGGTAAAGAGGCCCAAGCCAACAATAATTAAATCAATATTGGCCATTTTCAATATTAGGATGAATGCATATTGAAAGCATATATTTACATGTAATATGTTTGTGTTGGTCTGTGCACAAGTGTTAAACTAGATCTTGTGCAATTTCGTCAAACAATATACATGTATATAAGCAGACGTGTTTAGTAGGCATGTTGAATGCAGTTCTTTTCATGGAAATAAACAATGACTGACTTCCTATACATATCTTTTGGTAACTCAGAAAAGATAATTTTATTGTTTTGTTGCTAACCACGGTTTTGTACATCATATCCCAATTAAGTTAATGATTGCGGAAAGACGAGAGCTAAATAAGTACGTCAGTCTGCGAGAATAGGTTTTTTTCAGGGATGGGGTCAGTGGAATTGTACATGAAAACTTTGGGCCTGATTTGGTCTTGATCAAACACATTATAACATGCTCTGCAGTACATTTTGTCACAGAGAGAAAGTCAGATTAAGCCCTTGTCACACGACGAAAAAAAAAATTAGCGAGGTTTGAGAAGTTTTCTCATGCTTGAGAAATCTTAAGAACGTGCCATTGTGTGAAAGGTCGCTAATGTTTGAGAGTTTCAAGCATTCCTAGTGAATCCTTGAGATATTTTGGAGGAGCTCCCGACCTACGACAAAATCTTCCAGTAGCAGAAGATTTCTCAAGCAACTCATGAGAAACGGTCGTGTGGATGGACGCACTGTTTATTGTACAACGTCCCCTGCGATAACCTACACAGTGTGCATGCGTAGTGACCTCCACACCCCACACAGCGCGCGCATGCCTTTAACTTCGTATACGTTTCAGGCATGTCCAGCGATAGTGGCACAGCTCGCCGGTGCGATCGGGAATACCTCCCGCAACTTCCCGCCACACGTGGCTATTGTGGACCCTGCCGTCCATTTTCGCCTTAATCGCGGCATTTTCCATAGCAGTTATGAGGCTGAGAGTCTCATCATACTCCCAGCCCTTCTTGGAACTTTTCTGCTTTTTGGTACTCTCCGAAACATCGGTTCCGAGAGAAAGTTTGCAAGTTTGACTCTGCCGATGTAGCGTCAGTCATTTTTCATCGATGGTCTCCAACCTTTGACCTCACATTGTGCTGGTACTTGCGGTATTTGCGCTCAGTAAGTGTGGAGTTCACTGGCAACCCGCGGAATAAGTGTTCGCGTCTCAAGGAATGCTTGTGAAATGTTACACAGTGCCTTGTGAATGGACACGATTGGGATTTGTAAAGTAAACAATCCCCGCTCCAAAATTGTGTCTCAAGCCTTGCGAGTTGTTTTGTCGTCGTGTGAAAAGGGCTTTAATCTGTTTCACAGTTTCACAAAAGACAACTTCTTGTAACAAGGTCCCATTTTGTTGCCTCACTCTCTGCAAATGGTCACGGAAGAAGTACAGCGTACACTAGTACATGTACATGTATGGGAGCAGCTGTTGTGTATAAAAAAAGTCTGGCAAGGGATCAGTTATTTTGTTGAAAAGCTAACACATGGACCATGGTTACTGGAGCTGTGGTTTGTTTACCAGTGTATAGCAAACATGAGCCAACATTATTTTGTCTACATCTAGAATGGCTTTCAGCTTCACCGTGTACTAGTACCCACTGCAGTACTGGTCCAGGTAGGCCTACATTGTACATGTACACATGGTAGGCACCTGATCAGATAATATACCTACACAGTACACTGTATTCCTGAAATTGTGTGTGCTTTTCAACCAGTCTCTGAAAACTGAACACACTGCTTCACCCATGGGAGGTGGGGGGAGGTGGTCCCAGTCTGTGAGAACTGATGTCAGTGACCTAGAATGCCATTGTTTGATCTGTGACCCCTGATCTCTGGTACTTTCAAAACTCCCTCAGGTTATAGGGGTACATGTCCATGTGCATGTACGTGGACTTCATTGTGGAGTTTGAAGGACGTTTTAGTGCTGTAATGCAGCAAGGTCATGTCCCTGTTCTTACATTGAAAATACTGTGCTGGTTTCATAATTAATCATACACATTGCACACTGCAACACTACATTGAGGATATGGACATTGTACCTATTCTCTTAACCAAGTGCTGTATTATTACATTACACATGTACATTGCTCCACATACATGTACTGGATATGTACACGTAACAATGTTCACAAGGAAGCCATTTGTTGTGTCCTGTTTCTGTTTTAGGGTACCAGACTATTTCATTATTGCGCAGGTTCCATACCGGTACCTCCTGTTGGATTATTTTTGTTTTTTTCAAATCTGGTTGAAAACTCTTAAGTTGTGCAAATATGAAATCATTCATCCGAGTAGACAAGATCAAATTTGTAATTTTGAATCTCATTTTATTATTGATTTGATTTCTTTTTTCAAGTTACTTGTATCGATATCTGCGCTTTCAATGTAATATGGCCGACTCATGAATGCAGTCTGCTCATGAACGTGTACCGACCTACGGTATTCTACATTGCACAGTAGTTGTTTTGCTTGAAAGAGTGGGTGCTGGTTGTACCGTTCATATTGCATGTGCATTGGTTGGGTTTAATACGGTTGGATTCAGATACCGTTACGATTGTACATATATGTACATGTATGTACTAGGTACGATGTCATGCTGGATCGTACAATGTACACAACCTACATGTACATGTACCAGTCGCATTGCACAGATAGGATCCCATTGCACATACATGTACATTTGTATATGGGCACGCTACAAACAGTGTGTCATAGAGCAGGGCACTCATTGCTTGCAGATTGCACCACAGCTCTTGTCCCAGCCAGGGGTGACTGTACATGTATGTTGGTAGTTTGCTTAGAAGGACATGGCTGGGCTGTGTGCTGCTGGTTTATTCCTACTGACTCAATATCATCACGGTCGTCATTTTAGCAATCAGTGGCCCATGTTTGGCGCTTTGGAATTAAGCCATGCGGACATGGATGGTATGCTCGTACAGATGTACATGTACCATAGTGTTTGCCAGTTGGAATAAAAAAAATGCTAATGATTGTAAGAAGGGACTTTGACATGAAGGTCTACTCATACTATACATGTACATGAAGTGCACTCTACACATGTACTGTACTGTAGACCATAAGTGATCTGTACTATATGCACTGCATTAAACTTGTGGGGCATTTTGTTGTTCACATTGGGCAAGGGCTCACAAGAGATTTTGTTCATCTAGAGGATATCTCTTTTGAATACTCCAGAGGCCATTTTAGTCACTTGGTTTGTTACGTACACATACATGTAGATGCATGTAGAAGTATAAAGCCACAGTACCTTGAATACACTGTTTGACACTTCAACTAGGCAAACGTTTGTGGGTCTTTCTTTTAATATGGGGGTCAGTGTGTATTTCAGGGACATCACAATTACCATGACCACTTAAAACAAGACCAGTTTCACTTTCCCATTTAATTTTCATATGTATTTGTCAATTAATATGTGTTGATTACATTAAATTCATTTACATTAAAAAATATTGATTTACACCATAATTGCAAGGGAAAAACCTCATTGTTTCTCACTGTTTTTTCGGTAATGAGTGTGACATTTTTGATGACTTGTTTCACAAGACATTTCATACCACTGGCAAAACAAATAAATTATTTATTTTCTAACTAAGCTATCAACAGAAAGGTAAATTTTGATATCAGAATAATTTCCAAATGAAATTCATTCTAATAGAGAATACAGGTGCCGTCATAATCTGATATAACAACGTAACATTTCGTTCCTCGAGTTGTTACGAAATCAAAATCATTTTTGGCTTAAAAAAAAACCAAAAGTTGCGATTCATTTTGAAAACCTAAAATATCAACTGTACATGTAAGTACCCCCCCAAAATACCTCCTACTAACTCATATCTAAGATCCCAACATTTCTGAAGATATTTTTTTTTTTTTGTCAATTCTCGTCAAAAAATATATGGGTTACTCGCAAAATTGTTATGTTGTAAACAAAAAGTTGGTGCAACTTCCAACATTCGCCCGAGTTGGGATCATATTGCAAGCCTGCATGCGCTGTCACGTGATCATCACATGATACAGACATGCCAAGTTCACGCCATTCCTTCATCATCGAGAAATTTTGATCCAGTTTTTGTCACTCACACGTTACGCTGTGACAAAAATTTACTGGGTGCAGGTTTCTTCCCATGACATGAAGGTAAAATTTACCTGAAACTCAATGTATTTGGCGAAAAAAAGGAACACAATAGCCACTTAAAACTCACAAATAAAAATGAGCATATGGAAGAAAGGAAACATTTTCCCCCTTTGAATCAGAAATGCCTTTTTTTTCATTTTGCGAGTTTAACTGTACGTCACGACACGCCGGCCTAGCAGTCCGTTCACAGCGTGTCGTGTCAAGTTGGTACACGGTGCGCCGGCGACTGTCTTGTGAGCGGCGGAACGTTTGGTGGCTGTGACCACATCAAAACAGTGCAATGCACATTACGCCTCTCAGGAAACAGTCACCAGCGTGCGTGTGCCGCACCGACTTTGCATGCTGGTGCTATTTTGTGAATGGTCCGCTAGGCCGGCGCCCTGTGACGTCCTCAACATACATTAGCATATAACTCAAATCACAAAATTGGACAAGGGATTTTGTTGAACTTTTTGGCATAAATGCTTCATGACGTCAAACTTTCTTTGCATTCCACTTGCATAAAAATGTGAACCGCCATCTAAGTACATGTATCTCTGCAACTCTGAATTCTTTGAAATTTTCTTTATTATCCAGTAAAGACAGAAGTTATGTTTTTAACTTTCAAGTAGGCCAGTGGTTGTATGACAAGTTTGACAGTTCAACCTTGTTAATAACAGCACTTTAAATACAAGATTCACCTTTAACAAGAATTTTTTTATGCCCCAATCCTTAGTTTTTCTTCATTTTCATTATAAAAGGTTTCTTTTTTTATTCACAAATGTTGAACCCACTGCAATATGTGCAATGTTTGGTGACAATAGTAATGCTTTATGACATCAAAATTTCTTCGCATTAATTCCCATTCACATTGGGAGTCAATGTTAGTACATGCAGTGTTACAGATGTACATGTATGTGATATGATGTGCATAACAAGCACCTGTATGAACATTAATTGATTGCAGTGTCTGAGGTATCCACAACACTTCACATACCTGTATCTTAAATGATATTTTGCACATTAGTCAGTACTGATGGATAGGATAGTGCGTATTTTCACTGAATGTAAATTTCAGCAGATCTGCCAGCTAAGTGCAGCAAATTCTTGCTTGCCAAAAGCTAGACACTGGCCAAGAAGTCACACATATTACTGGTGACTGGTTCCCGGCTTAGTTCTGTGCTCGTCATGCGTTGTCGTGAAATTGGGACTTAGCCAGCCAGCCACTGGGCAAGATTCATCATCAGTTTTGCAGTGCCAAATATTCTAGCCTGGGATTTCCTAGAATGCAAAGTTTGTGTGCCCCAATTGGTTTAATCATTGTTGGTGTTTTGTTTGCCAAGGGATATGTACATGTACCGGTACTGTAGGTATAGGGCGTGGAGGTTCTGGGCAGGGATTCTGTTCTCAGTATTGGGCAGCTGAGGTCGTAGGGGTTTTGGAATCAACGTTACATACTTGCATGCCTTCTCTTGCCCAAACATGCAAAGCTTGTTTGCTTTCCATGTTAAGAGACTGTGCACAGTTCACTAGCTAAAGAATGTGTTTTTGTTGCTTAGCAACAGCAGCCAGCTCAGGTTGCTTTGCAAAAACTGTGTGTAATATTGTCATTCATTCTGATTTTCCGATTGGTGATTTTGTCTATAATTCATGCCTTCGCATATGTTATTGGTAATTTGAGGTGAACGACACTTAGGAAAAGAAGGACTTTACGCGATGCCCACTAACATCCCAGGATGCAACGCGCCTGCGGTTTCCCCAGGCTTGCCGCGTGTTTACTTTGCGGTCATTATTTGATCGCGGCTTGAGACATTTGATCTTTGCTCGCGCTAACTCCTTCTTTTCCTGCCTCCATGAATATACTGCCTGTGCACAACTGACAAGGATTGGATCATGCAGATGATCGTAAAACATGTAGATCATGTTGACTGGTAAAATTAGCAAAGAGCCATTTGACAACTGTGACCTCAAAATTTATCAATGGTGACCTGCAGTTTTTTTTTAAAGCCATACATGTACCATTTTCCCCAGTTGGTAGACTGATGGATGTTACTGACTTGCTGTACACATTTGGTATGACCCAGTTCCTTGGTATTACTTTACCTTACAAGCATGCCTGGTATTCTGCTGAGGTCAAAGCAGTGTAGGGAGTTTAAAGGGGCATGGCATGTCTGGTATGTCATCAGGTCAGCTTAGGGAAGGATTAAAGGAACTTGTTGAGAGAAGTATCTTGCTTGAAGAAAAAAGGAGAAAGAATTCAGTGACTGAGTTGTATTTTGCGTTTCTGCAGTACACATAGGATTTTGTATTGTGCTTCTACTTTGACTGAAAATGAAAAAAATGACCATGCAAGCTTGTACTTTTGTAGTTTGTAAACTATGAAAATGGCAAATGGTCTTTGAATTATTGAAAAAAAGAACAAGAAAAATACATGTACATATACACCTTGTAACTCAGGTTTCATTTCCCTTTTCATGTTAGAGTTCAACACAGTGTGTGGCTCAAGCTTAGCTTATAATATATCTGTTAGAAATTATTCAGATTTGTCGCTTTTGGCATTAAAATTTCCAGTGCCAGCTCAAGACCATAGGTTTGCCTTTACTTACTGGCCTGTCCCTCCAAAGCACAAAATTTAGTTTTTTCTTAGTACCGCCTAGACTGGTGTCTTTATTTCATGTGCATGTTCTGTATGTATGCATGACAGTAAGGAGATTGTTATCTGTTTATTCTCCTACTGCTCCACATTCAGCATTGTGGCACTGACCCTCAAAGTAAAGAGTGGACAGTGGATGTGATCCTTGACCTCACCTGCATATCTCTTGTGCGATGAACCAGCATAGGCCCATTGTGTGGTAATCACTACAGACCTGCCTACTCCAGGAGGGTCTGGGAGGGGAGAAATCAGGTCGGTAAACCTTCAATTAGCCAGCTGTACAATGGACATGGAAACCTACAGATGGGTGCTACACATTAATAAAACATGATCATGGACAGAATTTTGCTCCTCTGCACATCCTGTCCACTATTTTCAGAAGCAAGGACAGAATTTTCCACTCGCTTTTGTTGGTACTTTCAGTTGGAGAATATACCGGTTCAGGAAGGCACAACGCACATGTACCTGTAGGCCTACATGTACCGGTACCAAGAAAGTATGACTACTTGCTTACATCTTGGAGAAGGATTCTAATGCTTGCTGTGTTTTGATGTTAAGTCGGCTTGTGGAACAGACCTATTGTCATTTGTTTCCATGTGCGCTTTTCTATGGGGGCTTGATGAATCGTGTCCCATCTCATTGCCATAGAGATTGTGTGTTAATGCGTCCTCAGAGGGTAAGATTTTTATATCACTGGGATAGGCAAAAGTCCAGAGTTTTCTGCTTTGCGGAAAATCCACAAAAATTGCAGATTTGGGGGTAGAAAGCAGAAAATGCAATTCTCAGTAAAAAAATTAAATAAATAAAACAAATAAATCTTTTGATCATTTCTGCACAATCAATTAAATAAATATGAACCCAAATTAGGAATGACAACTCATTTCCACTGTTTAACTCACTTTGAAAGTAACATTTGATAGTGTTTCCCCCTCGTCTTTCCTTTGTGATATCGCAGAATTCGGTATTGATTTCCTCCGGCTGATCGCACAGGTCTCCGTTCCCTACTTAGTGCCCAGACATCTCACGGCTTATGAATAACTCAATAGGGACGAGGACCAGTCCAAGATGACAGTGACATGGTGTGTGTAGGCCCTACATTTACAGTATCATGATGCCAAAGATACCTGTAGATGTACGGTAAATGTAGGTCTACAGTACATATGTACAGTCACATACAGTTGTTGTACACAAAATTTAGAAAGCGGAAGAAAGCAGAATTCGACTTTCAGAAAGCAGAAAATTCTTGACTTTAGGATAGGCTTGAGTAAACCTTTTGTGCATCCATAACAAAATTAAAATAACAAAAAGAGCCTCTGAGAGACCATGGAGACACCGGTAACTATAACCTCTATAGGAAAGTGTACATTAGAACAAAGCGCAATGTCACAAACCTTAACCTCCTACCCCAATTTGGCTGCCACCCTGCTGATTTCAGTGACATCCTGAAGCATACATGTACGCGTATCAACATGCAAGAGCAGTTAAAGTTTGCCGGATCCTGTTGGGATGAGCGTGGTTAGGGTCAAGTTGTAGACTAAGTCTGTTGGCAATCCCCTGGCTGTGTTTACACATCAATAGTCTGGATGCCAGACCCGGTGATTCTGACTACTCTATAAGTCAAGGGTCCGGTATTAAGAGAGATATATGCAACCATACGTATAAAGCCAAACCACGGTAGTTGTGTTTGTATTGCGCATGCCCAATGTGTATTAGACTCACGTTGCAGCTGTTCATCGGTATATCAACAGTAAAAACACCGTCAATCTGCTTGAATTGCGGCAGTCAAGCGGTTACAGCATAATGGTTTTTGATGCATAGGGTGTGGGTTTGAATCCCGGGTCCAATTGTGAGCAGGGAGGTTTTTTTTAATGGAAAATAAAGCCCCAATGCCCACTGTAATGAATCCGAAAGACCCGGGCTCTCAACTTGTGAGCCCTGACCCTTGCGTCATATCTATTTATATTCTTGGGTGATGCCTGACCTAAGATTTTTTATCAAGAGTTATCAGGGAATCTTGAGGCAGGGAACCAGACTAACACTTTAAGGGACCATATGGTAGAAATGTTTTACCAAAATCTTTACAGTTGCACCTTCATGTTTCAGAGTTAATCTCATTTTTAGTTTTTGTTTCACTATTTTTATCTGTACCAATATTTTTGGGCCTCTTTTTGTTTTTATGCTAATGAGAATTTGCATATTCAGGTAATCCAAGGCACCATTCTCAATGTTTCTAAATGTTTTCATACTTTGCTATTGAAGATTTCCAGTTCTTTTGGTAATACTGTTGAATAAGTATCGCAAAAAGCCAGTGAGCAACCTTTTCTCAGAATTTTTTTCAATGAGCAAATTTGGGGCTCAAAAGTTGATCTTGAGAACATGCAAACCGAATAGTGTCTTCCTAGATTCACCTCACACTAACAGTACTATCTTCACTTGTCTGGAAAAGTGCGGTCAATTTTGAATTTTGAAAAGTGCCAAAGATTTCAAAGTTGTACCCCGGTAATATACAGAAGAGGAATATTAACATGCACAAAAATTATTAGAAAGAAATTCATTGCTTTGCATTGTTCGTTTAAAGCTACATGTATGTCTTTCTGCAGGGAACAGACAGATTTCATAAGCAGGAGCTTTCCTTTATTTAGCTGCACTGCAGAATTTAGCCAAGGAGCAGTCATGCCAAACTGAGCAAGTGCTAGGAACCGCCTGGACGGCTTGGTCCCTGGGAACCTATCAATTCACCATTCTTGGAAGGGAGGGGGAGGGAGGGATATTTTCACAGGTTTTGCGGAATTATGGTTGGAAGTCCTCTGAGGTTAGGAACATTCGAACAACCCTGCCTGGCTGAGTTTGTGGTTGTAGCTGATTACAAGGTACCTGTGCCTGAAGATGGGAAGCAGTGACAGGAAAAGGGCAGGGCATATTTGAAAGGGGGGGCGTACTGAAGTGTGTGAACTTTTGTTGTTGGAGTGATGTTGATTTCGCTGTCAGGGTTTGTGGTGACCACTGCTCCGGTTCAAACTAGTCGGTCAGTCACAAGTAATTGAGCGGTGAGGTGTTGACACCAGAACTGAGGTATTTAAGCAGGAGGTCTAGGGTTCCAGTCCCACCCGAGTGTCCCCTCCTGAGGAAACCTGCTGTGCAAGTTGTCACAATATTTATCAGTTTGATGAGTGAGCTTTGGTCTATTTGCAAATGTTAATCTGACCTGCCCTTGCCCATCCATTTCATCTGGAATTTTCCATTATAAAAAAAAATTCTATACCTTCTATTAAGTTGATGGCTGACTTTGGCAATACTTGACCTCGGAATCGTGTAGCAAAAATGTAGACTCAAGTCAATTGCAGTGTCCATGTATCGCAGCTATTCAGTTGATACATGTATTCTGATTACACATCAGCCTTACCAGTTCCACTCCATACATGTATATTAAACAAATAGCATGATGCTTGTGCATGAGCCTGTCGACAAGGTTCTATTTTTGGTCAGTGCAGCTTCTACATTGCCGCTTCCTCACTAATGGGGCACAATTGGCTGGAAATTTGGGATTTGAAAGGGGGCCACTGGACGCTACAGCCGAACCAAATATTTTGTTCATGTTCTCTCCTGTACACTCAGGCGCCTTATGATATCGTGTTTAGAAAACATAAAGAACTTTCTTTGTGCTTCAGAAAAAACTGGGGTCACTGAAAATAATGACGTACAGTGTAGGTATGTAACATGGATGGAAGTTTGCTTTATATTTCCAGGACTTGTTGTCTTGTATTACCCGGTATGTCATTGATATTCATATCTCATTTAGGAACGGATAACAGGCAAAATGAGCACCAGTTTCGTGATCTGAATGTGGACGAAAATTTGTGACAAATGTTTGTTCGTTGTGCTCTCAACATTCTGGATATGTATTGGTATTGGTGTCATGTAATACCCAGCAGAATCTTAAGTACTCAGGTTGAATGAACTGTCTTGGTTTATCCTTGTAATATTGCTCTAGGGAACATAATTAAACACCACAATACTTCATGTTTATTTACCGTAATTATAACTCTCTGAAAAAAAATCAAACATATTTTTTGTCCATGTTATATATTGTAATGTACATACATGTACATGTAACATTCTAAGCGACATATATCCGGTTATCTCGACGTTTTCGTGACGCCGATCAAAAAAAATCACCAAATCTCTTCAAAAACCGCCACGGGACCTCGTGCATGCCACACCACATCGTGAAGCTCAGGCTGCATCTGAATCTCTTGTCTTCGCTCCATTGGAAATGCGTGGAGATGCATAGACAACAGACCTAGCCGTAGCTCTGGAAGCCTGTGTTGGACACGGGTTCATACTGCATCTACACCTACCCCAACATCCTGACTGCTACTGCATGCCCATTCATGGACAGTCCAATCGCTGACTTTTTCCAATAACCATGTGACCACAGAAAGTGACATGTCATCAGAAGCCCAAGTGAAAACAGACCTGAAATGTCGCACCAAACCCACAATCGGCGAAAAGATGAGATTTGCTACATGAAGATACACGTACAATATAGTTGATTTTATTTATCGATCGAAAGAAACCTTTCGATAACAAAATACTACATGTAGTATTTCAATATTGATTTTTTTGTGTGCCAAACAACAACACAAGAATAAATAAAAAGTGGGCAAATAACCCGACCCATGTCGCTACAGCAGAGCAAGTTAAGTTTGTTCTAACCATGTGCTTTGTGACTTCATGACTTGGGGACTCCCGTTTAATTACTCAAAATCCAGACAACTTTTTAAACATTTATTCTCCGACGTTGACGAGTGTTTATTTATGGTAATCCATGAAAACAACTGCGCCACGCGGGTACGGCTCGCCGTGGTGAGCACATCCCCGCGATCGCGCTGCATGGACTGGACAGCTTGCGAGGAAATCGCTACGAGACTACATCAGCACACTCCATGTAGTGAGTTGGCCCCGACTGGCCCCAAGTGCAGCACAGCCTGCATAATTGACTCTTCACTGTATAACAGTCGTGTGCGTGTGTGGCCAGTGTGGAGCATTTTCGCTGCACAACGCTTCTCGTTTTCAAGTGTCTGCATAATTTTTGGAACCTTGCGCACCGCTTTCACAAAATTTTCACACTGTTTTCGCACCCTTTTTTTTCTCAGTGTTTTCACAAATGTTTCACGCCATGTTCACAAAAGATTCGCACCGTTTTCGCTCTGTTTTCGCACGTCGTTTGCCCCTTTCGCATCCGATTCGCTGCGAATTAGCTGCGAATTCGCAGAGGGAAAAGTTGTGATCAAAATGCGAATTCGAATGTGAATTCCTTTCGCATTTTTTCCCATTCCTTTTCGTAGCGTTAACTTTCAAATGCAATGTACTGTATTTAGTCCATTTAATGTAATCCACCTTACAAATTAACTTTGCTCTGTGCTATGCTGCGCTATTGTCTTGGAGTCATTGTTGGTAAATGTCAGAAATGTCACCTGGCCGATACCCTAAAAAAACATTTTTACACACATTTTAGCCCATGTGCTAACACCTTCAGAAATGTTTACCAGATATGATACATGTATGTGACTCGTCACAACAAAATGAGCGTAAAGTCGCATTCCGCTCTTTTTTATTTTGGGGGTTTAAACTGATATTGAAGGTGGTCAGTTTTCGAGTTCATTTTCTCAGTAATTTTGACGATAGCATTGTTCATGTCTTGTCAGAAATGTTGAAACAGTGTCGGGAACAAAAATGCAAAGCCGCCAAAATGATGTCACATATTTTAACTCCAAGTATTCCATATACACACCATCGGAAAGCTCTCTACAAATATTCATGTACCAATATCTCAATTTTTAAAATTCTGACTTTCAGCTCATTTTGTGGTGACAGGTCACATATTCTACTTTTTCCACAATATTAAAAGTGGGGCACATTCTTCAGCACATTATCGATAGTGGCTGTGCACATTATACACGGATGTAGTATTATACCCTGTTTGTCCCCTGTGAACTTAAAGCACGGTGCTTCTGCACTTTATATTGAAAGACTCCTGTGCTTCTGTAAAGCAAAGGGGAGATGTATATTGGATGCAGAGGCCCTGCTAGTACATGTATGTCATCTGTCAGGCAGGCCACTCCACCGTGCATCTGCCTGGGAATAATTTTTGGATTTCGCCGCCAGCTTTAGTGCTACCTTATAAATGAAGGTTGCACATTGTGGAATTGACAATCTGAGCTATTCTCTCCCTTTTTTTCGTTTGGTAGCATCCTGAATCTTACAAGTTTCAGCATGTCAAGGTTCCTTTTTCCTTGTGGGATTTTTTTTTCTTGCGCTTTCTATTATGGTTTTCTGTGGCAGCTTTTGCTTCATTTCTTTCACCTTTTCATTTAAAATTTGTATTTATGTCAGCAGCTCATTGTTTGTTGAGTTCAGCTTAGTTAATTATTTTTTCATTTATAGTTTTGATTTAATTTGTTGCTTTCGCCCCAGGTATATTACATCTCCTATAAAATGTACTTCTCTATGGTGTTTTTATGCACTTTAAGTTGCCATTTTATCATTAGGATAAAAACTGAAACATTTCAAAGTCTTGTGCCCGTAATGCACGTGCTGTGCTTGTGACTTTTGCTTTCCTGACGTAAGATGGTTTTCTTCATTTTCTTGTCAGGACATTGTTCCTTGATTAAAGTCTGAAGTGCTGCAGAGAATTCTCTGAAATAGTTCAGGAAGAAACGGAAAAAGAAAAGAACAAAACTGGCAAGCCAGCCACAAACAAAGTTTAGTTTCAAAAACAGAACTACTCGTACTTGAACAGTGATGCACAATGTAAAGTTGTCATGGGAAATTTTGCAAAAGATTCATTTCCCGCTACAAGTCACAGCAATCAGGAGTTGCTGTATGTGCATTTACATAAATTAGTGGAGTTGGTTTCCCCATATTTACTTTGTTTCATAAGTCAGTGTTAGGATATAGTTGTGTATTGTGTCTTTTTTAATATTGGCAACCAAAGGGGTATAATGCCATTTTGCAGCTCACTCCACCACGACCTTGGACAAGAGAGAAAAAAAATTTCTACTATGAAAAGGTCAGGTTTGGGGTTAGGCTTGGTTGATAGAAGAAACACATGTGTGGGTTCTGCAGGTATGCTGTGTACTTTGTGTGATACATACACACAGTAGGAGAATGTACATGTAGTCTGTCTCCCAATGAACATGCACGTCTGTAGACAGAGCCAGGTTGGTACACACATACATGTGTACTCACACACACACACAAAAAGGCGTAGAAATGATTTATGCGCTGGATTCCTGAGTTGCATCTCCTCACCCAGGCCAGGCTTGGGCTGCTGTTCTGAACTGCCAAAGTGCAGGGTGGTTTTAATGCTGCCTGGGTGGAAGCTTGTGTACATAGTGTGTACAGGGGCGAGTCAAGCCGCTTTACCCTTTGGCCTTTGGAGGCCTAGAGCTGGCAGAAGCTACATTATTTTATCCTACATGTATAGGCTTGTCAAAACCAGCCCGAAGGCAGAGACTCCAGCTTGTACATGGACTGGGGTTTGGTAAAATGTGTTAACTGAACGTTTACACTTGCATCCCGCCTGCTTGTGTGCAACATGGCGTATTGTGTTACTTCGCCTGTGGTTCCTCCCTAGCGGCCGAGCGGCAGGGATATTTTCATTTGGCTGCCAGGATTCTTATTGCCAAGCGCCCTGGTACCTTTGGACCGCGGTGGGCCGGTGATGTCATCCGCAGACAAGAGCGTCGGCAAGTATACCTACACACAGGTTTGTGTGGGGCTGTGAGAGAGTGCATCGGCCGCGTGCACTGGGTTGGTGTGAATCATGTGGGTGCTTGTGTACAGGGAAAGGTCTATGGTGAGAAGTGTCTATGGTACATTGTACATGTACCTTTTCATGTACGTGTACTGTAGGCCTACACTGTACATGTACAAGTACAGGTACATGTATGGTACAGACGGCGCCTGGGTAGATGGCTCATCCATGCATTCAGTGCGCATGCTTGTAGGTACATGTAGGTAATGTGTGTACATGTACGCATGTGTACACGAGTACTTGTTTTTGTGCAGGTACATGTATCCACATACATGCACAAGTAGTCTTTGTAAATTTTACGTACATGGTCTTTGCTGTACTAATTCTGGATTTTCTAAGGGCAGTCTGACCTGTATGTGTGTAATATTTAAGCACTTCAGGCTTGGATTGGTTGGTTGTTGGTTTAATTTGTCAAGAGTTTATTTGTGAATTTTGACCTGGGTACTTTATGGTATCTTTTAGAAATTCTGTGGTTTGTAAAATTTGAACAGAAAATCCAGTAATTTAATAATAAGCAGGAGGTCCTGGGTTCGACTCCCATTAGATGTAGTCCAAGTAACTTGGACTCTGCAAATCGCCTTTTTTAACATTTGGACATGGTTTGGCAATGGTGGAGTCCAAATACCTTCCGTAGGCTCTCCATCCCATTAATTCATTTCACTCAAAATACACATAGTTTATACCCAAATCAAATTCCTCTTAATTCACCTTCAAAACGGTCCTTAAACTGTCTAATGCGCCCAGCTTAGGAGTGAGAATCAGATCAGAGATTTCAATAATGATGGTAAGGTTTACTCACATTTGGGAAGAAATGAGTGATTAAAACCGTATGTTAATGTCCTTGAGACGACGTCACGGTGCGCTGGAATAGCGGACCATTCACAAAATGCATGCCTTGTTGGCACACAAGCACCGACGACTGATTCCTGAGCGCCACAATGTCCAGTAGCTGTGTTCACACCAAAACTGTACTCTAAGCTCCAAGACAAGACTTCAAGCTGACGACAAGACCATTTCTGATTTGAAGGGGAAGTTTCTCTTTTATTCCCAGAAGTGAGCAAACCCAACCATTGTTATTGGAATCTCTGATTCTCACTTAATCCAAAACCGGACACATTAGACAGTTTGAGGACCATTCTGGAGGTGAATTCGGAGGATTTTGATTTTGGGTACAAATGAATAAATGAAATGGAAAGCGTATGGAAGGTACATTTTGTACATGTGCATGTACTTGGACTTACTGTCGCCTAACGATGTCCAAATATTTAAAAGGTGATTTGTAGAGCCCAACTTACTCGGACTTCGTTAGAGGGAAGTTTTTGTACAGGCTCTCAGACAGCACTTGGTAGTGCTTGTAAAATTTAATTACTTTGGTGACAGTTAGAACTTAGAATTTAAACCTCTCCCTTGTAGGCTCTTAGTTGAATCTTGTATGAACATGTGCCGGTACGTGTACGTATAGTTTTAGTGATTTAGTTTACTGAACAGCCTTCAATGTTTCCTGATCAGTGTGATCAGTTGAAAAGTGGAACATGTGGATTCAGCAATCATAAAAACTTAATTGTAAAAGATATTTGAATAGCACTGACCGGTGCATGTACATGTACACTGTGTGGGGCACTTGGGTTCAGTGGGCATGTGTGGACCTGCCTGTTATGCCTTTTCGCACAGGATAGAGGGTGCCGACCAGTAAGTAAGCTGTCATAGACAACAGTGATAAGTAGTATCCTCACTTTAAAATATCAGAAAAAATACAACTGTCCGTGTTCGAGCCACATATCAAGTTAAAGTTCACTTCCTTATCTTCCTCATTTTCCTTTCAATTTTTCAGTGGCTTAAGCAATGAGTTTTGAAGACATTTCTCTCCAGAGATAATCATCCCTCAAAACAGTTTGGAGGCTTATCGCCATTTTGAAAAATGATGCCTACACTCCATTGCAAAATGGAGCGATTGAAAATATTCAGAAATACAAGCTGGCAGTCCTGCTCCTAGATACATACGTCCTCCTTTACAAACCACCCAGTCCACCTCATGAAATGTTCTAAAAGCAGAGAATTTGACAGCCTACTAGTATAAATCGTGATTCGGTCTGCACAGGCAATTTTGGACCTATTTACTTCTTCCTGTACCTGAAAAAATGGGCGTGGCAATGTTGTCTTGGCCGCCTAAGATGCTAAAATGTTATTTTGTTCAAAGAAAATGGGAATTTGCTTCATGCTCTGTTAGAGAGACACTGGTTTGTACCAAATAAATTGTAATTTTTAATTTTGATCCCATTGGAACTGCCACAAAAAACAAGATTCTCATTCCTGCCCTGAAACTGAAAAAAAAAAATGGGCGTGGTTCAATTTATTTGAACCTACCAAGTCCTTGACATGTAGCGGTACAGTGTACTTTAATGAAAGCTAATTGGATCATAGGATTCACAATTCATTCATAGAGAAGTCAGATTAAAAAAAATAAGCTAGAAGTTGTAGTTTAAATCCATCGGTCGGATTTTCTTTTGTTTTCTTTATTTTTCTTTTTTGAAAATATTACATTAATTTTTGTTATGATCCAAAAATTGGTTTTGTGTAATTTTTGGTTTGGTGATTTCTGAAGAGTCTTGATAAGTTAAAAAGAAGCACTGTTGAGAGTGTGATTATGCAGTGTTGGTACTTGTAAGTAGTATTACATACATGTACATGTATATACATGTATGTGTAACATCTGCAGAAGTGAATCTAACTTCATTGCTTTGTGCAAACTTTGACGAATGAGTGCTCACCAAAAAAAGAAAAAAAATACCCACATACCCCCCTCCCCCAATTAGTTTCAATATAATAGGAAATGCAACTATTTTTTTGTTTGGCCTTGTTAGTATGTACCGCCACATACAGGGATATTCTCATAAATAACCATAAAAAGCCAAGGGAGTTCATTAGGTTTTGAAGTACCGGTATTGTAGAATGTACCATTGGTTAAAATGGAAAGTGTTTGATTTTGGAAGACTCGGAAGACTTCCAAACCTCCATAAGTTTGTTGGTTTAATGACAGCACAACCAGCTTCCCATTTGTACACTGTTTGTGCCCTTCTTGAGTAGCGTTTACCCAGAGTGACATGCTCTGAGATGCACACGGTGCTGAGTCCCCACAGAGAGACACTGGACGTGTGTGCAGACGTGACATGCCGAGACGCACACGCGAGTGCGTGTCTGCATGCATCCGTGTACTGCACGCATCACTGGGGTGCACCTATCTAGTAAGAATATCCATTCCTGTTTCAATTACCCCACATCCGCCCGGCCAATTTGTCAGTGGAACCCTAACCCCGAGCTTGACTCGCGCTAGTGCAAGCGGCAATCGTTATCCAAAGGGGGGGAGGGGAGTCTGTTGTTGTTTTGTCAGTACAGTTAGTAAAGCTGTAAGGTTCAAGGTGCATATGTTTGTTAGCTGGTGGCCATGGAAGCAGCCCGCTGAACGATTCTGAAAAGTCTTCTGCTGCAGGCAAGCTGTTGTAAAATGGTTCAGTAGCAGTACTGACATGCTGCAGTGAATAGGGGCCTACAGACAATGTTTCTGATTGCTTGAGGGCACCGTCACTGCGTTCCTTGGTATAACGGTACATTGGACAACTTACAGAACAGCATGTAGTGTTATTGAAACAAAAGTGACATTTAATGATCTTGTATCTCATGTTTATAGGACCGGTAACTTGTAAAAAATGTAGGAAGTCATCTGAATTTGACATTTTATACCAAAGTTGATCATACATGTACATGCCAGTAGTCGAAACATATCCCATACCTACGGGTACATGCATGTAGGTTTTGCAAACTCAAGAACTTCAAACATATTGTGCCACAAGTGTGGCAAGATGAAAACATGATGGGAGACTGTAGCTGTTTTGGCTTCAACTAAAGTGGCTGTAATTGTAGGGCTGGATTGTGTGATGTGACACTGCCGTTGGTCATTGCTTGTTATCACATGTTTAGTGTGATAGTGTTCCAATGCCACTCCTGTCAGAGTTGTATAGTACATGTACTTGTAGAGCAGTTTTAAATCCCTGTTCTTGACAACACTGGAGTAACACGGGAATTGTGTTCTTGAACAGGCATGTACCTGTCGTGTTGAGACAAAGCAATGCAATATGGCCGACAAATCTCACATTTGGCACTATTCGGAAGCTGAATTTGAAACAGATCAAAATGTGGCCCTTATAGCAGCCCGTCTTTCTTGGGAGAAAAGAGTAAGAATCCATGGGTTTAAATGTACATGTAATTCCGGCCGTACAGGAATCAGAATTCATATCTCATTTTTGTCTTTCGACCAAGACCTTGCATATGCCAGTACATACGCGTATTCTGCACAACACCATTTTGTTGTAGCTACACCTTGCTCAACCTTCCAACAACCGGGGAGTGAAAAATTCGATCTGCAAACACCCTCTCCGGTCTGTTTGTCACATTCACGACTGCCATTGTCATGTCAGGTCAACCCGAGTGCTGTCAAGAACAGGGATTCAAAAATGCTGGCAGAGTTGCGACATGAGGTTGTGTATAATTTGGTGTAAGTGCCATTTTGTGTCAATTTTGTCCAATGCCGTGCATAGAGTGCGCCAATCAATCAGAAAATGCTTTAAAATGTAGTGCACTCAGTTGACTTGACAACTGGCAAATCAAAGCTGGACTGTCATCCAGTGCATAAACCCTGGTGCTGACTTGGAAACAAAATGGCATCTACTACAAAGTTGTTTCAGCTTTCTTATTTATGGCTCTGACATGGGGCCATCAGAAAGAGCCTCCAGAATACTCAGTCTCATTTTCAGTGTGTAATTCTCAGTGAAACAGTTTTCAGCATGTCAGGACATCAGAAACATGAACATTTTTGGCATCTGTGCATTAGAATTCAGCGTGTGCTAACCCATTTACACGATAGAGAAATTGAAAGTCTCTGCAACTGTGCAACATATGGTAAAGATAACAACATGGCACTTCCTTTTGATATTTCCTGTTTCTGTGTTGCTCTCTTGCCCTTTGTTACATCACAAAGTGTGAACACAGCTGCATGACAATGTTGAATAACTTCCTCCTCCGAGATATTCACCCAAGTGTTTTGACAAGTTGTGTTTTTTTTTCCCCTCCGCCCTCAACAGGTTTCTCCTAGGCCCTGCCCCCCCTCCCTCTACCCATGTTGATGTAGGCCGTACGCTTTTTCGTCACTGTGAAGCATGAGTGCAGGTGGCGCTATGAACAACCAGAACCCACGGCGACGGAAGAGGCCGGAGAAGGGGCCTGGGTGAGTTACATGTACCATGGAGTATTGGAGGCTCTGATAACAAGAGACTTCACAGCTGGGGGAAAAAAAATGGGCAACTGAATCATTTGGGGCTGTTATTTCACAACGAAGATAGTTGGCAGCACACATCTTAATTATACATTCATAAACATGGCAGCAGGGAAGATTACCACACAGTTCCATGATTATATTTCCACCTTTTTTCTAACCTGCATAGTGGTAGTTCTCTGCACACACCTCTTTTTTTTTTAGTAGTTTGCCTTATCCCTGAAGTGCCAACTGGTAGAAAGTGACGCTTGCTTGCTCCATCTGTGTTTGTGTACAAACCTATGGAAAGGGTGGAACACAGCAGAACACTTTACCATTCGCACATCTGCATTATACATGTACATGTAGTCCGTACCAGTTTGGACTGAAATGCTATTCTGCGCCAAACTGGAATGTTCAGCCAGTGTGAACATGATTATTTGGTTTTGGTTCATATAAACGGTGCCCTCTTGTGCCCAGAAACTGCAGATGGTTCTTGCCATTTGAGAAATGGCCAAATCGGTATTCCTCTCACTTCCAGGAAAATCCTGCACTCTGAAAATACAAGAGGCTTGTACCATGCAGTGTAAGGTATCGGGGTAATGGGACATGTGCTTGGAACTCTACAAGTTGTTCCATTTGTATGTGAATGCTAAGCAGACAAACCGCTTATCAAACTTTTGCAAAGCAGACATCTTCAGTGGACCAGTCTCTAGCAGCGTACAGTGCATGGAATTTTGGTTGGTAATCTGCTTGTACGTAGCATAAGGCTGTGCCGCATATCGAAATTACCGAATATTCAATAATCAAGTTGAATATTATTTTTTCGAATTTGAATATTTGAATGCAAAATTCATGAAAAGGAAGGGAGAATTTTATTTTATTTTAAATGAGAAAAATTGCACTCTGGAGGCTTGTCCCAAGTAAATTCAAATGAGAAGCGATAAAACCTTACAACGATTTAAAAAGTACGCTTTTCATTAAAAAGTTTAAAAGGAATATACATTTTCAACAGGAAAAGAACTATTGCTCGTCTCTTAAATCTTGTTAAATCATGGCTGGAGATACTCGTACACGTGAGAAGCTGTGTAAAATTGTGTGCGTTATTGCAACTGAGTTTGTATGTGATTTATTCCTCAACAATCTGCCGGTCGGTACGACCGAATATTCGGTCGAATCGAAGGTCGAAAATTCAAATAAGGAATTATTGGAATTGACTCAGCCTTAGCATAGCATATCATTTCCTACTGGTATGATCTTTTTGAAATTGGCCTGCACTGACTTCTTCATAAGTGCATGTATTTGGTCTTGAATTGTTATTGGTAGCTGGCAGCCTTAACCTCAACAGTCCCAAATCCTCAAATTTCAATACGATTTTGCATACACCCTTGAGGGTTAGGGTTAATGTTTATTCCAATGCGAGTTTTTATTGGTTGTACGTATACATGGCAGAGTCTACCGTCAGTAAGGATTTGCAACTAAAGTGGATGTTGTCACTTCTGAGACCCCGATTCGCTGATCTATTTCCTCTGCTAATCGCTCCGGTGGTGAGTAAGGGGGGATGATGGCCACTCAGTTAGAAATCCTACCTGATGAAGAAGAAAAGAGTTTTAAAAAGAGTTTAAAAAAAGAAAAGAAAAAAAAAACAGGGAGGGATAAATGAACCAAGTCACAGGGTGTCAGAGGTTGGGTGAGCTTTAATTGCAAACACATGCCGGCCACTTATCCGTAAGCCCTGGGTTTCCGTTGATTCACGGGAAAAATCTGGATGCTGACATTCCGGAGTTACGAAAATTGGCAAGTGTGTGTCCCAGGCCAGAGTTGAACTGTGCTGCTAACCAGATGACACTAAGGAAGTACTCATTTTATCTTTTCCTTATCATTCAAGAAGAGATAATACATGTGCGTGTAGATGTGCTAATAAAACCGAAGTTCCAAAATGCATCGTATTATGTTTAAAAGCTAGCATTTTGTAACTGAGAAATCGGAGAACGCTTGTTTTGCAAAGATTAATTGAAGCCGGGTACATATATACATGTACATGTACCTGTTTCCTACGTGGTTTGGGTAGGTGTGGAACCATGTTGGCCATTTAAAGCGGTAAGGCAGAAGTAAATTTAGTCTCCTCAGTATTCCTCAGAAAAGTGGCCGGCACTACCCTTTCATGAAATAAACGGAACCGGAAGATCATTTGTATTGTTTTCTCTCATCAGTCATTGGTCTGTGATTGAAATAATCAAAAATGGTTTGGATGACCATCCCCCACAAAAAACAAGTGATTCCAGGTTCTAGACATTTGACATATTCTGACTAAAATCTTCCATGCGCTAGTACATGTACCTACCCGAAAGTCTGCAAATCAGTCCATATATTTCTCACTTAAAAATCATCCCTATGCATATCATCCAATGCACAGTCAGACTGTTTTTTTTTTCAACTGAGCCCCAAGTGTAAGTATGGGTAGAATTGCCCTGCAGAGTGGTCAGGCCGCTAACCCACGTAGTATCATTGATTGCATGGCAGACTGTCCAAGGTCACTGTTGCATCTTTTATTTGTGTGAACACAGCCCATTACAGTTTCACTCTTCTGCGGTCCAGGTTCCAGCAACCAGTGTTCCATTCATGATTCATCCTTCTCCCACTGTCCCTACCCCCTCCCCCATTTCCTAGGTTGCAACCCGTTTCACAACTTCCACTGACGGTGTTCTTTTGTGCCTCTGTTCAGCACAGGATGCTTAACCCATGCAGGCATGCATTTACATGTAACTTGCTCAGTGATTCATTCTATGAAGGAAAACATTCCCCAAACTGGTCCCCTTTGCACGGTTCCCATCGCGGCAAGACGCTCGGAGCGAACATTTCTCAGAGTGGGTTCTCTCCACAAGGAAGCATCGAGCCTTGCTCTCCCTAGGGACGTTCAAAGGACAAACACTGCCCATGGGTGTTCCTGTCTCATTACTTGAATACACAATAGCTCTCAGAACACTTTTATGTGGAAGAGAGCGTGTAGTCAGTAGCATAGCGCTGTTTTTCAATGCTATGGTACCTCCATGGTAATACCAACAGTACCGGTATTTCACAAACTTCAGTTTTCATGTAAAGGTAGGAGTGATTTTTAAAGGCCTCCATACATAAATTGTATTGTGCTTACGTACATGAAGTGAAAGTAAAATCAGTGTTGCTACTATTTTCTCACCTCACCAATCTGTTCTGTCTCCTGACTGGCAGATAGCCTGTCACACGGTATGCACTGCTTGCAATGATTTACCTGCTTCCAAAGATGGTGCTGTTGATAAGCAGTGTTTTGTCCTCAGCAGAACCAGAAAATTGAGCCCAACAGAACTACTGGTAATTTTGCCCAGTATAGCAATCTGTCAAGCAAATCAAAATGTAGCTAAGCTGAAGAGATCCATGGCCAATAGTCTTAGCCTTAACTCTAACAGTCCTCAGTCCTCCAACAGGTGAAGGATTGAGGACTGTTAGGGTTAAACCTTCTATGGTACTCAAAACCCATCCTTTTGGAATTTGTTGGATATGGGAAGTGAGGTTTAACCATTGTTAAACAGTCCTGTGTCAGGCAGGACGTGATACCTTTTGATTTTGGAGATTAAGCAAAAAAGCCTCAATTGGGTCAGTTTCCTTTTACTTTATTTCGTTCCTTCCCTCCTCCACCGTCAGTTCCAAGTTTTTAGGAGAGAAGCGCCGTCGGGAGCAGGAGACGTACTTGGAAGAGCTGGCTGAGCTAATCAGTGCCAACCTGAGCAACCCTGAGTCCCTCAACATGATGCCGGACAAACGAGCTATGCTCCTGGAGGCAGTCAACAAGTTTAGGCACTACCGCTTGCAGCAGCAGCAGCAAGGTAAACAAGGAAGGAGGCGGGGTCTTGACCGCCTGAACTGGGAGGGTTTGTGGATGAGAAGCTTATCTGCTTGCTGAGATTGCAATCACAGCGGTGGTCTGGGAAATACCATCTCCCCCCACTTTTCCCAGAGCCCAAAACATCTTTTTGAAAACTGTACTGACAGAGAGGCAATTTTGGGCCTCTTTCTTTTCTGTCAGTTGTACAAGTGCATGTAAACATCCTCTAAATGTTGCCCCAACTCTTAGAAAGGCCATTGAAGGTTCAATTTTGGGGTACATGTATCTCTCCCCCGCCCAAAATTTTGACCCATCAAAATTTGATTCTGGATGTACCCTTTGGTGTTTGGATTGGAAGCTCATCTTGTCCAATGTGGAAACAGCAGCATGGTAAAAGGGACACCACAGAAATCTTGAACACCTGCAGAATTCTCAAATTTTGAAGCAAATCTCCTTGTAGAGATTGCACCAGCAACAGTAGGAAGAGCAGTGGTAAGTTGAGAAGGGGATCTTTGAGGTCCGAATTTGCATGTCTTTTTTGACCTCTGACCCCCTGACCTCTCTTGCAGACCTGGAGCAAGGCAGCGAAGTCCAGCACAGCCACGTCTCCTCCAGCAAGCCTGGCATGTTGTCCAGCGACTCCCTGGGCAATGCCCTTTTGGAGGTAAGGCTCTTATGAATTGAAGACATTGTAAGGATTTTTTTTAAACAGAAAGAAAAAAAGAGTAGCTGATCTATTGCATTTCTAAGTCAACAGACTTCAGGCTTTTGGTTTCTCTAACTTTTGAGTGGATCTGGGATTTGGAGAATTTTTGGGGGAAATGGAGCCAGGTTATTGTTAATTTTCAGGGGGCACGTTGCCTCTCAAGGATAAGTGCTATAAAATGTTCTGTTGCTTTCCTGCACAGTGGGGAATTTGGAGGAATCTCAGCCGAAGCTGCTCAAGGAGCTGAGGTACATTCAGGATTAAACCTTTCTGCTTCTTGAATATGTCTACTATGTAGAATTACAGTCCTTGGTTCTGGAGTGCTGCATTCAGGCAGTGACAGACTGTTGAAATAACTGGTGCCCATTAAATGCAGCGACGGACTGTTGAAATAACTGGTGCCCATTAAATGCAGTGACAGACTGTTGAAATAACTGGTGCCCATTTTTGTATTTTGCGACAATTATTTCTACTCACCATTTGCTCTCGTACTCATCATACTTTTAGCTTGGCCTGTCGTGGTAATTTGAATTTTTTATGGCATATGAACAATTTGGAGAAAGGTCAAGAGTCAGATTCGTGGGGTGAGGTTGGGGCATCTGACTGATATTTAAGTATTTGAAGGAGTGAACCCATCAGGAGCCATTGGGGTTAGACAAGAGACATCTGTAGGGATTCTATTTCAGCGTTATCAAGTCGTGGATGCAGATTTGGGGGTCAAAAACAAGATAACGGGCAAAAGTGGAATGTAGATGGGCCTGGTGATGTCATGGAAAGTCGTGGTGTTTCTGTCTTGTCTGTTGATGAAGAAGGGAACTGGTGTGGGGATTTTTGTCAGATGTGCTGCCTGGACGTGGCTTGGATGGCTGGTTTGCCTATACCGGCACTTGACGAGAGGTGGTGCGGTGAACAGCGCCCCCTAGCTGCGGATTGTCAGAGTTCCACACTGTGCTGATTATTTGCTTCAGACTGTAAAATAATGATGGAAAGTGCAAGCATGCAGCTTGTAGACGAGGCTCCTTTGGAACAACCCAAGATCTACAATCAAGACTCTCTACTGAGGACTTGTCTTATGGTATCACAGTTTTCACCAGACTGAAAAACAAGAAGACGTAACATGAATTGTGTCATTTGAAATCGATACTGTTTCTCTGTAATTTCAATTTAGATTGAATAAAATTACTGGTACTTGGGAGTAATCTTCAAATAAGACTTAAAGGTTTTCATGGTGAAAGAAACTAGATTTATAGTAAAGATTGCGGTAACACCATGTATTTATCTCTTCTTTGAGTATGTGTGGTTCCCCGGTTCTTCTCAGAACCACACATACTCAAAGAAGAGATGAATACATGGTGTTACCGCAATCTTTACTATAAATCTAGTAATCTTCAACTTGGAACAGTGGTTTGGTTTGATTTATCGAATTTGCAAGAAATGCTGTCATTCATTCAAAGCATCTGTTAACGTGTCCTTTTTGCAATCAGTTGAAGCTTAAGACATGTTCGGGTCAAAACCCCCTGTAAGAGGCATGAGGGAATTTGGTCTTAATACAGAAACCTTTCCTCAGCCAGCTTCTTTCCTGGAAATTCTGTGCACCGATAGTAATTTAGGTCCATGTGGTCTTCGCTGCAGCACACGGCAATGGAAACCAGATTGTAGCTCAGGCGCCCTCTGTTGACTCGGACTCCACTCCAATCTTTGCTTATCGCCACCTCCGCAGTCTTTTTGAAGTTGGTCAATTTGTGCCCATTACGCTTGTGGGCGGTGCTAGATATTCAAGTTGATAATTTTTTCACAGTCCCGTGACTGAAATCTTTCAGTCCATTCAAGCACCCCCGTTGGCATCAGGGAGGGTAAATTTGCCGCCTCCGTATTTTTCTGCAGTTTCATTAGTTGGCCGATTGTTCTGTATTACGTTTGTGGGAGGTGTTCAAGATTCAGATACATGTGCTTCAAAGGTTTGCTATAAATCTTGGTTGTGCAGAAATATAACAGTTTCGTCTGTATTTTTCTATTTTTTGTGTAAACTTGCATGGAAACAAGTGGAGATAAATTTGGGTAAATATAAATGGATCAGTGTTGCAGAGAACTGTAATCGTTCCTCCAGAACAGGTTAGCACACGAAATGGGGCACAGATGGATTTTGTAGGAGTCAGAAACCCACCAAGCAAAAATGCCTGGTAGTGGTTGTTAATCTGAACAGTCTTCAATCTCTAACCTTCTGGAGTCTTGAGGACTGTAAGTGTTAAGATGAATAATCTCACAGACAGTATGTGACATGGTGTAACCTAAACATCTTTACCCTCTCTGCTGCTGCATTTTATTTCCAAGTGTTCGTTGTATTTCTGCCACAGCCTCCAAGAAGTCCTCTGTTCCTGTTTCGTCGCACAGTGCGTGCACATGTACATGTACGTAACATGTTTTATCCTTTTGATTTTTTTTGGCCAGGCGCTTGATGGTTTCTTGTTTGTCGTCAACAGTTCGGGAGAAATTGATTTTGTGACTGAAAATGTTGAGATGTATCTGATTTATAAACCGGTAAGTCTTTTTTGGTTGTCATTAATTTGTTTTCAGTCATGGAATTGAAAGTTGATACAGTAAATGATGCATGAAGATTTACATGTATATGGAAGGAGCTTAACAAAGAGAAATGACTGGACGTTGCATTCCACAGAACTGTTGGTGGTATTTGATAGCCGTGGTCCAATCTGCCAGATAAACCTTCAATTGGAAGAGCATTTAAAAAACTTCCACGATTGAAATAAGTCCAAACAAAATAATATGTGCACTTCCTAGAACATCGAAACAAAAATGGCTTTGGTAGGTTGGTAGCATTGTTGTTTTACTCCAATTTTTCAGGGTTAAAATACCACTAGGGTTGGAGATTGTCATTTACATTTTTAAAGAACTAGCATGACTTTTTGGACAAGTCAAAACATAGTAACCTTTGAATTAAGGTTTAAGAGGAAATTTGTAAAATCAAAGCTCAATTCTTAATTTTTGCATGGGTTTTACAACACGAGCAATACATTATTTGAAAGACTTTGCTTTACATCCCCAGTTGTTCTACGTATTCTTTGTATACATTTGACTTTGTCTACAGCACTCACGTTTACAGTGCTTTTTGGATACATTGCCTAAAATATGAACTCACAAAAATGTGAAATGGTTTCTGATACAATGCTCCAAGAAGTTTCACCATGGGTTTTTTTTGCAAAGCGCAGTGGTACATCGGCATGAATGGAGTTCAGCGGCCATGTTGATCTGCCACTGCTTCAACGTTCGACTGCTAAAAATACAAGCACAGAGATTTCGAAACAAAATGGAAAAGCATGTATGTAAATGTACATGTAAAGAAAAATATTGTTCTGTGAATTAGCTCACAGATATATCTTTCCGTTAGTTTGGATTGTTTCACAGATTC
Source organism: Acanthaster planci (assembly GCF_054643075.1). Taxonomy (NCBI): domain Eukaryota; kingdom Metazoa; phylum Echinodermata; class Asteroidea; order Valvatida; family Acanthasteridae; genus Acanthaster; species Acanthaster planci. The sequence goes on from NC_141778.1 coordinate 1,732,546, forward strand.
AGGCTGTCAAAGTTTGCATTGTCTTCATATATTCAATGTGTAGAAACTAGTCCAATTTGTTTTAGAGTCTCCTAATGTTTGTGTTAAAGTGAGTTGTCATAGGTTGCTTTGCCATCATTCTATTGACTCCAGGAATTAGTGTTGTGTGGATTGGAGTTCAATATATTACAGTCGCTTATTAAATATACGCATAGTGGAAACCTGCCACAGTTAGTAGTACACATCTTTACAAAACAATTTCGCTTGAACAGAGGAAATTTAACCCCTGACTTGTGGAATGCGTTAACAGCACCTTACCTACCACATATACCCGGTATCTCCCTTGTCAGCTATTGTTTCTGTTTTCAGCACCTTTGCAGAAACAGTGGAATTTTGGGAGACAGAAATCATTGTTCAATGATTGGAGATCTATAGCCTTGTGGTCCGACATGTGGTTGTGGAGTTTGTGTGTAGGTTGTGGGGTTGTAATGGGCTTTTGTGTCCAGAGGCAGGACACTTTGCCAATAATTGCCTCTTTTCTACTCCATGAATAAATTAGGACAGAGTTGATTGTTGCATTTGATTTAGCCATTTGTGCTGAAGTGAGAGTTCACACTCCCTGTAAAGCTGAGGTGTAAGGAATGTTTGGAAAGCCTGATGAATAGGGGTAACAACCAGACAACAAGGTGATTGCCAAAATCTGCATAAAGGGCTGTCCATAAAGTACGTATGCACGAACAGGGGGAGGGGGTAGGTGCCATTGTGTATGCCATGCATACAGAAGGGGGTTTCAAGCGCCCTGTTGGTACCATACGCAAACTGAAAATTTACCTTTAATGAATCTTCATCCTAGCAATACACTTTGTCAAATAACCACCAGAATCAGCTTTTGTGCGTTGAAATTCAAACATAGTATTCTCCACCATCCACCGTACCATTTATTCTCCCATGCCAACACCCGTTATAAGTAAACCTCAACATTACTCATGACACAAAGACCGACAGCGTCTTCTGGAATCGTGGAATGCATATGCGTACAGGGAAGAGGGTTGGAGCCACTGCATACGCCATGCGTACAGTGGAGACGGGGTGTCGACAAAGCCGGCATTTCATGCCTATGTACTTTATGGACGGCCCCAAACTGTGATTTCCTTGTTCTCTTCTTTAATAATCAGGAGGATCTGATTGGGATGAGCATCTACAATTTTATCCACATTGGGGACCACAATCAATTCCATAACTGTCTGCTTCCAACCTCAACTCGTGAGTATTCTGTCATTTGTCAAGAACCAAAGACATTGACCAACTCCTTCGGCCTTGTGTCACATAGCAATTAATCTGCTCTCTTCAGAGATGTTCATGTTTAAATCATAGTTTTGGCCAAGGAGATAGCACCTCTAATTAACCATTAACCTTATACCTCAGCTTTGAATTGTGAAAATGGATTTATCTTTTCTTTGTGTTTAATATTGCTAGGCGGCATCAGACCAGAACTTTCATTCTTAAATTCTTTCTTAGTTAATTACAATTTCTAATTTTATTTCTCCATTGTCCACCGTTCCGCCCTGAAGTCATCCAATGTCAGTCCTCTTAAATGAGCCCAACTCCCAACTTGTCGTCATCTTCCAAACTTCCTTCCATTCAGGAATGCCAGGTCTTAGGCAAAAGCCTGATTTCAGGCTTTTCTCTGAAATGCCAGCTTAATGTCAGGCCTTAACTAGACCAGGACAGGCCTCCCTGGCCTTATTTTTAGCTTCAGGAAAACCTGACCTATCTTCCTCTCTTCAAATCCTGCCAAACCTTAAAATGGGTTTGAAGGATTGTAAAGGTTGGAATTCAGCAGTTGAAATGAAGTATCCTTGAGACATCTTCCCCTGCAAGTTTTGAGTTTCAGTGTAAAGAATGTCATTAATGTTGCCACTTTTCTCATCCTCCCTCCCATTTTGGGGTATCTCCTCCCCCTTCCAATCAACCCACCTCCTTCCCTGGGAGCAGCCGGGATGTGGTCCCAAGACTCCAGCTCTCCAAGCAGCCGCAATCGCTCCTTCACCTGCCGCATGCTTAAAAAGCCAGTTGACGAAGAAGACACCCCAGAAGCAGAGCAGCACTACGAGAACCTCAAGTGTTCGGCCATTCTGAAGCCTAAAGAAGACGGACAGTCTTCCAACTCCACAGAGAGTGGTGAGCATTGTTCTTTCGGGTAGATACTTCTCTCGACAAGGGCAACTGCTGTCTCCAAAACAGGACTTTGGACTCTGGATTTTTGAAATCCATTACTACTGTGCACCCAATGCCCATGTAAACATCTGTGTCAGTTGTGCTCATTCAGATGAAACTTATGTGTGCATTCCTTGCACTCCTTCAATGTTTACAGCTCACAGTATGTTGTTACTAGGTAACAAAACAGCCCCTGCCATTCACACAGGGAATCCATTCTTCTAACCAGTTTTTTAACAGTTTGTGTTTCACAAAACTTTGACAACTGTATAAGTAGACATCACAGCTACTTGTTTTATGCACATCAGTAAAAACATACCAAGGTCTTCCTTTCCATGTATTACATTGACATTCAGATGGACACAGATATTAAGCTCTTGCTGCTGGGGGAAGTTATCAATGTTGATGATGCTGGTCCGGGATAATTATCATTTTTCAAATTCTTTAAAAATTCTTATCTTCATTCACTGGACACTTACAAACACGTGAAGGACTGTCTGGTGTCCACTCTAGCCTGACAGACAAAATCTATTGACGCCTGAGTATTTCAGCCAGGCCTGCAGCCTTGTAAAAAGAGCCCAGGTTGTGCGGTGTTATATAGGTTTCTTTTGTTCACGAACCTGGCTCAGTGCACTGCTGACCTCTTTTCAATAGGGGCCAGACTAGCGTGCAGCGGTGCCGTGTGGCTCATGGCTGCGGTGGTGGAGCGCTTTTGTCCCCGGTGGTAATCCGTTCACTCTAAATGCCCCAAACCGTGGTATACTGTTTCAAAACAAGGCTGGATTATCTCCACTTTTGAGAGTGAAAAAATGTCGGTAATGCCCAGCAGCCTGGTCTTTTGTTCTGAGTACGGTCTCTTGTTACAAGGCCCTGTTCCCTTTGTCCGAGTTCGGAGACCCCAACCACGCATATAAAGCATACGTGTCCGGATCCAGAATCCCCAGCAGGAAGTGGTTAAGTTTGGAAAACGACAGCTTCGTCCAATTCTCATGTAAAAGATTGATTGGGTCCGTCATTCAGAGTTCACTTGACGGACTTGTGACCAGTTTTGATTGGTCTGATACGTGAAGCAAACTTTAAAGCGCCAAGCATTTTTCCACCACTGGTCAAGGTTACCCGGTACCAAGATTATATTTCATACAAAAGTTACCAGGGAAAATGCCCCTTGATAGTACCCAGTTGTAAGCATGTGTGCAATGTTCCAAGCTGCATATTTCATGCGCGCTTCACGAAGCACTGGATTTTTGTTGTCTCTCCATCAGACCCACCCTCGCATCTTGTCTGCGTTGCCCGTCGTATGGAGGACAGCGCCACCACTGGCGGCAACGCAGCAGGCAGCGCGGGTGCCGCCATGTTGCTGGGTGGCGTCGGTGAGGACTTCACCACCCAGCTGGACCTGAAGGCCGTTGTCATGTCGGTGGACCTGTCCCGCCTCCATCCGCCCCACTACGCCAAGGAGGATCTGGTGGGGCAGATCATCTACAAGTTCTGCCACCCCAGCGACCGGGCAGAACTCAAGAAGCACTTAGATGAAGGTAGAGGAAGACAGTTGAATGTGATTCAAGAGTTTGCATGGTGGATCTAGCAATGCGAGGCAGGTTTTGGGTAGCACCATGTGAAATCTCTTTTGTGACTGAATAGAATTCTGAAAAGGAACCAGTAGACTCAAAATTTTAGAGGTTGTGCCCTGTCCGTCAACATGAGAATTCCACAGTTGTATCCTTTTCATGTTTTACTGCTCCCAGTTCTACATAAACCCACTTCAACTTGTCATCCCTGCATTTCCTAGATGACAAACAGCATACTGTCTGAAAGACCAATCCATCAGTTCTTCTCAGAAATTCACTCATGAAAGAGATCCGTAAAAGGGCTACTCCAAACCTTGTCCCTCCTTTTCTCTTGTAGTATGTCAGAGCTCGTAGCTTGCAGCTCCACCCCGGCAAGGCTGCTTATGTTGTGTGTGTTTCCTGTTTATTAAATTACGTGGACATAGCATTTAGAAGTGGAAGGTTTGAGTTATGTCATGTACATGCTAAGATATCTGTTTGGACTGTGGAATTAATGAGAGACAGTTTGGAGGGGAACTTTATTTTTAAGCATTCATTGTCCTGACCTGTGTGCTTAGAATTGGGTTGATGGGACGTGCCCCACTCATTCAAGCTTGTGACCTGACTGTTAACCATTGTGTTTAACTTTTTTTGTGACACTACAGCCTTGGAGCAGGGAACCAGCTCCAGTCTGATGTTCCGGTTCCAGATTTACAAAGACACCTGGGTGTATGTTCAGACGACCAGCAGAGTCTACCGCAACCACTCCAGCGGGAAAGTGGAATGCTTCCTTGCCACCCACTCTGTCTTGAGGTTTGTGCAGAGCCTAACCCCTTCCCATTGCACTGCACCTCACCCCTATGTACCTCACCCCCATTCCCTATTACAAGGTTCTACCCCCAGGCCTCACCCCTTGACCCAACTCGCAGACCCCTGCCCCACCATCTCTCTCATCACATTTCTCCTATTCCCCTGTCCTTGTTGAATCATGCAGACAAAAATTCAAGAAATGATCGGGTCCCAATTTTTGCCGTCCCAAATGTTGAGATATGCAGTAATGTGATGTTTTTGTTGTGCAGAGACGATGCGTCATCTGGGAAAGTGATGAAGCAATCCAACATGCTTGGGATGACCTCAACAAGCGGCAGCAACAGCAACACTAATCGCATAATGGAGGCCCTTTCCAACTTCAACAACAACAGCAGGGCAGACCTGAACAGGATCTGCTCCATGGTGCTGAAGCGACACCAACAGAACGAGCATCAGCACCTGCAGCAGCAGCAGCAACAGCACCTGCAGCAGCAGCAACAGCAGCAGAAGGGAATTGGTTTCAGTAGCAACGGTAAAGTCCCCACCGCCAGCAATCCCAACAGTTTGCCCACTAATGCACAGGAAGACTTGGACTTGTTAAAGAGGTCCTCCCTGTCTACCTTGCTGCAGGACACCTCTGTTAGGAACTGTAGCAGTACTATGGAGACTGCGAGCGTCTACCCAGTGTCCCACAGCAGCGGGGGCAAAAGTGGTAGCAGCAGTGGCAATGACCGCTATCCAATCCCCGAGAAGATCCAGCGGATGGAGCATAGCCCGTCAGACTCAAACATAGCCTCCTCTACCGAGCACGGTGGTCGGACGCTCTCAGAGCAAAGTGATGATGGGGACGTCTTCCTCTCGGACCACCAGAATCACAAGAAGGGGAGGTTTCCGGACAAGAGCCGGCCTAAGGGTACAGGCAGCAGCAGTGGTGGGGGTAGCGGGGAGGGGTCAGGTGGTCAAGTGGATCGCGACAGCCCCAATCTGAGTCCCGACACCAACGAAGGTGTTAAGGAAACAACCAGCAGCACCTTAAGCAAGAACACTCTCCTACAGAAGCTTCTCCAGGATGACCCAGAGGATGGTAGGCAATGACATTATTCCTGTGCATTGGTTTGTGAATATAGGGCCAGTGAAGACCTTGCCCTAGAAAGGAAAGCATAGTGTTCATTAGTATTAAACCCCGGAGCAGCCCATTGAGACATGAGATGTGTTTTGTGTACTGAGCAAATGTTCTAATTTTTATCCACTGTTTCTTACAGACAAGAGTGATACAAGCAGCAGTCGGAGTAACTCGCCCTTGTGCACTGAGCACAAAAACACTTCCGAGGATGAAAAGATGGATGAGAAGACCTTCAGCCAACTTCTGAAATCTGACACTAGCAGCATTGGTGGTGGCAGTAGCAGCAGCACAGAAAAGCCATTTAAATCATCATCGGAGAGCAGTGAGAGGCCTGAAGGCAATAGCGAACAGTTGGCAGATGCTGACGGCAAGCCCCGCACGCGGCGGAAATCCATCGAGCGGGAGAACCTCATTTTAAGCAAGCTCCTGGATGGGGACTCTGGGTCCATGTTCGGAAGCGGCAAACTGCCCAAGGAACAGCCGGGCTTTGTCTGCAGTAATGTGGTCTCCACCACCACTGTGCTGCAGAAGGGTGATTCGGACAAACAGGTCGCCAAGAGTGACAAGAACACTGACAGTGGAAGCAGCAACAACAACAGCAACACCAAGAAGCGCAAGAACGTCCTGCTGCAGAAGCTTCTCATGGAGGATTTGCCAACCATCGAGAAGAACCGTGACATTGAGGCTACATGTCAGGAAAGCACGACGTCACCGACTGTTACTACCACCAAGCCTGGCGTGCCGGGCTCCCAAAAAACGAATACTGAGGAGAATAGTGTGGACAGCTTTGGTAATGAGAGTGAAGCCGTGATGCAACAGTTCCTACAGGATGCCCCACACCTCCCTGAAGATGGCGACAGTAACCAACCCAACATGTTCATGGAAATATTGAAGGATCTGGAGGGTGTGCATGACCTGCCTGAGGCCCACATGCAGTCCCTCATGAATGCCCCGGACAGCAGTTGTCAGACCCAGACCCGATATCCCGCCCAGAACAACGCCACTCTTGGGTCAGGGGTGCAGACGCCCCAGAGCAAGATGCCCATGGGACCAGAGACCCTCCCTGGCCCAGGACCCCACCAGAGACCTGACAGCAGTGGGGGGCTTGCCAATGCTACTCTGATGGGCCAAGGAGTTGGACATGAGCCTACCAACTCCATGCACTCCAGGAAGTCGCCTGGTGTGAACTCGCAGCACCGCCAGCCGGTCAAACGGACCAACTCTAGGGACTCCTACAACAGTGGCAGCGGTGGGATGCACCCCAGTGCTGGTAACTTTGGCCGTTTTGGCTCCTCGCAGCCAGACTGTTTCAGCATGGAGGGTATGCAGAATGTCATGCCACCGAACCAAACAGCACCCATGCAGACCTCAATGTCACAGTTACCCCTACAAGGAACTGGACAGCAACACTTGTACGACCAGGATCATATACAGGTAGGTCACAGGTATTTCTGCCAAGAAAAATGTAACAGGCTTGAAGTCTTTTGTTTGCTGCTCAGCCCAGCAAAGTGAAACAAGTTCCCAACTGTTTGAAATTGTTGCTTAACCCCTTCGCTCTGGGACGTGGCTAGAGCCGCCGTAAAAATTGAGATCCTCAGCCCGCTTTTCAGCTATTATTCTCGGCCCACGCTCGAGCGAACACCGTGAAAGAAGGCAGACCCTGGCTCTTGTATATATGGTGATTGGCCTTTGGCCCAGAAATGAAAAGACCGAATTTGCATCATAATAACCAGCTTCACAACAGTCCCCACTTTGAAAAGAGGAAACGGGAATGTGGAAGCGTGAGTAGAGCCTCATGCCACAGAACAATCAGCCTTTTCACTGTGTAATTCAAAGCGTGCACACGCAGGGCGACAAACCGTGAATTTGCGGTTTGGCAGGTGGCCTTCATGGCCAAGCGAGGCTGGAATTCTTGGAGTCGGCTTTCGGAAAGAAATTCCTGTGGTCAAGGGGTTAAGACTGCCCTACTTTTTGTAAAGGCCAGTTCACACCACAAGCAAATGTGAAAGCGAACAACTTTGATGTCACGAAAGATTTGCAGGGAAATTTTGCTCGAGTTGAAATGCATCAAATTTTTGCCAATTTGCAGTGCAAACATTTGATCTGAAGTCACAAATTCATATTTATGTTGGCTTTCGAGTGAAGTCCGAACTGGCCTTTGCATAGAATACCAGAATTGTAAAGAGACAGTTCTGGGAGATAATAAATGTTGGGGGTGCACCGAATTGTGAATTGTTCCTATTCATCTTTATCTGGGTACAATTTCACGTAACCCACTCACATAAATTATTTCTTTAAAAAATTACCTGCGTAACAAAAATTAGCAGGGAGCCGGTCACAAGCAATGTACTTTACACAAAATTTACGACTGGTAACCTGTTCCTGCTGAGCAAATATTTAGTGTGTTAAGCCAGTTTCCTTGCTGAGCTGCTTCATGTCAACCTCCCTTGTCCTTTCAGGAGAATTTGTCCGGCAACAATGGCGACGAGCATATCCTGTCGGAGGAAGACGCTGACCTGCTGCAACAGCTGCAACAGGTGCTCAACAGCAGTAACTTCCTACCAGAGCTGGAGGGCAACTTTGACATGGACAGCAACGCAGGGCTGAATGGCCTGGTGGGAATGGACCAAGCTCAGCCCAATGGAAGCAACATGCTGCAGGGTATGTTGAGCGGCCAGACATCAACACAGCCCCCCCAATCTGGCAGCTACCAGACCCAGTCCTCAACCAGCATGGGAATGCAGCAGCAACAGCAGCAGCAGCAGCAACAGCAACAGCAACAACAACATCCCCCCCAGCAGCAGCAGCAAAGGAGTCACCAGCAACCACAGCAGCAGCCACAACCAAAACAGCAGCAGCCACATTCAATGATAGGCATGGGAGGGGGTGGGGCTAGGATGGGACAGGGTGGAATGGTAGATATGCAAATGATGGGGGCGGGGCCAAACGCATCGACTGGCCCTGGCCAGCCTCGCTTCCCTCATCCACAACAGCAACTGCAGGGCACACAACCAATGGTGAGCTATTTCAAAATCGCCACATTTTATTTGAACCCTCGTTTCCTGAGGAAAAAATTTTGATTTATAACAAACTTCGTTAGGCGCTGCTTGATAATGTGCATTTCTGTCTCCCTGAATCTTAGCCCTTTTCCAAAGTTTGACCAGTTTTGACTCCATTGATGTGTCTCTTGTCAATCAACAGCAGTACAACCAGATGAACCCCATGCAGCAGCAACTGCAGCACCAGTTCACACAGCAACCACCCCAGCAGCAGCATGGTCCGGTCCCACCTCACTCCATGCCGCTCCAGCCACAGCAGCAGCAGCAGCAGCAGCAGCTGGCATCCGGGCCAGGCAAACCCTCTCAGGTGCCACCTCCACTGAGCAGTGCCACTGGCCCCGGGGGGTTCACCCGTCCACCGGCCAAGCAGCTGCGGCAAGCCATCCTCATGAGGTCTCGCTTGAAGGAACAGCAGCAGCTACAGCAGCAGCAACAGCAGCAGCAGCTACAGCAGCATCAGCAACAACAGCAGCAACAGAGGTGAGAACTTAGTGCGAGTTTCAACTTTCAACATAATGTCATGCCCGAACTGTTATCCCTAGGTATGTTTGAACTGGCTTGAACCCTCCAAGACATTCCGCTCTACAAGTGAATTCCTGAATTCAAATGAAAGGAATTACAGTCTGTGAGATCAGACCTTTTCATTCTGAGAGCTTGAATAGCTTTGAATAGCTTTGTAAAGAAAGACTTGTAACTATGAAAAGTTTGAAAAATAGTCAGATCATGTATACAATTCAATGCGTGGTTCGTTGTGAACTAATGTTGGGCGATTCCAGCATTTTTGGAATCGATTCCGATTCCGTCCAGGAATCGATTCCAATTTTTACACATGTGTGCGAATGCCATGCTGAGCATGCCCGAGATTACATCCATAATGCACTTGTAAGTTTGCTAAATACTTGTATGTGTCTTTAAAAATTATCCTCTTTTATTGCATCAGAAACAGGAAAGATTTATTATCATTATCCTGGAATACAGATGTTTAAATTGGAAATTTTAACTTCATAGAAGCACGCCATTTATGGGAAAAGATTATCAATCTACGTAGCCCGCCGGCTTTCAATTTTTTTCAGTTTTATAGAAGTGACCATGAGTTCAAATATGCGCATTTGACAAGAAAGAAACTTAATGTATGTACCTTTATTTTCATTCTGCCAAAAACGTACTGAAGAAATATTTATTTCCTTAAAAGTCCCCCCAAAAGTGACATTATTCCACTGACAATGAACTTTTATAGTTTTCTCGATTTTTCGATTGTAAATTCCATCAAAAATTGGACTACTCGCGCTCCACACTGCACTGCTTGTGTCTGTTCGTGCAGTCGCTGGTGAACATGCCTAAAGCTACATTCTTCCTATGTGTGTGCCGACTACCAGCTTCAACACGAGGCCATTAGTCTTTGTTTCAAATTGGAGATGGAAAACTTCGAGAATCGCTCATTTGACCTTTAATTCACTCAATAGGTTGAGTAAAATTTCTTTTCTTTATGGCAGAAATGAAGGATGAAAAGTAGTCAAAGATTTGTGTTTTGGCAGAGTGAATGACGGTAATTGTGTCTCACAGACTCGGAAATGAAGCATCAGCATAGAAACACTTGCAGCCGGCCCGCAACCACATGTCCAATCACCAACGGAGAGCGGTCGATGCATGCATGACTATTAGAAACACATGTATGAACACCGATCTCCACCAGGACCGATACCATTGCTGATTTCGCTAGCTTCTCTCTCTTATGAATGGTTTAGGTTTAGTTGTCAAACCCTGCTTGACTTTAAATAACTTCGGATCGCTGACTTTATGTCAAGGTTTGTGGGATTTGGGGAATTTTCCAAATGCTGGCACCATGGAAATTTTCAAATGCTTCAACAATTACTTGCGTTTCAAGTTTTTCATGGTAAAGCAAGAATTCATGTCAGGCTAAGGGCTGCATTGTTTAGGTTTTTTCAGTTCTGAGCAAATTTTTATAATATGTGACGAAGTAGGCCTACTTTTTCCACTACAGTTTGCTCGATTCTTGAAGATTAAACTGCGACGTTGGTCCAGCGGAAGATTTTTTTGAAGACATAAACACTCCAAGAATTGAGTTTCTAATTGGTGTCAATCTTTCAGATGTTGCAATTGAGTTTCCAATAAGAAATAGAGGGTAATCAGCGACAAGAAATTTCATTGCAAGGAATTTGGCGTCCGGGAAAAACTCTGATTTAATTTTCATCGCGCACAATGTAGCACCCAAATGCTCAGCATGTTAAGGAGTCACAATTGGCAGGAAGCCAACAGTGGGCCATCGGTATGCTGCGGACGAATGGGTCAGATTACTGCACGCCGTGATTGCTGTGATGCTGCTATGATTCTGCAAAGCATGTGGGCCACGTCTCATCATGGACTTCAATTTTTGGCAATAAAAATAAAGCCGTGCGGTTTAGGTTCCTTTATTTGGTATAAAACCACACATTTCTTCAAAAATGGATTCGTTTTAAAAGGCAGTCTTTTGGAATTGCTGGACTATTCCTGGAATCAGATCTCAAGGTTATGGAATCGGTAGTGGCGTGGATTCGATTCCTCAAAAAAGTGGAATCGCGACTCTGATTGCAAATGAGGAAACTGATTCTACCCGATTCCAGTGTGGATTCGCCCAAGCCCGTTGTGGACCTGCAAAAGAATTTCAAGTGAAAATGGAAATGAATGATTACAATCTAATGCTACATTGGAGCATGTATCGAAAGTTTAAGGAGCAAGGTTATCTTTATTGAGAAGAATAAAAAATGAAACAAGTGGCGTATTGAACTTGGGGTTTTAACCCTACAAACTCTGCATCCTTCTCTGAACTGTCTCCCCAGGCAATGGCAACTCCAGCAACAGCAGCAAGCGATGAGACAGCAGCACATGAACGTGGCCAACGCGGCCACTGCTAATCACCAGCTCATGGGTGGTAATCAGCCACCCCCTCCGCAGCCCCAGCCCCAGCAGCAGCAGCAACAACAGCAGGCATCACCCATGGGCATGCCTGTGGGTGCCGGCAGCCCTGTCATGAACCCCATGCAACAGAACCAGCAGCAGCAGCGCATGGTGCAGCAACAGAAGCACCTCATGATGCTGCAACAGCAGCAGCAACAGCAGACTTTCACAGGACCACAGGTTGGTGACCATATTCGCACATTTGTGGAAACAGAATCTTGCTTGCCCCGTCCTAGCATACCTGCCAACCGTTCTGATTTAATTGGAGCTGTCCAGATTTTGACGTTTTCAGACCACAAATAATCGGAGCGTTCCTATTTCCATTAATTGAAATAAAAAGAAATAAAAATAAGAAGTCCCAGCAAGAAGGGGCACTGTTTGGAGAGAAAGGGGCGCTATTTGCTGTCAATATGGCAGTTGTTACACAAACAAACATGTTTGTACGTGTGTACGAAAACAGTTTCTCTCACGTGGCTGCTTGTTTTGCTGTGGGCTTATTAAATGGGTATCCTCATTTCTGACTTTTCAATATTGGCAGGTACATGTGTGTCCAAGGAGGAGAACGTTTCACAAATTATAGAACAGGAGTTCAATTGAGCACTGAAACATTGGGCTCTTTGGTGGTAAAAATGATCCAGTAGAAATTGGAAGTCAAGAAATAGTTACACAGTTCACCTCTAGTGCATTTTTTTTTCAGACAAGTTTTGGTAAAGTTTCTTGTTGAAAGCTGCCAGAAGTGCCAGAAGTTACCAGAAGTTTTGATGTTGAATAATTATTATAGGTGAGAAAGTTTCAGATGACGTCATAGAGCGGTCAAGAATGGATGAATTGCATCCTGGAGTTATGTTTTGTCGTTTGTTTGGTTCCTATCAGGTTGAGGGTGGAGGCTTCCCCTCACTAGATACGCAAGCCTTCCAGGAGAAACTCAGCGATGTGCTGAACCCTACTGGTGGGGTACTCGCCCCCAATGTTAGTATACAGGTAGGGAGATTTTGGCAGCAGAGCCCTTTGGATATGCTTTGATTGCATTGCTTCATTTTTCTGTCTTGGCCATTTTCGCCACACTCAAACTGTTCTCCATTAGTGATATCATACCATTTACTCATTCATCACATAAAGCAAAAACACTGTACATGAAATTCATCTTCATGTGCATAACCTGTAAATGTCAAGCCATTTTCTCTACACCGGAATTGTTTCTAAGTGGAGTTTAGGGAGCTTTTTACTGAAAATCACTTGGATTGAGAACACTTTGCAATGAGTCTCTGTCATTCTTTTCTGACTTTTTCCCATGGGATGGTGGTTATAGGAATATCTTGAAAAAAACCCCAAGGTCTGCGTCTTATGTGCAGACCACGCCACAGAGATAGATCACTTTAGTTTCACCACACATGATCTTTGCAACCAACATTATCGGTGTCAGGAGTATTGAACAACTGTGATAATAGTCTGGAAGAAAAAGTAAATAACCTGGGGTTCAAACGTTGGTTTGCTGGTTTGTGCTTTTGTAGAAGTCCCCAGGGCCTTATGGACCACAGATGCCTGGTGTGGGGAACCGTCCCATGCCTGGGGGGAACCAAATGATGGGCAGTGACACCCGGCAACAGATGGGCATGAACCAGCCCTTCCCGGGCCAAACTGGTTCCAGTCGGGGCGGACCGGACTTCATGTTTGGCAACCAGATGATGCAGCAGGGGCGGCCGGGCCAGGGAGGCAGTGGCTACCAAGGCGGCATGGGGCATGCTGGTGGCAGTGGTGGGACAAACCAGAACATTTTTAACTTCCAGGACTTCAACGGGCCCGGAGGGATGGTAAGCAGAGGGGGGAATATGCCAGGGAATCCCCAGCACATGATGCCCAACTCTGGAATGATGGGACCCATGCAGCACCAGCAAGGCATGGGGATGAACCCCAATATGCCCGGCGGGCAGCACGGCATTGGTCTCAATCCCAACATGTCCCGGCCAAACTTGGGAAACCCACGACAGCAGACGCCACCCCTTACCCGTTCCCTCAGCCTCCCGACGACTAACTTTGTCTCCGGTGGCAATGCGAACAGCCTCAGCCCCGCCAACCGCCACAACCAGTACATGCAGCAGCAGCAGCCACAGCAGCAGGGAGGCTTCCAAGGCAACAACCTACGCGGGAGCCAATTCGGTGGCAGCAGCGGGATGCAGCCCCACTTCTCAGGCAACTCTATGAACATGCAGCCAGGCCAAATGGGAGGTAGTGGCGGAAGCACGCCCATGTTCTCTTCCCCATCCTCTGGCACCCAGATGCGCTGGAGCGGGCCCAATGGTGGCGCCATACAGAGGGCGCCCTTGCCTCCGCCGCACCAGAGCCAGATGTTCCCTGGTCCAGCCGGGGGAGGGGTAGGTGGTCTTCCACAGTCGGGCGAGATGATGAGAGGGATGGCCAATCAAGTTGGCGGCACACAAGACTTGCAGAATATGACAAATAGAAGGCTTAGGAGGGGAGATAGCCTGCCAGCCAACCCAAACATGATGTCTGTAAGTCGCACAACTCAGCATTCCTAAATTGCCTTAAAAGGTCTTACACTTTTCATGCTATATCAAAGTGACCGACTATTCAGTTAGTAGGTCGTGTGGAATAGTAACGGTTGATCTGAATATCAAATTTCCCAACTTTCGTATCAGTGCTCCACAAATGCTGCCCCAGCAGAATAAGGAATTACCCCCGTGGTCACTTCAAAGTGAACATTAGAATTTTAGTTAGTGACTTTGAGCCCGTACTTTATCATCTATCATAATGTATTCCTCATTCACTTGAAAAACAACCCTGTTTGCTGATGGAAGACACCAAGTGTGGTACAAATTGTAGACTTCCTGAGGACATTGCTCGAGACTTGCACAGAATAGTCACAGCCAACAGGGGCATTGGTGTCCAAGTGTTATGTAACACTTTCACAGTCACATGGCGCTCGTTAGAATGGTCAAGAGGGCATAGCTGGAACACAAAACAATAATGGTAAAGTGACAAGGAAAGCCCAAGCGGAGCAGAGTAGCAAGGCTTACGATTAGAATCCATAGCCTGACTGTCAATGAAGTGCATGATTGTGCTGCTCTACCGTAACCCCATACCCTCGTTTGCCCATCTCAGACCCCACCAAAGTACCCACTCCAGGGCTCCACAAACTCTTCCATCCCTGTGGCATCCAACCTGCTGGGCCAGAACACCATGGCGCTGGGCGGCCAACAGCAGCAACAGCAGCAGCAGGCTCCGGGGGACGCAACAAACACCAGCAACTCATACCTGGCCCCGGTGAGTAGCACCAGCAACAGCGGCAACAACAGCAACGCCGGCAGCAGTAACAAGAACCGATCCACGCCTGGCACTAACCCTTCCAACCTAGACATGTTGAGCCTGTCGATGGATCTTTTTGAGCCTGGTAAGTCAAAGGACCTTAACGTTGCGTAGAGTAATCAAAGAAAGGAACAGGAAGCACAAGGACCATTCAAATAGTTGATTATGCAATATTTGATTTGAAAGTTCAAACAGTAGGAGATTTGGGAGATAACTGGAACCTTGTATTATCAGAAATGAAAACAATGAAGAACACAGATTGGGACCTGAAATTTTCCTTGCTATCAGCAGAATCTTGCATTAAGCAGAATCTTGCATTGATCACTTGGTGCTGGGCCCATTTATCCGTGTTTATTCTGCAGGGCCAGGTGATTTGTAATTTTTTTTCTGTTTTCAAAATTCTTTAAAAATTCATATCTTTTTTTCCTGAATGCCTAAACCCCATCGAGTGACTGTCTGGTGGCTACTCTAATCTGACAGACAACATCTATTGACACCAGGGTACCGGTATTTCAGCCAGGCCTGTCACCTTGTAGAAAGAGTCCAGATTGTGCGGCGTTATGTAGTTTTCTTTTGTTCCCGAATCTGGCACAGTGCGCTGCTGGCGTCTTTTCAATACGGGCCAGATTAGCATGTAGCAGTATTGTATCGCTCATCACTGGAGGGCTGGAGCGCTTTTGTCCCCAGTGGTAATCCGCTTGTACTGAATGCCACAAACAGTGGAATAATCTTTCAAAACAATGACGGATATCCTCCGCTATTGACAACTGAAAAAATGTTGGCAATTCCCAGCAGTTCAGTCTTTTGCTCTGAGTAGGGTCTTTTGTTACAAGGCCAGGCTCTTTTGTCCAATTTCTGGCAGCCCGTCATTGCGTATAAAGAAAACATACCCGAAACTGGGCTCCCCGGCGCGAAGTGGTTAACAGTGCTCTTAGTAAGGAGGTTCGGCTGTAGTTATACTTGGTGATGGCAATCTAGTCCTTTGGTATTGTTTGCGTCACGTTTGAGCTTGTTTGTAAATAGTACCAGACAGGTCCCATGGGATTTGTATGGTTGCTGCCACTCGGCAGGTCAAAGTCAAGTCTCTCACTGATAACTTTTTTACTGGTTTAAAAAAAAGGATAAACATGGTTTGGAGATGTGTTAGATTTGTTATTTTTTTCTACCTAATCCCTTTGTGAATCATTGATTTTGAGTTTGATTTCCCCAATCTCTCTTTCCCAGAATTCTTCAAGCCTGATGGTCAGAATCCCATCGCCAGCTCCACCACCAATGCCACCAGCCAGCCGGATAGCACCAGCACCGCGACCTCTCGCAGTAGCAACAGCAACAGCGGTGGCAATCCCTCGGGCACTGACCCCCTCAAAACCTTTGCCGAGATGCAGTCCAATGAAGAGGCCAAGCTGCGGTACCAGGTAGGTGAGAAGAAAGAGAGAGAACGGGAACAAGGGGAAAAAAAAAGCCCAGGACCTCATGTTAATGCAGAAATGCTAAGAAGAATGTTGCTGAGCCCATTTACATGGGAAGCAAAAATCTACAAAGAATTACTTCAACAAAGTAATACCTGTCATGTGACATTTCAGCTTGTCATCTTTTTTTCGTAAAGTGAAAATTTTGTGGACAGAGTGTGTGAAATAAGGGCAAAGTTCATGTTTGTGATGCAGGTGTTCATTTCCTAAGAAGGGGATTTGAACCACCTGCACCCTGGTGTGGATAGTTTCAATTGGTTGTTTGAACTCACTGGAGCTTGTTGTGTGTGGAATTTGCATTTTTTGCTTTGTCAGGAATTCTACAAAATATCTGGAGCACAGACCGCACCTGATGCCAACACCCGAGTGACCAACCTTTTCCGCAACCAGCTTACGTCTGGCGCTGTCGGTCGAGGGGTTGGGGGCCAGCCAATGGGCGGACAGATGCAGCAGACGGGCGGGGGTGGGGGGATGGTCCCGCCCCAGCAACAGCAGTATGGAAATGAGGAGCAGGTGGGTGTGGCTCAGGTTGGGTGTGGTTCAGTGTGGGTGTATCCCATTTTTTCTCATATGGGTTTGACACAATATGTGTACAGCCCAATATTTGGTGTACACGTACATATTTTTTGCCGCGTGGGTCAGTTTGGGTGTGGCTTAGTTTAGGTGTGGTCCTTGTGGGTTGCACCCCTCCCATAATATTCCACAAACCACTGACGACAAACCCTTTGTAATCATAACAGTAAGCACTGACTTTGTTTTTTCTTCCCCAACAGAACCAACAAGAAAGTGGAGAAGGAGATGGCAAGTCCAACAGTCTCTTGCAGAAACTTCTACTTGAATAAAAAGAAAAAAAACCAAACAGAAGACGGAGTTGTTCGGTCATCTTTTCAGCCAAGTGATCACAAGGAAACACATCGTGTTTTGGATGACAGATGGATATTAAATTGTGATAGCAAGCTTGGTTGAATCAGAATTGTTCAACTTGCTTTGTTTTTTTGTCATGCCTTCCTTTGCCCCCACCCTATCCACTGTGTACAAATCCTTTTCTTGTATTTTAGGCACATGATCATATAAAGACATTTTACAGTATGGAAAATTAAAAAAAATCTACTTTGATTGTGTTTTATTACTGAGATGTATATTATTGTTTGTTAAATAATGGTATATATAAAGTTGTGTAGATTGTGCCAACCGAGTCATTGAAATTCTAGTTGTCCACTCACTGATTTAATATCAATGCTGTATAGTGTACAGATGGAATTTCACAGCAAACAAAAAGACAACATGAAGAAAAGGGTTGTACATAAACGTGGAATATATACTAATCATAAATTTAA
The DNA here is from genome assembly GCF_054643075.1 of Acanthaster planci. Classification (NCBI taxonomy): domain Eukaryota; kingdom Metazoa; phylum Echinodermata; class Asteroidea; order Valvatida; family Acanthasteridae; genus Acanthaster; species Acanthaster planci. The sequence goes on from NC_141778.1 coordinate 1,750,366, forward strand.
GGGGGTTGGGTTGTGTTTGGATGACCTTTTTTTGTGGGGAACTGGGTTGATTGCGTCTGTCTGGTCCAATGTAGTGCTGTTTTTTTTGGATTGAAATTAGGGGGAACCGGATCTGACTGGTTTGTCCCAGTCAGCAGCCCCAGTCTATTCATATATATATATCACACAACACTCAAGGAGTCATTTAATTGGGATTGATTTGAAGAATTTTAAGATTGGAGGATCTCTTCTGATTTTTGAGGTAAAAAATTTGGAGATTCTGAAAAAGCTGTTTCCAGCACAAAATGTTAAGAGAGCTGACAAGACATTTATGTGCCTTGCACTTTTAGACAAGTACATGTACATTTCAACAACAGAAGTCATATGAGATAAACACAAATGACTTTTTTTGATAATCCATTCTAAGATCAGGTATTTTCCAGGATCCTGAGCCAAGCTCTTTTCTAATTCCAATTTTTCCCCATTTCCAAGTTGTCCTACGGCTTTTGGGGGGCTGTTTTCCTTCATCAGTTTATTGTAATTGTTTCAGTTATTTTTGTAGTTGTTGTTTATTTGCTCATGTGCTGCCAAGTGCTGTTGGGTAGCTGGAACTTTTTAAGGACACCATTAACCCCTTTGCTGGTTCAATGGGGCCTGCTGGACAAAGCCCTCTATTCAAGGGATACCACAGCCCAGCAGTCGCGGTCAAAATAATCCCGCCGTGAAAGGGTTAACAAAGTTCAAAAACCACATCCCCAACATTAGACGATAAAATTATATATTGCATAACTTTCGTTTTCTCCGATTCTGTGCGTGTTGGCTTTATTTAATCAGATATCTCTTTATACTGACTTATCTTTAGATCCGTTGTACATGTACTAAAAGTTGACTTGCAGATGAGCCTCCAATTCATATCGTTTTGCCCTAAATTTTGGATTCATTTGGAAATTGTAAAGATTGAATTGAACAAGATGAGACTGTCAATCGAAATAGTGCCTGAATTACACATGATCATCAAAATCCTTGCAAAGTTCATCTTTAAAAACTTAACAAAAAAGAAGAAAAAACCAAAAAAAAAAAGAAAAGAAAAAGAAAATCAGTGATTGAGTAAAATCTATTTATACTTTCTGATACAACTCGACTGTAATTTATAATTTGAACCAGGCCTTGTTTTGGGGAGTAAACTCTTTATTGGTAGATATGTGATGTTTGTTAGAAATTTTTATGTATGGATTCTTGAAATTTTTTGTGTGGCTCAGTGGTTCCATCACACTGACGGTTAATTTTTATTGTCAGATTTTTGTGAGTGCTTGAAGCTGAGAAAGGTACCCAGATAAAAAGTGACCAAAGCTGTAGTTATTTACTGTTTTTTGTTTTTGGACAAAATGCCGATATACATGTTAAGTGAGTGTCCATATTGTTTGAATCCAAAGTACAGAAAATGGTAAAAGAGAAGATCTGTCATGATTTCTTTTGAAAGTGTCAACTGAAACATGGATATTTCACATTTCTGTGAAAAAGGAGAGATTTGAGGTTGACAAGTCTTAATGGTCCTAGCAGAGTGTGGAGACCAGGAGATCAGTGTGATTACAGTCGGGTGGATTACTTCTTTGAAACTTGAAGGGATGTGACCGTGCATAAAGGACCATATGTACTGGTGCCTTAACTCAAGGAATGTGTTGGGGTAATGGTCAAGTAATGATTCTTCTTGAAAGATGCCACATTGTCTGATGATTGGAAAGCTTTACAGGTTTGCCAGCGCATACTACTGGGGTTTTTCTTCCTGTCAGAAATATTGCATTGTTTCGTCCATCCATAAATTCAATTTTTAACTTGTTTGATCCATGTCTGTGGTCCATTTTTAATTTGTTAATGTGTTTAAAGAAAAAAAAATAAAAAGATCCTGTGTTGTTTGTGTGAGTCATGATTTTACAAAACATCCAGGATGTTTTTAGAAGAGGTGTAATTTGGTGCCAACTTTAAGTGAGATTCGACCAACAGAATGTGAATGTGGCTTATGTGGAATCAAGTTTGTAAATACGAAACACATACGTTCAGTATGTTACCATTGTGATATTGTGAAAGTAGGATTTACTTTATTGGGGGCTTTGTTTTTCAATATTGGGCTAAAGGTCTTGTGTTTTTCAGGAGTTTTGGGTGAAACAAGTTGTGGTGTTGTCAGACTTACAAACATTGACTGACCAGATTGGATGACAAGGGTATGCCAGCAATAAGACTTTCAGGAAATGGTCAATAGGGGGCGCTTTTGATGATGGCCAATGAACAGCTTATGGAGCATTTTTACCATTTGAATTCTGAGCAAATGTTTAGGCAAGTAAATTTTGCCCAGTGTTTATCAACTCTGAAATTTATGTACTTCTGGAGGGATCAAAAACTCTTGCAAACCATAACGGTGCCCAGTCCTCTGTGCTGCTGTTTTGAGAAAGCGCCCTCTGGTGAAAAGGTTTGGGATAAATGCCTATGTGTATAAAATTGTTACCACCTGTGTTTCCTCAGCGGTGAAGGCTGGGATTGTAGAGTGGAAATTATATTTGGTTTTTCCCTTCTGTTTCGTATTGTAAAACATGAAAAAAAAAGTCATGATGGAAAAATGACAGAAAGTGAAATAATGGGAAAAATCAATCATTGTATGGATAGTATAAATTAATCTGAGATGGATTGATGTTTATTTCTAATCAATAAATATACCACTCAGTTTGGAAGATCGAGTTTGGTTTTTCTTTCTTCTGTTTCCAGACCATTTGTTTCCCACTGTTCTTCATTACGTCTCTTCACGGAAAGGAATCCTTTAAATATTGCTCTCACAAAATTTGTGTCTCTATGCATCCATGCAGGATATTATGATCTCAATGGGGGACTTTTAGATACTTGGTGGCAGCTGACAAACTGGTCCCTTGTGCTCTGAGCATGCGCAACTGTGGAGAAAGAACCGCTTGTTTACCACCACCAAGCATCTCTAAGTCTCTCATTTCAATTCCCTCTTTCAGGTACTAGTCGTAGACTTTGACTTTCAAAAGTTGAAAAATGATTGTAATTGTGAGTGAATGTTGTAAGACATCTCTCACTGAGGTTGCATGGTCATGTAGGCAGTGTGGTACTTGCCTTATTCTGTCTACTTTTTGTCTCTCTGATCTGGGTTTGAATTCATAGTAAGATGGGCAAAGTATGAACACAAACACACAGCCTCCTGAATTCAAAGTAAACCATCATTTTTTATTGTATCTTGCAACACACATTCTTTTGGACCATACAGTGTGGACGGAATTTATTAGAAAGTGATAATGGACGGAAAGTTATGCGAGTGCAAATCACTATGAAAATTAATCCATTTTGTAGGTTTTGAAACAGACTTTGAATTTTTCAGAGCTTTACACAATATTTCTTGAACACTCCTGACATTTTATACAGTGGGGAAAACATCAAAACATTCTTAAAAATACATGTATTTACAAACTATAAACAATGGAACCACAATATTATACCATTTCATTTGAATTCCAGACGTCTCTTGGAAATAGAATCCTTGCTGTTAGCAGAAAAATGCAGAATTCACACCAAATAATTTATTGACTCGCATGCTGCACTTTGAAAATACAGTATTTTCTAGCGTGTGAAGAGTACTGTATACGAATGCATTGAAAGAAATTGTACATGTACTTTGGATTTGTTTTGCTCAAGCTTTCTCAAAACTTGAGGAAAAAATCTTTCCAACAAAGCTTTTCCCACCAATGTAGATCTTTCTTAGCCAGTTGAATGTGAAAATGGTCACGAATTCTGGTGCATGCATGCTTTGCTCAGTCAGAATGAGGAATAAGTTGACAGAGCTGTTCTGTACTTGACAACCATGTGATAATTGTGGTTAGAAATGATGGTATTATTGTAAAATCAGACTGGGTTTGCCATGTTACCTCAAAGTTCTGCCAAATACAGATAACATGTTTTTACTGATAATTTCCAACTTAAGAGGCTGCCTTTCTGAGAATAAGTCTTGACGACTGCGTGGCCTTAATCTCTGTCTTACTGCTGAACTAAGGGCTTGGTTTCAACTACAATATTTGACAAGATTTTTTTGAAAGTGCATTCCTCATTTTGATGGAGTGTTAATGCAAAACACCAAACTAAATGCAGAGAAAGCGCGGTTACTCTAAACTTGATGCAACAAGTGTCTGCCACAAATCACGCTTCAATTTAGTTATCATATGTCAGATGCTTTAAGTCAAGCATCCTCTGCTTTATGACTGATGCAATTTTATAGCAGTGGCTGTTCTCAATCCAGTACTGTGCCATTGTTGGCTGTTCTAATCCCAGGTGAGGAATCGCATAAACTCGGCATGCTTTATTCTTCCTTGTTCGTCTCCTCCACACTCGGCAATCAACTGTACAAACAGAAAGGGAACGAAATTAGATGACGAGTAAGGTGGAAAGCTTGCGGTAGCACCATGCAAGGATACGATCTCTTTTGTGAGTCTGTATGGTTCTGAAAAGAACCGTGAGGAACTCAACGTTTTGGACAGTATGCTCTGTCCGTCGTCAGGAGACTGAAGAGATGCGGACAGAGAGTGGGGCTTATAGAGATGACCAGTATGAGCTGAAAACAGTAAACTTCCATTTTGCTAGCTTTCTCACAATCTGGAAATTCCTTGTCCTTAATATTGTCAAATATTGATTCAAATATTTTCAAGTTTTGAAAGGAACATTATTTCAACAACCAACATTGTTACATGTCAGTTCAATCTGGAAATATGTGTAGAGTAGTAACACCTTGTGCTATTGCTGGAGCTGGAGAAATGTGTCTGAAGTCTTCAGCCGTGTCTGAAAGTCTTGGCTATGACTCACAATAATACATGGTGCTACACAAGCCATTGGTTAACGGCTAAACTTATTTCCCATAGACAAGTGTGTGACTGAAATCCAAACTGAAACCTCAGGACTTGGGTTTACGTCTATGCTTGACACATCTCTTGTAGCCTGACTTAACCCACCTCTTCAAGGCTTACTAAATCTCTTAGATTTCCCAGTTTCAATTCAAGAAAGACAAACTGCTTACTGCTTCCATTAGATCATCATCCAGGGGAAGGTTCTGCTTCTGACAGATCTTCTTAACTTCTCCGATGTCAACGTAACCGGAGCGGTCACGATCATACTGAAGGAATGCCTCCGTCAGAGAGTTGAAGTTGATGTAGTTGTCCTTACGCAGCTGTGCTTTGACTTCTTCGATCAGGTTCTTGAGGTCACCGGGACTGGGGTGAGGAGAAAAAGGTTAGAAGGTTATAGGTCAGGGGTCATTTCAAGTATTGCTCATGGGGAGGGCTGCAAAATAGAACGGTAGAACTGAAAACAGAACTACAGTTGAGAATCAAAACAAGAAATGAGACACCAGAAAGAACTGTGGACTTATACATTAGAGCTGTATAAGGGTAGATGGGAACTGCATCGTTAAAAAAACAAAATATAAAGTTAAAACAAATTGGCAGAGCTGTAAACATGACTGTATGCTGCAGAAAGGGTAACACATAACAGTAAGTACATGAACACAGGTTTTGTAGAACTGAGTATAAAACGAAGAACAAAACTGACAAGAGACAGGCAGAACTTTTGACAAAGCTCACCTTCGTTTGATCTTCATGGGTGCACCTTTGACTGAAGTTCTTGCCGCTGGCTCCCCGAGTGATCTCTTCAGGCGAATGGATTCGATGGTCCTCTCGCTCCCGGGGAAGTCGCTCTGGTGAGCCTCCAGGTAGGTTAGGACGTAATTGTCGGCGTTGGTGATCAGGAAGCGATGGCTGAACACCTGGATGATCGCGCCGATGTACATGTCCTGTGGGCCATAGAACTCGGGGTTGTCAGGTGTGGAGGCTGGCTTGGTCACGCGGGTCGGCTCCAGGAACTTGCCGCTGATGATGCCAGAGTTGCGGACTGGGGGCTCAAAGATGGTGACCATGTCATCAGCGAGACGGTAAGAGATGATGAAACGCCGACCGCGATCCTCAGGCTTGACAGAATCCTGAATGAAATGGGTAACAACAGGAACTGAGTAGAATGACAGGTTTTAAGTGAAGGAAAATAGGTGACATAATTTGAAGTGCAGATTTAATGGAAATGTGCTTTGAGAGCATCTCAAATCTAAAAGAGTAAATACCTGTCTATCTTTTCTTTATTCAGATAAAACCAGTTGAGTCAAAAAGAGAAATCTATTGTTTTTATAAGTCCATGGATGGTACACAGTACTGATAAAATTTATGGTGGGAAATTTGACAAGTATGGCTCCAAAAACTCACCAGCACAGCTTCAAAGCGTAGCTGCTTGTGGTCATTCTCCAACATCTTGATGAAGTCTTTCTTGGGTGGCTGGGGTACCAGAGACAGGCAAGACTGCAGGGAATCTTCCAAGGAACCAAAACCATTGTATGGTGGAAGATTCTGCAGAATGGAAAGAAAAATAAGATTATATAAAAATTACATTAAGGTTCACAGTTGCTAGAACTCGGTACAAGGCCACATTGGTCCAGAAACAGTTAAGTTCTGTTTGAGCTTTGAAACAATGTTAATTCTGTAGGGATGGAAGACTGTTGAGATATTCCATGGAAGCAAAGGTTTCAGTCCCATGTGACCGGTTTAATATTATTTGTCATTTTTAGTCGTGTAAAAATTAGATCAAATGTGACACAAAGGATTTTAAAAGACCAATATGATTACTACTACCAAGTGTCTCAAAAATGCTGCCATTGACAAGTTGACGAGAGCTGTAAAGACTCAATGAAATCACTTCTGAGGCCTCTTTGAAGGCAAACTCCAAAGGTGTTGGTTGGAAGATGAATCTTTGCAAACAATGGTGATTAAGTAACAATAAAACACGAAAAATACCATCAATAGGCAACATCTGATAATTTGTAAATATAAAGATGTCAACATCTAACAAGAGAGTGGCATAGTCAACTATTCTACAAGTTCTCATGACAGGCTTTACAACTATTTACAAGTCTTGACATACACATTACAAGTGCCCTGATCTTAAATGAAGCCACAAGCTATTTGTACATGACCTGCCATTCTTTTATTATTGCTTAAATGTGATTTGTGGCGAAAGTAATGAACAAGTGTTTTTGACAGTGAAAAATGCATGTGAAGTAGTTTTGAAGCATTCACCAGCACTGGGCAACAGAGAGGAGTTGTCTGAAATCCCTTACCCGAGACGGCAGTTGCTTCGCCTGTCCTGTCACCTCCACCGGCGTGAAGTCACGCATGCCGTACCTGTTGTGCATCCAGGCGCGTGTGAACTCGTCCATATCATAGATCAAGAAGGGCCGGTTATAGATAAAGACACTCTTGCCGATCATGAAGTCCTCGGGTGTACACCATTGCTTGATCTCGTGGTCAGATAACTCCATGACGACAGCGGGGAAAGACGCTGTGAAATAATTAGAAGAAAGATACCAAAGTGTAATCTGTCTCCACCCATTTTGAGGAAAATGAACTGTGGCTATGCATTTCCTGTGATGGTTTTAAAAGTTAGGGTTTTGTATTGTTCATGAATTATTGAAATTCTAGATCAACTTTCAATTAGACTTGAGTAAACGTACTGTTTGGGTTGTTCGGAGCGAACATCCAAATGAGTACTAGTGTGGGAATTCTGCATTCAGAAAAAGTTTCCATTTTTAAAAGGTAAGGTTTGCTAAAAACTAAGCTTTTCAATACGTACATTCGACGTTGTAACGATCTTTCGGCAACTTTTGACGCTTGAGGAGAAGAGGGAATGGATCGCGACCATCATTGGGCTCATGGACTTCCCGGACCTCAACGGTGTCATTGACCAGATAATACTGGATGATGTATGGTCGCATCTCGCCGAACATGCTTTCACGATCGTCCCAGACACTGTAGAAACGCAGCACCTGATTGGTGGGATTAAAAGTATGGTTGACTGTCATTGGCCAGACGTTTCATTTTTTTCAGTCCTATCCCTAAAAGGCAAGGAACCTGATTGGTTGAAAGCTAGGATGAATAAAGTAAGGCATGCTCTGAATATCTGCCACCTTTAAAACAAATAAAAGAGCAATTGCTCTGATCTGGTTAAAGGGGCGAACAAAAGTTATAGGAATTAAATGTAGCATGGTTGAAGATTGTCATAAAGAACACCAAACAATTTTACTTGTTCACGTCAGGATCGGATTTTATTGACAGGAACAGATCTTTACTGTTCTCATCAAACTTTGGAAGTTCGGTTTCCACTTGGAAGGTTGTTCCTTAATCTCAATCAAACTTTTTATCCCTTTGAACTAAAAACACATGAGAAATGCAAATCAAGCATATGCTTTAAACTTTCTGAATGCTGAATTGGCTAAAACAAAATGCCTACATGATGGAATTTAAATTCTGATTTATATCTATGATCTCGACATTTGGATAAAAGGACACACCACCAAAACATCACATGATGGCACTCCAAATTTTAGCACAGTTGAACAATTCTCAGAAGATCTTCAAAAAGGTTACCTTTCGGTCCAGGTCCAGGAACTGCTTGAGCTTGTCAAAAGTGGACTTGGTCTGGTAGGTGCGGAGAGCAGCCGATTCCTTGCGAGACTCGATGTAGGGGTCAGATGGTAAGACCCCAGGGGGGTTAAGCTCAATGCCTTCACTGGCCATGTATTCCTAGGAGAAGGATTGAGAACAACTTGGGTTAACAAAAAGGTCAAGCTTTGAATTAGCATCATTTTGGGCACCTGAATGACATTAAAATGATTACTGTTGAGGTGAAATGGAAATTCCGCTGAATTTGATGTAACATTAGATAACTATAGCCAAACATAACTTTTATTTGAAATGCCGAGAACAACCTATGGTCTTAAACTCGTTTTGCTCAATGACATTTTGAGTGACTGAAGGGTCACACTAACCTGCGTCCACTTGTCACACTGCGTGATGTGGAAGACCTTGCCGTAGAATGTCACATTGATGTCTACGTTCAGATCTTTCCAATGCCAGTGGTCCCCCTGGTCGTTCTTAGGCAGACGTTGACGCTTGATCAACTTACCCTGCGGCATACCTACAACAGGAACACAAACAAAAATAACAACAAATTTGTAAAAAATTGCATTTTAAAATTATGATTGGAAAGATGTAATCAGGTTTCTGTTCCACATGTAGTATGGTCTTCAACCTAAAACAAAAACATTCACTTCAACCAAATCTAACATATTTACATGGTTTCTATACAATTAAGTTACATTTGTATCTCAGAGTTAAATTTTGTGAAAATGAATTCATTAGATTGGGGCAAGAGCCGTTGAAGATTGAATATTCTGAAAAAAAAGGACAACTGTGTCGTTTCGTTGTTCTTATTCTTGAGCTACTTTTGCATATTTTCACTATTTCGTGACTACAGTACAATTTCTTACCGCTGTTCTCGACGTGAGGTTCAACCACCGAGATGCTGTCATCCTCCAAGTAGTAATAAATAATGACAGGTCGTACCCGGTAATATTCATTCCTAGATTCATGGACGGTCTGTTGGAAGTAGGCATCAAATTTCAGCACCTGTGGAATAAATCAAGTTAATATTTAGTTGCTTGCAGGACAGTGTTATTTCTACACAACACTACATTACAGCAGAGGACAGCAGATTGCAGCCTCCCACATAAAAAGAAAATAATGTAAAATTAACGGAAATACAAAAATTGACTCAACAAGAACACATCGATGAGAAAACACGCTAACAGAACAGTATGCACTACTGCTGCCAAACAAAACTGAGATATTTAAAAACGAAAACCAGCTAGAAAGACTGTTCAGTTTCCATTGCAGACAAAATACAAAAGATTGTGGTATCTGGCATTGTTTTCATATGCAAACATAAATTGCTTGTAAAATAACTTGAAAACAACACTCTCTCCTGAAGCCAAGCGAGAAGGTTTCAGTCAAAAGTTTCAGGAAAGGTGACTTATATAGTCATCAAACAGTAAAGTAGAGATTATTTTTTGCAAACGTAAATGTAAAAAGTCCTGGAAACTATGCAAGGTTCTGTAACCAGGGAAACAGACCTTCTTGTCAAATGCAACATGGGCAGGGATGAAATCTTCAGGTGGGGCTTGCTTTGCTTGGCCGTAGGTCAGCGTTGGTCGTTTGTTGTTGAGTTCCTCCAGTTCAGCCAGTGAGAGTTGGTTGACCTCCAGGGGCTCTCCCCCTATGCCCACCTCGGGTCGGTTGGCCAGAGCATAACCATTCTTGTAGCCCAAGGACTGTGATCTGTGAAATCTTCTCTTCTGCAGATGGATGATCAAATTAAAATCCATTATTAATTCACAACAGATATATGTCCGTTCACAAAGAAGCTGGTTGAAAAAAATGATGTCACAGATGTTTTCAAGAGCAAGTTGGTATGATGAAGGTCTCAGGCTCCAATGGAAGAAAATGCTTGGATTTGTGTTCCTTTTTACAACTCAATACTTCAACTGAAAGTCAAACTTAAGTCAGCCTGGCCAAAAGGAAAAGTTCTTAAGACTCTTTTCAGTTCACGAGATTTAAAGCTTTGCCTGACTAGGGACATGAATAAACGAGTGAGGGCACGGTTTATTTTGGAAAGTCATTTTCTTGAGGAAATTGTGATTTAAAATTCTTTTTTGCATGCTGTAGGCCTACAAGTAGCTCCTGTATTTAGTTTTTGATTTAAAAATTTTTGAAATTTGAAGTGAAGCCAGCATTTAATTCATTGAAGTAAGGCACAAAATAAGAACAAAGATTTTACAAAAACATAAATTTTGAGCTTTTCAGTTGTAAAATCCACACTGATTTTTGTGTACAAAATAATCACAGTTTGCTCTGCATTGCACATGTACAAAAACATCTCAAAACATCCCTGATTCAAATTGATTTCTCTTTGCTTTGCAGAGTCCGATTGAATCCAAATTTATATCAAAATATTTCTTATGACATTTTCTTCAAGATAATTTCAATGATAACATAAAAAAATAATTCAAAAATTTATTAGCCTCCCTAGCCTAGCCCATCTAGCTAACCTCAGGCCTAGGAGTAACATAAACATTTCCCTATATAATCTGCTGTTCATATAAAATGACTTGGGTCTCAAAGTATACACCTATTGTAAAAAAAAAATCTAATTAAAGTGATTAAAGTGACTTAACCCCACCACCCGACCACCACCTAAGCAACTAATGTTACATACAGGCTTGCCATGAGTATGAAAGGCAACACTCTCTTGATTGCACTGACCTCGTTTTTTGAAATTTGAAATGAAATAATTGCAGAATACCCCGCCACTCTAAAAAAGGACCCCTGGCATGACTGGTTGCATGAGTACAAGGTGAAATCCCTTGAGAAGAGTGTGATACTTTCTTTGACCTGTACCTGGCTATAAGGTTGATTATGTGGGGTGGCGGGGTATTCTGCAATTGAGTTTTTCACATTGTAAACTGTGGGAAAATGTGACTTTCTTACTGATAAACTAGCCATGCAACTCAAGTTTGAATCCACTATCATGACCACGTATCATGTGTTAAAACACTCGGTTTCCCCTCTTAATTTCCTCAAAACCCTGCCCTAGTTTTTTTGATAACGTCAGCCCTACAGTTATTGAGCATGAGTTAAAATGCAGGCCTAGCTCTCCCTTCTTTCTATCATAGGAGCAGGGTCCCCAAATTTACAATCTCCCCTTTATTGCGCTGTCCCTATTTTTTTGGAAATTTCAAATTGTAAATTGTGTCTTTTGTGACAACATCAACCCTACAGTTATTGAGCATGATGTCACAGTCATCTTGGAGGCCTAGAACTACCAAGGTGAATTCAAAAGTTAAAATGGAAGTAGCTTTCTCAGTACTAGTAGTACTAGTAGTAATAAGCACAGGGTCCCCAAATTCGTTCGAACATGATCACCGGTCCTCACACCACACTAAAGAACGCTAAAATCTTTCCTCACAAAATAGCCGCATCCATTCTTCGTCTCGAGCAAACTTCATCTTACCAACATTTACTGAATATTCTTACCGTAGGATCTGTGAAGGTGTTTCCCGGTAGAAATGGGAGAGCCATTTTCGTCAGCTTTCTCCAAGTAAAATGAATGGGACAAACTGAACGCGTGTTGTGTACACGGTTTCCAATGAATGACGTCACGTTGCTAACAAATAGAGGAGACTCATGTCGAAGGAGCGCGAAAGTAACGTCTTGAAAAAGACTAAACATCGTATCATGGCGCCCTCTACGACGTTGTATGGGTGCACAGTTCCAATTCAAGGTAAATTCTTATCCCCTCCTCCAGATTTGCGCCTGAAAAGGTAAATAAAAACGGTGGCGAAGATATATTTTTATAAAGGGACTGAGGGTTTGGGGGAGACGGAAAAGACAACATCTTTAGTCACTTTATAACATATCTTAACCGCCGTTTTTATTTACCTTTTGGGGGCGCAAATCTAGGAGGGGAACGGGGACACCCCTCTGCCTTATCTGCTCCCGCACCAAACAATATAAATAACAATTTGGTAAGAAACCAACGTTGACTGACATGCTGAAAGGGTGAGTAGGCCTATGTGTACGTGGTGAGAGTTATGACAAGGATCCTGCACGGCCACACAGATAAAAAAAAAGCATCAGTAATAATGCAATGCATTACGTATTGTTTCAGGCTACATGCAACATGTACCGTCAGACAAACCAAATCGGACGAGCCTGATCCCCCCTGAATTCTGAAAATTCCTGCATCCGCCCCTACTTTTGTTGTTTTGTAAGAATGTTACAGCCTCACCGTCTCCTCTTGTTTTAAAAGAAAAAAAAACCCTCTTTTTTCAGTTTGTGGCATTAACTGTTTCTGTACGGTAAGTTGCAGCTGTGGACCTTCTGAGCTTCGAATCACATGCAGCGCTGCCGAACTTGCAAACTTTTCTGTCCTCCTCATTAGCATTGACGTCACTGTTCACTGGGATACTCAATACAATATGGCGGCCCTAGGATAGATGTGAAAAGTTTGACGTCGTAAGTTGTGTGCGGTTTTTAACGTGGAATATTTCGACTTTCGTATCGAAAATTTGTAATTTGTGAAGGCTTTTGCAAACTGATACATGTTAGGAATGTTCATGGTTGTGTTTGAGGAGTTTGTATCAGGATATATAATAAATGATGGTGTGATGAAAATTGGCCTGCGCACAGAACGGCGTGGGGGATACGCGGGATCAGTCTTCTTCATTTTTAAGCAGGCCGATCCCAAAAACACACTTGATAAGCTTGTTCAGTTGCCATGTTGGTACAGCATCAAAATCATATCAGAACCAAAAACTGGTCAAATATCCACTGCTTTGAATTTTCAGCAGTAGGCCTATTGGACCCTATGCATGTATGATCGTACTTCCACACCGTACTATGGCCTACATCAGTTGGGTTCGTAGGCCCTACGCCAAGGCCTCCCTAGTAGTAGTACTAGGCCTAAGTACTAGTAAAAATTGGTAGGTGCATTAGCGTAGGGGCTTACACTTTTCAGTTATTCTTTGCAGTTGTTAGACTCTGAAGTGGACAACAAAGACACATCCCACACATCATGGAGGAAGATCCTGCTCCTAGGAAAAAAGGGAAGAAGGGAAAGGCTAAAGGTGGGAAGAAAAAACGGCGAGAAGTGACCGAGAAGGAGCTGTCTGCTGGGGACCAGGGAGTGACTGACATTCCTAGTGAGTGTGAAGAGAGTTTGCTAACTTTCAAGGAACCTTAGCAAAATTACATGGCCAATAAGTTAGATTTGAACTTTGAAGCTTTGCATCTTTTCAGAGGAAGTGTGGTTCTGAGAAGAACCGGTGAGTAGTAACTAAATGTTTCGGCCAGGATGCTCTGACCGTCCTCACCTTTGGTCTTTTTTTTTCAATTTTGTTCAACTGGGAATCAATTTGGAAATGAACTTTGTTACTTTCTTCTCAGGGTTTAGTTAATGTACAGTGAAAATTAAAAGTCGAGTTTGGCCTGACTGCCATTTTTTTCATCCAAGATTCTTTGGTTTCAAGACTCATCTTTTGGCACTTTTACCAGTAGGATGGTAAGTCTCTGAAAGTAGTAGCTATCTTTCACTTTTCACCCCTAAAAGATGCCGTAATATCCAAATATTTTGATTACTGATCAGTAAAGAACAAGTGCTAAAAATTATTCTGATAACTTGAAAAGTACAATGTAATTATTCATCTTGTAAGGTGACCATCTGTGAAACAGGATGGCCTCCAAAAATGAATTCATTCTCAGAAATATGTAACTAGGAATTTTGTCTATGTATAGTTCATTTAAAAATGATTGTCTTTAATTGTACAGTTCCTGAAACAAAGCCCAAGTCTCCATCACCAGAACCAATCGGTGTCTCCCCTGAGAAGCCCTTGCAACCAACACCTGAAGATGGTCCATCGATTGAGCCTGCATTGGAGGCTAAGGCCGAGACTGTGATAACGATTGAGGACCAGCCTGGAGTGGAGGCCACATCGACAGAACAGGATGTACCACTTGAGGATGGGGATGTGGAGAGAGTTCCATCTCCAGCCAAAGGTTTGTGTTCATCAGTCGAGCTGTAAAAAATCATGTCTTTAGTGTAAAAACAAAATAAATGAAAACAGTCATTCGTTTTTCAAATTCACTTACATTGAAACAATAATTTTCAAACACAAGTTATATCTTTAGAGTGCAATTAAAAGATGGCAAAGTTTTATTTTGCATGTTTTGGGTCTCAAATTGATAGCATTGTATTCTAACATGCCTCTTTGCCTTATCTTTCAAACAAAAGGTAAATGTATTTTCAAAATTCCTTTTGCAAGACTGTGGATAGTACAAATACATTCATGAGTTGTTTAAAAGATCAGATTTTGATTTACATACTAATCAAGGTCCCATCAAAGTGAAATCACATGGTAAGTGGAAACTAATCTCAAATCTTTGACATGACGTCCTAATGACATCATTGGAATTTGTATTAATTTTTGAATGTTTACTCTTTTATTTTAAGTGCCTGTTTAGAAAATCAAATTCAGTTGATACTTTTGTTTGTAAAGGGGAACTTTGCAAAGCATGTGTCCCCTGTTGTGACATCATGATGACATCATCCTGTGATTTTTTTTGTCGACTGTAATATTTTTTGTCTAATCCCATGTTTTTTTTAACTTCACGTCTCGCAGCATACGCATATGTGACAAGTTCATGTTTCTTGAAACTTCAGGAGTGCAGAAAAGCTTGAAGTTCTGATTGAACATCTACATTGTAATTGTAGTGTAATGCTTTGTTATTGTACTTACAAGATACAGGGCTCCAATCTTCTAACTCTGTAAGCACTCACATCAAATGTACCTAAATCTAACATTAAGCTCATACATTATCAGTACTTAAAACCATTCAATTCATTGTCAAAGTCTCTGCATTATAATATAAGTCATCTCAATATAAGTCATCTCATTTGGATGAATTAACAAAAGCAGTAACCAAAATTGATTTCAGAAAATGTCCTATCATGTTAGCCAATTTAGGAGAGCAAGTAAGTCACAGTACCTCTAAGCAAATTTACCTGCTATGCCAAAATTAGCTGAGCACCAGTTACACACAGTGTAGAGTTACACTGCATTAGAGTTGGCTGGTGTCAGATACATGTAATTGACTATACTACGTCAGTCATTGTCAAGTACTGTAGTATATTGCATATAGACAACCGTAGCCCTGATTGAAAATGCTTTTGGGTTGTCCTCAAAGAAGTAGAAGAGTGTTTCATAATATCAGTCAGCGGACCTTCCAAGTTTGGAGAACTTCTTAAAGTGTTAACTGACCTTGAAGTGTATCTAACCGTGCAGTGTACAATCCTTCACAGATATTGACAAAAAGCTCTGTTAACTTCAAGTGTGCACAATTTGTGAATTCATAACTGGCCTAGACTGTCACATGTAAATGTGCAGTTAAGAATATTCTCATTGGTGAGACCCACTCACTTCTGTAGAAAGCACAGTCTTTCATGCTAGTGATGAACATTGCTAGAAAACTTACATGTACTTACAGCAGAATTTAGAAACAGTAATGTCTAGAAATCAACCAGCTGAAACAGGGACGAGGGAGTGGCATGGAGACACATTGTTATCTTTGGGTTGCCAACTGGTTTCTTAGGGATTAGTAAGATTAGTAAGTTGGGATGCAGATTAGTTTCTGAGACAGTTTGACGAGTTGAAATATTCATTTAATGACCATGGCTACCATGCCTAATGATGATGGGCATCCATGGGCTAAATTACCACTTTTGCTCTTGCCAATGGTTCCGCTGCCACAACAGGTACGTGGGCATAGTTGAAGTTACAATATCACACCAACAAAGTTAGTGCTGTTTGGTTTTTAGCTCCCTTAAGAGTCTGCCTTTCACTTCGAGTGAAATTAAAACCTCCCTCGTGCAAAGCCTAATCAACATCTTCAAGGACTCTGCAGAATTATTACACATGTGGTGATAATTTTGTGAGGATAAAAATGTCAGAAATATCTGTGGTATTTTTCTATCTATTTTTTGGCTTTTCCACAATATTTTGCAAAAGACACTTTTTTTTATTCAGATTTTTTTCTTCCATAACTTTGTTATTCATATTCTTCATTGCAAAAGCCCACTGACTTTTTACAAAGTTTTTTCTGTGCAGGACTTTAGCCACTTTGCAAGCTTACACCTTGATCCAACCTTAACCAAGCAAAAACCCTGTTGCAAAGATGGTCCTAGAAGAATATCATCATGATGACATCATTATGATGAGATCATCAGATGTCGTCATTTTATGAATTCCTTCATTTCATAAGTTGGAAGGTTTTTGCATTTCTAGGGTTACGTTTGCAGTTGATGCACCTTTGCTTGCATTCTGTAAAGTATCATTTTCAACCATCAGTGTTCATTTCTTGTGCTGTCTCAGATGATGATATGGGGGTAAGGACCCCTTCCCCTCCCCAACTTCCTGAACAAGAAGACGAAGAGCCAATCTTTAAACCGGCCCCTCGCACTTTGGACCTCGGCAGCCGAGACTTTGACAACATTGACCCACGGGAGATGGGCATAGACTACCTGTCTGACGAGGAATATCAATATGGTACATGAGAAAGATAAGACATCTCATTTGGATGAATTAACAAAAGCAGTAACCAAAATTGATTTCAGAAAATGTCCTATCATGTTAGCCAATTTAGGAGAGCAAGTAAGTCACAGTACCTCTAAGCAAATTTACCTGCTAAGCCAAAATTAGCTGAGCACCAGTTACACACAGTGTAGAGTTACACTGCATTAGAGTTGGTAACCTGTATTTGCTCATCAAATTGCTCTTTTCCAAAGTTTGCCTTAGAAGATTTTGCAGATTGCATTTTTCATGTGTGATTCGCAACTTTTTTCTAGTCAGGCTTAATGATGGCTTTGAAAGTGATATTTTATTTCCACACAGAACCTCCGGAGCGAAGTGATCTGCCTGACCTGTACAAGCTCATGAACACCCTAGATGGCGGGGAGTCAGATTTGGAGGCGGAGGCTCCGCCCCCATCCTTCTTCCAACGGCCGGAACATGAGCCTAACTACAAGAAGATCTCAGTGCTTCGTCAGGAGATGGAAGAAGAAGAGATTGATCCTTACATCAGTCAGTTTGATGATACCATCAGGGACGACGTGTTGATGATTGGCAACATCTCACTGGAAGAAGTCCAGGTATCATACGGAAATTAACAAGATGTTATTTTAAGGCCAAAAAAAGTCTTTGGTTTCTGGTCTGGAGCTGGCTCCGAAAGGAGTGTGGTGACTCGGCTTGTTTTTTCCCCTCACTTTTTTTTCTGGAAATGCATTTTCAGCTTGTACATGTACAGAGGGCATAAGACAACCTCGTTTGTCTAGTTCCCAGATGTAAATGTATAATGCAGAAATGACGTCATCTGACAAAGAGTGCCTGACTAAATGTATGGAGAACTACGGGGACTCCTTTACTGTACATATTACTCAACCGTACTCCAGTAGTTAATTTTGTTGAAGCTTTCTGTTGCCACAGCCATTTTAGTAATAGCGCCAGAGTGTCCAATTTAGTATTTCTTTTGTATCTCAGGAAGAGGAGCGACGACTTCGAGATGAGCACATTGCATTCCAGCAGCAGGAAGCCATCTTGGCTCGCAGACACCAGGAGGACATCCTTCTTCGAGAAGAAAAGGCCAAAGGTCATGTGACCAAGATAATGAAGGAGAAACGTAAAGCTCTGTCTCGCAGGGAGGTAAGATGTCAAAAATAGAAACTGGTTGGCATGGGGGTTATTTTGAAGTATATATTTATGTGAATTTTGCATATTGGGTGTTTTGGACTTTCCAAGTGCTTCCAATTTCTCCACAAGTGATCAGAAATTTTCACAGTACATTCCAATAGCAGTCTCAGCAAAAAGCTGTTGTTATTGACATGAAGTGCGATACCTTTTTGTCATTTCTTATTCACTGATAGTGAAAGTGCTTGTCAAAGTACCTTTGACGAGTTGTGAAAAATTTTCATGAAGTACCTAAGAATGACAGTGAGAAGTCTCAGAGAATTCTGTATCATCCTTGATGTGTCTGCTCTCATCTGACAGCAACTAAACTTACAGAAAGAGCGCCTGCTTCAAGACCAGCTGCATAAGACCTTCAGAAAGGCAGAAAACCAGCTTCTGCGATCATTGCAGATCAGGAAAGGGGAAGTCAAGGTACAAGACTTTGATTTCTGTTGCAAAGGACAAGTTTGATTGTTTTGAATGAAGTTTCTCTTAAATTGCTTTGTAGGTGATGCATGCAATACAGTGACATTGCTATTGAAATTTAGCAAGCATGTACAGACATCCATGCTTTGTGTGTGTACAAAGTTCCTGTCAAATTGGACAAGCAGTCCTTTAATGATTAACGCAAAAGATGATGGAAACATTTTTTATATGCTGTGAGTGAAAATCAGAAGTTTTAAAGACACCCTAAATTCAGAAATTTGACAATTTCACAAAAAAGGTCAAACATGATCGTTAAAATCCTGAGAAAATGTGATAAAGTCACCAGGTTACAAACTCTCAAGGGTTTGGCACTAAAAAGAAGTAAAATCCATTGCTTTGATATTAGGACATAAATGATTTGTATCATCAACTTTTGTACACAGTTACAATTGATAATTGATTTGTATCATCAACTTTCGTACACAGTTACAATTGATAATTGATTTGTATCATCAACTTTCGTTCACAGTTACAATTGATAATTGATTCGTATCATCAACTTTCGTACACAGTTACAATTGATAATTGATTCGTATCATCAACTTTCGTACACAGTTACAATTGATAATTGATTTGTATCATCAACTTTCGTACACAGTTACAATTGATAATTGATTTGTATCATCAACTTTCGTACACAGTTACAATTGATAATTGATTCGTATCATCAACTTTCGTACACAGTTACAATTGATAATTGATTTGTATCATCAACTTTCGTACACAGTTACAATTGATAATTGATTTGTATCATCAACTTTCGTCCACAGTTTGTGAACCTGATGCACGTATGGATTGTAGGGCTCAGCTACTGTACACTTTTTCTGCTTGGTGTTTTTAACAGACAATGTATGGAGATCTCATGATGGCGGATGGGCAGTATGGCGGGTCAAAAGGTCGTCGTTGGAAGGTAGACTGGAACCGAGCACCACAGCCAATCCAGATCAAGTTGAAATGTCTCCGTGGGGTCAAAGACAAGCTCCCAGGTAGGTTAATGTGGGTCCAAATCACTTCTGCTATAACTCGTTGGATCAAAGTTCATCAAATGAGCTAATTGCTATTCTTTTGATTCTAACTGTAGCCGGACGCTACGTGCTGATGGTCTCACTCTATGACCGTATCGGTGGGCACGTCCTGCGCTGGTCCAATCTGCGGGGCCAGGAATGGGGCGGAGCCACTCTCCCCATGAATCACGAGGGGCGGTTCCACAATGTTGAGATCAAGGTATTTTGAAAAACAAACTCTCTCGTAAATTTAATTCCAATGGTTGTTGACGCCGAGTTGAATTATTGCAGTGCTGCATAGGCATATTCCGTAACCACTTGAACTTGTCCCAGGCATCGTATTATTTACGGCTGAAAATACCAACTTTTCAGATGTATAAGATAGTCCTCTTTAAAGTTGGCCTTTACAAATGCTGACCGAAGGTAGACATTCATGTCACCAAGCGATAATTGCCACAGTGCCTGGAGATGTTGCCCACAGCTAATTGATGAGTATAGATGTCACCCAGCACTGTGTGCAGAAATCACTGGAACATGTTCAAACATGCATGTTATGACACAGGATATCCTTACCTGTTTACACATCATCCAGCATGAAGGGCTCTACAAAATTAATTGGAAATTTCAGACTAGACAGATTAGCAAAAGACTGACAGATTTTCTTTGATGTATATGGCTTAGATTGACCAGAGCGTCTTCACAGTCTGCCCATCCAAGCCTAGCATCCGTCCTGGTATGATACTCCAGTTTGAACTTTTCCTGATTCGTGGCTCTCTCCTCCCCGTGGACAAAGTGGTCGCCTGGGGTGTGTTCCCCATCTGTGATGGCCAGTTTAACATCATCCAAGGGAAGTGAGTACTGAAGAACAAAGGCAGCAGGGTCATTTTCCAAACCTTGGCTTCGCTACTCCATTCAAATCTTTCTGGAGATTAATTTTAATCTTCACTGTTCAAGTGAGAGGGAGGTACTTTCATATTTGGCCAGAGGTTAGAAATTATTTGTTGCTCCAGTTAAATTGTTTACATTTTGGTGTGTTTGTTTGTCAGGTATGTCACTCCCATGCTGCGAGGTGAAGCTGATCCACGGATTGACCGCCATGAGACCGTTGAGAAGCTGATGGCATCCGATATTGACCACTGGCTCAGCAACTTGTACTTTGAGGTGGTCAAGCTGCCCAGGTGAGCTTTATCAAATTATGTAAATTATTATGTAAATACTTGCTCCCAATTATCAGCATCTGATTTGAACCACAGGTAACCTTTCATCCTTCATTATTTAACCGAGGAAATTAAATGCATGGTGAAGCCATGCAAACAGAAAATATTGCTACTCATTTATAAATCCATCTTAGTAATTGTGCTTTCAAACAAAGAAGCCATCATATATAAATCCATTCAAACAAACTGCAAAAACCTCATTCCTGAGTAGAAGATAAATACCATTTTACAATATTTAGCGTCTTTCATGGAGCACCACTAGTAAAGCAGGTTTTGGTCCACCATTGGCAGGTTCTTGGTGTCATGAATCACTCCAATTAATGTAATAACCAAACTCCCCCCCCCTCGTTTGCTGTAAAGGTACATTGCTGGTCACAAGGAATACGAGGTGGAGCTTCAATTCTCCTCCAACTTGCTGAGCTACCCTGATCGCACCAGGACAGCAGAGGAGGCAATCGATGGAGACGAGCCCATCATGGGTTCCACCGCTGAGGTGGTCTCCAATTCAGGTGGGTGATTCATTGCACAGTCATAGAACTCAGGGAGCGGAGTGCTTGTCTTGTCATTATTTGGATCGTTGTTATTGAAGAAACACTGAGCGTGTGGAGTAAGGCTGTAATGGAGTCCATTACAAATCAATTTCCTTTGCCATTTCCATTTGCACCCAGCTACTTAAGACTTGCCTTGTAAAAGGCGTTGTTACTGGCCTTGGGATGACCTTCCAAAGGTGCACATGTTATTTCAGGAGTTACAGTGCATGACGCTGAAGATATATTTTTCTGCATGTCAGGGGATTTGAGCAACTCCATTGGAAAGGGTTCACAGGCCAGCTTGCAAGCAGGCAGCTCCGACAAGACTGGCGACTCAGCCGACAAAGCAGGCTCTGAGCAGATGAACGAGACAGTACCCAGAGCCGGTAGTAGGGCCAGCTTGAACAATGACCAGGATATCAAACAGGTAGGAAGATAGTTCCTCGTTGCTATAATGCATTGACTGTTGAGGGCGCTGTTCTCTTTCCTCCCATGTCCAGAGTGTCTCCAAAAGTTGGAAATTTCCTGTTCTTTTCAGAACATCCCATGTTGCAGAAAATCACATTGACAAGCATAAGTACTGCTTCATTCCTTGCTGAAACAGGCAATTCCCAATTTAGAACACCTTCCCAACTGAGAAACCCACAAAATGTCTCCAACTGTTTTGAAATTAGCGTATTCTCAGTCAGTTGTCTGAACCAGTTTGAATGTTACTAATGTTTAAAGTTTTGAAAACCACATGAATCTGAAATCTTGGAACTGCCCCAAATCCCACCTTCATACTACAGAAAATTTCTGCCTTGGAAGACAAGCTGTCAGACCTACGCTATCGGGGTACCACCCAGCCCCCACCCACGGTCATTGGCTCCCGCAAACTGTTCAGTAAGGACGCCAAGATGCACCTGGATTCGGATGAGGAGAATTCAGAGGATGAGGAATACTTGCAGAAACTGGACGGCTTTGAGCCAGTTAAAGGAGAGGCTGGTTTGTTCTACAAGGTAAGTGAGTCCCTGAGATTTCTAATGTAGCAAGGAAAGTCTGTCATAAATAAATATAGCCCATCATGTTCGCATTTGTTTTGTTTTCATTGGCCTGAAATGATTGAGATATTTTCTATTTCCCCTGGGTGGGATGCCAGTCCATTCCAAGTTTCTCCTTAGTTAATGCAAGCGCCCACTTATACTCCTAGGTGGAGAGAGGCAAGTGAAAGTAAAGGGGCTTGCCTAGGGACACAACTTACGGTACTGACCCTCTGATCATTGGCCACAAACCATGATTTCAGGTTTTTTTTTGTCAAAGTAAACATCCTGTCTAAATTAAAATTAAAATTTCAATTTGTTTTTGATTTCTGAATTCCAGCACCACATGAACCCACCCGCTACTGACTACATGCGACGCCTCTACACCATGCTACCCAAGACAGGACTTCTAAGCCCCCAACGGAGGAAGAAGAAACTTACCTACCTAGAAGAACTGGACACTCACACCTTTGCCGTCCAGTAAGTCTAACCCTTGCAGGCACAAGGTCATGACTAAACCCAAGACTACTTGGCTAACTGCCATCATTCAGTTGGGTGCCAAGGTAGAGATATATAAGGGGTGTCATTTTGTGGGTTCCATTTAGAACTAGGTACAGTGGAACGTCACTATAACGAACGTGACGGGGTCCACGCTAAATGTTCGGTATAGCTGTCGTTCGGTATAGCGAAATTAAATGCCAACTTTCCGTTGCCTTGTTGAATAGCGCCCTCTTGTCTAACTGAAGTGTACCCTCTTGTGATAGTATGATTCGCTGTTTTCGTGATGTTTTGCTGTTGCATTCACGTTTGAGGTTTCTAGAAATGTATCTGTTTATAATTCTTGTTTTTTATTAAATCTTGAGTAACAAAATTAATAATTAGTTTATCCTAAGAGTCATGAAGCTACCGCTCACAGGATTTATCTTTAATGCATGCTGTAGCGAATCTTGGTTGATTTGAAACTGCATAATGTTTGGTAGGCTTTGTGGACAAAATATTGGGAGCCAAGGACGATGCTCGGTACAGCTGAATGTTTGGTATAGCGGTGTTTGGTATAGTGATGTTCCACTGTACCAGTTTCCCAATGATCAGGTACCCAATGGTCATGTAAGGGATTTTGTTGTATGATTTTCTGGCAAACTGCGCCGCTCCATGCGGTTGCATTGTGTTTTGTGCATTTAAACAAACTGGAAGTTAATATGAGGCTGGCTTTTACATACAGAAACAAGACAAATGCTTTTATATTCCACCTTGCATGTTATTGTTTAGAAAATTTGTTTCTGTACTTAGTAAAAAAGTTTCAGGTTGTAAAAACCCAAAAGACAGATTCTGGTGTCAGTTTGGTTGGGATTAGGTAGGTGATCATTTGACCCAAGATGCACCATATTTTTCAGTCTCTTACCAACGCTTCTGGGGTTATGTGAATGAGGAATAATGATCTTGTTTCTTACTCTTCAATTTCCACATCCCCCTCACCCTCATTCTAGGCGTCCGTTCTCCACCAAGGGTCACCTGGCCCGCGCTGGCCATGAGAAGGTGCAGTATGTCTCCCGCCAGCTCTTTGCCGAGCTGGGCCTGTCCCAGTGGCGTTCCCGCGAGTTCTGGACGCTCATCGTCCTGCTCTGCCTGCTGTTCTTCGTCCGTGTCTACATGCACTACCTGGGCCAGTGGGGGTACCTCAGCATCCTGGGGATACCCATCAGCAAGTGAGTATATGCCATCCCTGTAATGCCATGGTGAATGAACAAAAGAGGGCGCTGTTCAAAACTGTTCCAGTCACATATTTCATGAGTATTTCATGGCTACTCAAGCCAAAAGCTATCCACTTCGAGCAGGAACAAAAGAGGGTGTTTTTTAAATGAAACTGACAGTCCTTTGGTGAGCATTCACTGCATAGGTGCGTAAGTTTAATGCGTGTTTGACATGGAGCACGCTGAGTACGCGCAACAAGTTCAGTGTGGAATGTATGGTCTTTGCGTGTACGCCAAACTTGTGCAAGAACCCGCTTGGAAAACTTTTGTCAGTGAGGTGCGTACACTTCAACTCAGAGCAGATATATGAACTGCCGGTAACGAAGATGTGGGAAAAATGAAAAATTATATAATCAAGGTTTTTCCCTGAGGGACCTCACAAAACACTATTAAACCCTTAGAAAACCTTGTGGTAAACCTCAAGTTATATCTGGTATAAGTTCCGTTCTTTGTTAATCCCCATTCATCCACTGTTAGGAATGTAGTTTTTCAAGATGCATTGGCTTTGCCCTTACCCATCGTATATATTTATAAACACTGTATCCTCAGTGCTTGTCCGAGGGCACTTGCACTGGTCACACTATAGTGAAAAATAAGATATTAATTGGCTTTGCATTAGGGATATTAGGCAAGGGCCAATCAATATCATTGACCACTTGTGGTACCTACAGCTGCTTTGGATTCAAGCTAACCATCCCATCACAGCAAGCTGGGTGGTCGAGTGGTTAAGACATCAATATCATTGACCACTTGTGGTACCTACAGCTGCTTTGGATTCAAGCTAACCATCCCATCACAGCAAGCTGGGTGGTCGAGTGGTTAAGACATCAATATCATTGACCACTTGTGGTACCTACAGCTGCTTTATATTCAAGCTAACCATCCCATCACAGCAAGCTGGGTGGTCGAGTGGTTAAGACATCAATATCATTGACCACTTGTGGTACCTACAGCTGCTTTGGATTCAAGCTAACCATCCCATCACAGCAAGCTGGGTGGTCGAGTGGTTAAGACATCAATATCATTGACCACTTGTGGTACCTACAGCTGCTTTGGATTCAAGCTAACCATCCCATCACAGCAAGCTGGGTGGTCGAGTGGTTAAGACATCAATATCATTGACCACTTGTGGTACCTACAGCTGCTTTGGATTCAAGCTAACCATCCGATCGCAGCAAGCTGGGTGTGGTCAAGTGGTTGAGACATCTGTAGCAGTTAGCTGGAAGTCATGGGTTCGAATCCCAAGGGGAGCAAACATGTGAATTTGTCACCATTCTTGAACCGTGCTGAGAATACATTGTGTAAGCGTAAAATCTAGTATAAAATAGTGAAGGATACTTGAGAGGTACTCAACTACGAGAATGTCAAGATGTGCATTGTAGAATTTCATCACGATTTTTTGTTTTACTTTTTCTGTCTAGGTTTGAGTTTCTGCCATACAGTGTCAATCTCAACTACCAATCCTCGCTCCTCCACACACGAGAGCTAGTGGCCGTAGTCATTCTAGGCCCACTGACCAACATTGGCATTCTGGTGCTAATGGTCGTCGCGGCCTGGCTCTGCCAGAAAGCGGCTGGTAGCTTTCCCACACTGCTCTGCAAGCTGGTCATTGTCTTTGGCCTCCATGCCATTCTGGACCCAATCCTGATTGCCATCGTCGATGCACCCCTCGGGGTAAGTCCAGGCACTTTGTTTTTTTTTTTTAGCAAATCTTGGTTTGTCTCCCTCTAAAACTTGATCATGAAGGCTAGTGTTGTAGTTCTTGCACTTCACTAGTTTTTCTTCCTTGTACTCGTGATGAAGTACTCTAACTCATACTTGTACTCATCAAGTATCTTCTACCCATAAGTACCCATACTGATGATGAAGTACTCGTATTCCTACTCATGAAGTATCTTACTCATGCTCATGGTGAAGTACCCATACTGATGATGAAGTACTCATATTCCTACTCATGAAGTATCTTACTCATGCTCATGGTGAAGTACCCATACTGATGATGAAGTACTCATATTCCTACTCATGACGTATCTAACTCATGCTCATGGTGAAGTACCCATACTGATGATGAAGTACTTGTATCCTCACTCATGAAGTATCTTACTCATGCTCATGGTGAAGTACCCATACTGATGATGAAGTACTCATATTCCTACTCATGAAGTATCTTACTCATGCTCATGGTGAAGTACCCATACTGATGGTGAAGTACTCGTATCCTTACTCATGAAGTATCTTACTCATGCTCATGGTGAAGTACCCATACTGATGATGAAGTACTCGTATTCCTACTCATGACGTGTCTTACTCATTCTCATGGTGAAGTACCCATACTGATGATGAAGTACTTGTATTCCTACTCATGACGTATCTTACTCATGCTCATGGTGAAGTACCCATACTGATGATGAAGTACTCATATTCCTACTCATGAAGTATCTTACTCATGCTCATGGTGAAGTACCCATACTGATGATGAAGTACTCATATTCCTACTCATGACGTATCTAACTCATGCTCATGGTGAAGTACCCATCCTGATGATGAAGTACTCGTATCCTCACTCATGAAGTATCTTACTCATGCTCATGGTGAAGTACCCATACTGATGATGAAGTACTCGTATTCCTACTCATGACGTGTCTTACTCATGCTCATGGTGAAGTACCCATACTGATGGGGAAGTACTCATATCCTTACACATGAAGTATCTGACTCATGCTCATGGTGAAGTACCCATACTGATGGTGAAATACTTGTACTCGCACTGACTGATAGTGGACAGTGAGTAAGCTACCAGTTTGCAACCTGACTCCCCATACCTATCATGTTTCAGTAGACAAAGCTGATTTTTTTTTGGTTTTGGGTACTCTGAAACTGACTGGAGTATTGGAACTTTCCTTCAATCTTCCTGCAGCGTTACAACTATGAAGCTGGTGATGAGCCCATAGCAGATGCTGCTAAGTTGTACTATCACTTCCAGCAAACACATGGAACCGGTCTGATGGGTATACTCCTGACAGTCCCCATCTACGTGTTCCTAATGTTCTTGGCCATTGTCATTTTCTACATGTACTTCCTGAGGTATGTTGCTACAGCTGCTTTGTTGCTTCTTGTCTTCAAATCAGTTCAGAAATGGAATAAAACATTGTTATACATGTATATCAGTAGGTGCTGCTTCCCCCAATTTATGGGCGTGACCTATAGACCTGTTCCCTGTGATGCCACAATCATGCTGGACCACTGTGTTGTGATGGTAATCTTCAAGATAAACTAGTGAAGCATGCAGCATTCCCATATGCGCTTATACGTGGTTGAAGCTGCCCATAGGAATATATACGATCACCGTGGCCAACGGGGTCCACACGTTGTGGTATTGTTTACATTTAGCGCAATCCAGTCACATGGGTGAAAAAGGTCTATATGTTCTCAAGGGTTGGCATGTTAGTCTCTTTATAGAGTCAAATTTGTTGGGTTGAGTACCTGTTAGATATACTGTGTTTAGGCTTTTTAAGCGCATTAAAACATGAAGATTTTATTTTGTTCAGGCTTCATAACAACGGCCGGATGTTGGACATCTTCCACCGTCTCCATGCCAAGCAAGAGGAGTTCTTCCTGCCTTATGACCTGGAGATCAGTAACCAGGAGCTGGCCTACATCTGTAAGAAGGCGGAGCAGTGGCGTGGTGAGGAAGGCGAGAGGCGGAAAGTGGCTGTGTATGACTACATCTGGGAGGAGGAAGATGTGAGTTGTCAGGGGGATGGTGGGGCTAAGGGGATGATAGGGAGGAGATTGGAGGATTACCTCTGGAGGGGTTAGTTGTCTCTGAGTCGTGGGATGGGGGATGGTGGTGGGTCAGGGGGATGGTGGGGCTAAGGGGGTGATAGGGAGGAGATTGGAGGATTACCGTTGGAGGGGTTAGTTGTCTCTGAGTCGTGGGATGGGGGATGGGGGTGGGTCAGGGGGATGGTGGGGCTAAGGGGGTGATAGGGAGGAGATTGGAGGATTACCGCTGGAGGGGTAAGTTGTCTCTGAGTCGGGGGATGGGGGATGGGTCAGGGGGATGGTGGCGCTAAGGGGATGATAGGGAGGAGATTGGAGGATTACCGCTGGAGGGGTAAGTTGTCTCTGAGTCGTGGGATGGGGGAAGGGGGTGGGTCAGGGGGATGGTGGGGCTAAGGGGGTGATAGGGAGGAGATTGGAGGATTACCGCTGGAGGGGTTAGTTGTCTCTGAGTCTTGGGATGGGGGAAGGGGGTGGGTCAGGGGGATGGTGGGGCTAAGGGAGTGATAGGGAGGAGATTGGAGGATTACCGCTGGAGGGGTTAGTTGTCTCTGAGTCGTGGGATGGGGGATGGGGGTGGGTCAGGGGGATGGTGGGGCTAAGGGGGTGATAGGGAGGAGATTGGAGGATTACCGCTGGAGGGGTTAGTTGTCTCTGAGTTGTGGAATGGGGGATGGGGGTGGGTCAGGGGGATGGTGGGGCTAAGGGGATGATAGGGAGGAGATTGGAGGATTACCGCTGGAGGGGTAAGTTGTCTCTGAGTCGTGGGATGGGGGATGGGGGTGGGTCAGGGGGATGGTGGGGCTAAGGGG